>NW_004524605.1:16355596-16356830 GCF_000260255.1 Octodon degus
TATATATCTGACACCCTGCATACAGAAATAGATGAAGGACGTAAACAGGAATGGCACCAAAGAAGATGTTCACATGGATAAATATTTTTAAATCTCATAGTTACTAGTAAGTATATCAGTTTCTTTTTCTTCCATAATTTTATTGAGAAATAGCAATGAGACAGTTTCAAATCAAATTGGTAGGACAGTTCCAATAATTAACACATTGCATACTTCCTTCCTAGTGGTTATTTGTTGTACAAGATGCAGACATGATATCCTATTTACAAATACTATTAGAACAAATCCCTCTATTCATTAAGAGAATGTAGCTGTATATATATATCCTAACCATTTTGAATACACAGATACAAAATGGACATTCATCTGTATCCCCTTTTTTGTTTAGTTCTGTCATTTAAATATTATAGGTGTGTGAACTCAGCAAAATATTCCAAAATAGTCCAGTAGTTCATAATAGTATTGGGTCATTCACTTGACTGGCAATGTCAGAAATTGTTGATCTGAGTCCCCTACAGCTCAACATAACACCATGGCTTTGCTTCTTATACTTCATTTTTATACTTTTCTGCTGCATGGTTAAGACCAAGATAAAGCAAGACCTGTGCAACAAGAATTGTAGTTTTTTTCTTTTTGGCAGAACCAGGGATTGAACTCAGGCCCTTGTGCTTGCCAGGGAAGCACTTATTCCACTGAGCTATCTCCCCGCCCCTAAGAATTGTAGCTTTTGGATCTAATAAGATGAGTCAAATCCCCCCAGAATTTATCCTGAGACCTTGTACCTCAGATTGTAGAACCTTTGTCAGTGTCAGCCATGTGGATGAGTCACGGCCATTGCTTGGCCAATTTTCTGTCTGCTCTCTAGAATTTATAAAGAACTAAAAAACACCCAAAATTTAAAGACCCAGTCCAGAAATGGGCATCCGAGATGAATACACACTTCTCAGAGGATGTAATGAAAGAAGCGAATAAATAGATGAAAAAATGCTCCACATCACTAGCCATCCGTGAAATGCAAGTTAAAACCACATTGAGATATCATCTCACCCCAGAAAGGATGGCTATCATAAAGAAATCAACCAACAACAAACGTTGGAGCAGCTGTGGGGAAAAAGGAACCCTTCTCCACTGCTGGTGGGAATGTAGACTGGTGCAACCCTTAGGGAAATCAGTGTGGAGACTCCTTAGAAAACTAGAACTGGAAATCCCATTTAAACCAGCTATTCCTCTACTG
>NW_004524605.1:16357274-16357992 GCF_000260255.1 Octodon degus
ACAAGTATAAATATCATATACTCTCCCTAATGTAAGAACTCAAAAGAAGAAATAAAAAAGAAAGGTATAATACAACTAAAAGGAAAGCAAGAACTTGAGGACTAAACAATTAAGAGAGGGAAAGGAGAAGAGCTAGGAATCAGTTTCTTTTTAAAGTCAGTGGGATACCTGTTTGTCAAGGATTTTTAAAAACAATACATGAGGTTGGTAAAATACACAGTGTCACTGGGCATGTAAATGAATAACATCTTTGTAAAAAACAACATGGGGGGCCGAGGAGATGGCTCAGTAGAATAAGCGCTTCCCTGGCAAGCGCAAGGGCCTGAGTTCAATCCCTGGTTCTACAAAAAAAAGAAAGAAAAAAAAAAAAAGAAAAAAGAAAGAAAGAAAGAAAGAAAGAAGAACAACATGGGGGTCTGGGAGGTAGCTCAGCATTGTCAAGCATACATCATTCTTGCCTGGCAAGCGCAGGGTCTCAAGTTCAATCCCTGGTACTGTAAAAAAAGAAAAAAGGCGTAAAACAACATAAATCAAAAACTTTAAAAGTGGGTCATTTGACTATTCTTCTCCTGGAAATGTATTCTGAAAAAAAATACAACTAAAGGAATACAGACATTTATTTAGAAGGTGTTTTATTGACACTCTCTTCCTTTTCTTTCTTGGCTGTGTCGGGGATGGAAGCCCAGCGTGCACATGTGCTAGACAAGTGTCTGACCAC
>NW_004524605.1:16358092-16366303 GCF_000260255.1 Octodon degus
TTTTTTTTTTTTTTTTCGGAACTGGGGATTGAACTCAGGCCCTTGTGCTTGCCAGGGAAGTGCTTATTCTAATGAGCCCTCTCCCTGCCCTACATCCCAGCTTTTTTATTACAGTGACTAATAATAACCTCTGTTGGAATAGAAAACTTTTTTTTTTAAATGAACTGTTTTTACCTCACTGTTTATAGCCCCTTTTCCTACTCTTCAGCTATCAGTAGTTATCAGGCGAGCTGCTAAGAGAGGAAGCACAGGGCTTCAGGCTGTTCTCCAGCGGCTATTTTAAGAGACTACTGAGCACACCCATTCTGCACTCTTTTGTGTGTCATTCTCAGGAGTCCCTCATTTTCCTAGTATCTGTGAGGATTAAAAATACAGTGCACCAAGAAACTGATAGTTTTGGAGATGAATCACTGGGCACTGGTGGCCCTGGTGGAAGAGGCTTCTCTGCCTATTATATCCACATTCAGGCTGGGAAAAAGTATCCACCCATCCACCCATCATCCATTCACTTATCCACCCACCCATCCACCCATCCATCCACCCAGCCACCCACCCATCCACCCATCCACCCATCTACCCATCCACCCATCCATCCATCCACCTACCCATCCACCCATCCACCCATCATCCATACACCCATCCATCCATCCATCCATCCATCCATCCATCCATCCATCCATTTAACTATCCATCCACCCATCATTCATCCATGCATCTATCCACCCACTCATCCATTCATTTACCCACTCATTCATTAAAAATCTACACTTTCATTAAGTGCTTTCTGTGGATCAATTATTACCTCTCCTCCCAGACTCATGGATTGGGAACCACAGACCTAAAGCAAATGCATTCTACCCATCCTCAAATTGTCCATGTATAAAGTGAAAAAAAAAAGGCTATCTGTTCCAATTTTCTTAAGAGACAAATCAGTCTAATATTTCCACTGTAGTATTATCACGTGGACTGCTAACTTTGTAATAAACTTCCCTTTCTGTCTCTTTTTTCCTTCATAATGAAATGCAGTGTGTACACTCTCACCTGTGCCAGGTTGCACCATCCTCCTCAAAGATAATTGTTTCTTTACATTTTCTTCTGTGGAGGACTACGTGGGCTACTCTCCTTGAAAGAAGAGCAATTGTCTCCATTTTGGCTGAGTCTGACCCTATTTCTATGTATTGATAAGTACAGAGCTGGCTAGGACTTTTCCTTATCCCTTCGATTGGCTTTAAGCAATGCATAGTGGTCTAGCTGAGATGTTGGAGTAGTCTTTGAAGATAGTACTCATCTTTCCCCAGAACCTCCACCTGCTGCTATTTATTTATTTATTTATTTATTTATTTATGTGTGTGTGTGGGGCCAGCTCAGCCCACCAGGGGGCGGGGCTGGCTGGCATGTGGTGCTGGGGGATTGAACCGCAGTCCTTGTGCTTTGCTAAGCTTGTTCTAAGTAGGTGCTCTAGACCACCGAGCCATCTCACCAGCCCCACCTGCTGCTCTTTATTATGAGCCGAGTCCAGATTGGCCAAAGAGTCAATGCTCCATGCTGTGGGCTGGGATCGAGCCTCGAGATAGAGGCCATGACTTCTGGGGCTTGAAAGATTACACATCAGAGCTGAAGCACTGGACTTGAAAACATTGGATACTATCCCAATTGTATAATGCAGATTACTCCCTGCACATCCTTCTGTGCACATTGCGGAGGTAAAGGCAGGCCTCCGACCTAGCCCGGCTCATGGTGCTCACCTACGTCCTCCCATTCTCAATCACTCATTCTCAAGTCACATCTCCTTCATGACTGAATAAAACCCGAGTTTGGCCCTGGGTTGCGGCTTTTGTTCTTGATAGTCATCACTATGGCTGGACTTAGGACCCCTTGGCTTCCCATAACTATAAATATGCTTTAGCGTCTTTATTCTCATTGTAGGTTGCACTGTAAAAGGTAGATTGGAATTAACTTGATGGGATTCCAATAATTTGCTCATGGGATCACAAATATAAACTTCCTGGACTGAGATGAGGACCAGGAAGGGCTCTCCATACCTTCAAAAGTGACATGTATGTTTGCTGACACAGATGTCATGTCTGTTGGCTCTCACATGATGCCAACATCCCGTGCACATCCTCTGTACTCTGCCCTTTCATGGCTGTGCCTTCTGATACAAGCTGTCCCCCGGTCTGACAGTGTGGGTCCACCATGACATATGGACCCGATCTTTTGCTGGACACGGAGACTGTTTCCACCCCTTTGCTGCTGTAGTCACATGCAGCGAATGCTCTGGGCACATGGGTCAGTGACATAGATTTTTTGGACACAGCTTTTCAGAGAATGCTGAGGGATATAATTTAAATCATGTTTCCATAGGGTCTTCATGGCTTGCATAGTCCCATGTAGGACTCAAAGCCCGAATCCTGGCTTGGTTTCAATGGGAGGACATCTATCTGTCTTGTTACCACTTTGGTCTTTAACTAAAAAACCAAGCCATCCTCTTCAACTATACTAGCTGTGTGCTGTACATAGTCAGGGGGGCATTTGCCAAGTCCTTTGTGGATGGTCCTTACCAAGAAATTCTTGGGATCTAATTGCAGATTAAGCCTGAGAACCCAAACCCTATTCTTTGAAATATTGCCCTTTTCAATTAGAGTGTCAGAGGCTGGACATGATGGCACACACATGTCACCCCGGGAGGATCACTGTGAGTTCAAGGCCTGCCTGAGTTGCATAGTGAAGCCTGTAGTTACATGAGACAGAAGCCTACGGAAGCCTGCTGTCCCGCGGGAGCAAAGAACAAGAAACACAGGCTGAGGAGCTCTGCTGTCTCTTGGGAATTGTGGCAAGCTGGGATACAAGGTCAGAGATAACAGCGCTTCCTGGAGGTGCTCTGTCTGCTCTTTGATCCTTCACCTGGGATGTCGCCAGCTAGTGTTCTGTGGTGAATGCCTGCTAGAAGGCAATAGAGAGAGGTTTGTTTTCACAAAATTAACTATGCATAGTCCTTAGCCTGCTTTTAGCCCTCAATAAATGTGAGCAGTTCCTGTGGCTCCAGACTCACTTAGAGCGGGACAAAGATCCGGAGTCCCCTGTGCTATACTAATTGTCTTCTCGCTGTTTCTTTTGGCTCCAACGGATTTCATACAACAGAAACCCTGTCTCAAAAGCACAAAAATAAACAAATAAATAAATTTAAAAAATTAATGTAATGTGTAAGATAAAAAAAACATAAGAAGGGAACCCAGTGAAAAATCTCCCTCCCCCGAGGCCGGCCTCATACACTGCCCCGTGACTTCCGCAATTGCTTAACACCTACCCTGTGTGCAGAAGAGCCCTGGCTTGGTTCAGTGCTCTCCTGTTGGCATCTTGAAATGTTTTAGGACCTGCTTGGATCCTGGGCTCTATAGATGAAGTTGGTCGGGGCAATGGAGTGTGCGGGTGGGGGAGCGAAACAGCTGCACAGGGGGTGCCAGTTGCTCCATGAGGTCTCACCCTCTGGCTGCAGGGGCATTGACAACTTTCAGCTGCCGAGCATTCCATTTGATACACAACTTGCTTTTAACACAGAAAGAAGGGGCCGGGGAGATGGCTCAGTGGAATAAGCGCTTCCCTGACAAGCGCAAGGGCCTGAGTTCAATCCCCAGTTCCACCAAAAAACAAAACAAAACAAAAACACAGAAAGAAGACGCCACCACCAGCTGGAAGCCTCTCTCAGTTCTGGGTGCCAGAAATCTAGTCACGTGTCAGCAGGCTGTGTTCTCTGGGAAGCCTGATGGACAGACCTTTCGCTTCTTCCTAGCTTCTGGTGGGAGCCTGGTATCTACTGTTCCCTGGCCATAGCTGCATGACTCCAGACTCTGCCACCAGTTTTGCAGGACTCGGTTCCCACTAGCTGTCACTTTGCCCACTAGAGGACAGTGGGCACATGGACATGGGGCTACCCTCCCAGGATGGCCTTGTTTTTGCTAAGGGCATCTATAATGACCCCATTCACAAGTAAGGTTACACTTATAAGTCCTAAGGGTTCGGACATCAATATATCTTTCGGGAAACTCTTTTTGTTGTCTTTTTTTTTTTTTTTTCTTTTCTGTATTTTAGGGAAGGGTCTACAGGGTGTTCAGTGTCTCACTACTAGATTGGACTCCTAGTGATTCACCTGTTTACAGCCTCCCAAGAGCTGGGATTACAGGCGTACCACCACTCTCAGTCTCAATTGCCATCTCAGTGTGCTCCAGGGGTGGGGCCAGCACAGCAGGCCTGGTTGTTGTCTGTTTTGAGTAGGGGTCTTGCTATGTAGCTCAGGCTGGCCTTGAACTCACTATATACTCAGGCTGGCCACCAATTGTTTTTTTGTGTGTTTGTTTGTTTGTTTTGTTTTTTGGTACTGGGACTCTAACTTAAGTCCTTGCACTTGCCAGGCAGGCACTTGTGCCGCTGAGTTGTATGCCCAGCCTCTGGCTTCAAACTTTTGAATGTCCTCCTGCCTCTGCTTTTGAGTACTGGGGTTACAGGTGTGTACCACCATGCCTGGCTGGGAAACGCATTTCTGTCCCACCGGTAATATCAGTCTAAGTTACTGGAACAATGAAGAAATTCTGCCATGTGCTTTCTTATGCCTGTCACTTCCCTGCATTAGACAAGCTTGCCTTATGACAGAGAGAAAGGGAATTCCGGAGCAACCCATGGTTCCTTTTCTTTCCGCTCCTCTTTGCTCCCCAGCAACCTAAAGGCAGAAGTTGTTTTACAGTTTTTATTTGTGTTGGCACACACTCACAGTAAGCGATGGTTCCAGTCGCTGCGGGGAGGCGGGACATGCACACGACACATTCAGTTCTTTTTGTCTTTTCCCCTCTTCCCTTTCCTCCATGTGTTGACTGGATATGCATCAACCAAGAAGTGAAATATAAACTGTCATGTTTCTTAGTTTGGGGAAGTGTTTTCCACTACTGTGGAAAGAACTAAATATATATGGATGCTGTAGGTATGAGATTTCAGTGATTCTTCTTGTGAATTAAATGCTTTTATTTTTGCTTGAAAACTTGCATCGTACAATATAACAAATGATAAAAATTCATGCTAATGTTTAAATTTTGAATTTTTCTTTATGCAGAACACTAAATAGAATTTTTTTTTTTTTAAAAAAAAACCAGGACAGGTGAATAGAGATGGAAAAGAGAAAGGTATAAAAATCTTTGTACCTGAGTACGATCAACAGTACTTTCCCCTAGCTTTTGAAGCATGGGCCGGGCATTCTTATTTCACAGTGGGTTCCTCAAGTTGCATAGCCATCTTTGCTTCCATCGGTCCCGTCTGGACATTATGTCAGAAGAAACCCGCTTGCATTTCCTTGCAGATACTCTGCGCCCTCTTTACAGCTCTCAACCTGCACTCAGGCACCCCTCCACGGGTAATCTTTGGAGCAAACAATGTCTCCTTGCTTGTTTACGGTTTTTTTTTTTTTTTTTAATTTGCTCCGAATGCCCTCAGGGGGGGTTTGGCTGGCTGGAGGGTTGTGGGGATCGAACTACAGCAACCTGAGGCTGACAGCTTTGTGGAAGCAGCCACTTAAACAACTGAGCTAAGGCCAGGCCCCTCCTTGTTTATTTAAAACATATTATTTGTTACAGGAATTTCTAGTATTTTTTCCACCTGGTTGGGTGTTGTGGCACATACTTGTAATCCTAGCACTGGAGGTGGAGGCAGGAGGAGTGCAAGTTCAAGCTCAGCCTGGGCAATTTAGCAAGACCTTATCTCAAATAAGAGATGGAAAAGGTCTGGGGATGGAATTTGGTGGAAAGCGCCCCCACTTCAGTCCCCAGTCCAGAGAAGTCAGGGGAAAAGGGGGAGTGAGAGAGAGAGAAAGAGAGAAAGAGACACAGAGAGAGTGACAGAGAGAGAGCGAGAGAGAGACAGAGAGAAAGAAGAGACAGAGACAGAGAGACAGAAAGAGAGACAGAGAGACAGAGAGAGACAGAGAGTGACAGAGAGACAAAGTGACAGAGAGACACAGAGAGAGAGAGAGACAGAGAGTGACAAAGACAGACAGACAGGGGGCCGGGGAGATGGCTCAGTAGGATAAGTGCTTGACTGGCAAATGCAAGGATCTGAGTTCAATCCCCGGTTCCGCCAAAAAACAAAACAAAACAAACGAGAGAGAGAGAGAGAGAGAGAGAGAGAGAGAGAGAGAGAGAGAGAGAGCCCATGCCCACGGAGTCACCCTGACTAGGAATTCCTAGCTGTAGCTCCCAGGAGCTCCGCACCCCTTCCTTCCAGCTCACTTGCACCAGCTCTGTTACCTCGCACCCATTTTGGGCTATGTCACAACTGTGTCTTCTTCATTTTGTACCCCAGCGCCTAGCACAGTGCCCAAGATAAGGGCACAGGCAATGTGGGTCTACAGAATGGATAAATAACAGTGGACACTTGGAAGACAGGACTGAGGGGGAGGGAGGCTGAGTGGGGACAGAATGTAGCCACTTGGCTAGGACTTCGGACAGGGCATATGTTATTGCCCTCATTTTCCACATGAGACACAGAAAGATGTGGGACCTTAGACAAGACCCTTACACTCTTCCACCTTGTTGTTGCTAACGAAAGGACAGAATTACTGTCCTTACAGGCTTGCTGTCACTGTGCAAAGAAGAACGGTGAGTGGCAGCTCTGTAATGCTGTTTTGTCATTTACGATGATAACCCAACCCTCTGGAGCCTTCTGGGGTCACTGCCCCTAGAACCTGGCCCTGCTCTGGGGAAGGGCCCTGGCGACTTGAGTGAGGCACCTCCTGGTTTAAACACTGGCTTTTCTTTCTGTAAACTCCAAGTGGCTACACCCAGCATCTGGCCTGGTTGGGGGCCCTGGAATGAATGTGTAATAGGTGGCTCCAGCCTGGGGAGGGCTCCGGGGGACAACAGAGTGAGGCCTATGACCCTGCTGGACTGCAGAGGAGGAAATGAAAGGGCTCGTTACTTCAAAGCCCCCAGCCTGCCAGACCTCCCCAGTCTGGCAGTGGCCAGGAAGGAGACTGAGACTGGACAGTAAAACGTGACCAGACAGGCCTGTCCAAGTGACCCTCGAGCCCAGAGATAGGAGCTGCTGGCAGGGGGGCCGACTTCCTTGGGCCACCAGGACACAACAGTCACCTCCTATGAGGGACTGCCCCAGCTTCCACACATGCAGAGACCCGAAGTCAAAGGGGCCAAGGATGAGGCTAGCAGTTGCTCAGCAGAGAGAACCAAGGCAGGGACTGGGAAATCTACTAATTGTTTTTATTATATGGGTGTCAATGGCTCCCCTTGTAACACTATTATTAAAGCCTGATTAACTTTTATTAAGATCTTGAACCCTGGTATCCTGGGCCGAGACCACAGATCATCCAGCAGGGATCTGCCTGGGGCTTGGGCCTGAGAGGAGCTGCGGAGGACACGGGAGGGGCCAGGCTGGAAACAGCTAGGAGGATCTGCTGCTGGACCAGATGTACAGTGGGAGAGAAAGGGGAAGCAGGAGGGGCCAGGCTCGGTGTAGAGAAGCTCGAGGGCACAGTCCCAGCTACAGAGATGTAGAACTGCACACCACCTCCAGGGACATGGACGTGGACGTGTTGTGTCTGCCCCCTGCCCCCAGGAGACAAGGCTAAGGTTCAGCGTGAGGCCACCTCTCATTTGAGTCTTGATTCTTTCCTCTGATAATCCCAGGCAAGTTTGTTATCCCCGGATTCCTTACCTGCAAAATTCTGATGATAGCTGCAGCCTCTTGATAGGGCAATGAGAAGATCAAATTATAATAACGCTGGGTGTGTACAGGGTGCTGGGTAAGTCTGAGCCAAATTCCTGCAGAGCCATCAAATTCTTTTCATATGTGTATATAGTTTTGCTTTTCTGAGCTTCAAATTATCCCATCAGCATTTTTCATGAGATGCCTAAAAACATTTCAAAACTACTTTTAATGGTGCACAATGGTCTGTCATATAGACAATACAATCAGCCTTTATTGTTGAATGTTTTAAATTGTAAGAAAAAGCTTCTGTTGTTCCTGGTTTTTCTCTGGGTCTGAGCTCACCTGCACTTCCATCGGCTCTCCTGCATCTCCAGCTCATCAACTCTGATCTTGGGACTTGTCAGCTTCCGTAGATAGGTTAATTAATTCCTTATAATTAATTAGGCATAGGGACGGGGAGATAGCTCAGTAGAATAAGCGCTTGCCTGGCAAGTGCAGGGTCCCACA
>NW_004524605.1:16366908-16368330 GCF_000260255.1 Octodon degus
AAAAAATTCCCCTGAAATTATGAAATGAAGCACATAATTTTTATTCACCTTTTTGTTCATTTATTTTTTTCTTGGTGCTGGTGGTAAAGCCCAGTTTCTTCCCACTGAGCTGGACCCTTGCCCTTTAAAAATTTTTCTCTGCGACAGGATCTCTCTAAACTGCTCAGGCTGGGCTTGAACCTGCAATCCTCCCAGACCCCTGGGGTTACGTCACAGGTCTGTGCCACCACTCCCAGCTTTATTCACATTTCTTTACTCTCCAGCAAGATTGGTTTGTTTGTTTTCTAGTGCCAGGGACTGAAGCTAGGCCTTTGTGTGTGCTAGATTAGCACTCTACCACTAGATACGTCTCTAGTCCTTTTTACTTTATTTATTTATTTACCTATCTGAGATTTCACTATATAGTCCAAGATGACCTTGAACTCAATTTGTAGCCCAAGCTAACTCTGAGCTCCCAGCGATCCTCCTGCCTCAGCCTTCTGAGTGCTGGGATTCTAACTGCATGTCACTATGCCTATTTTTTTTTTCTTTCTAAAGTTTTTACTTATTTATTTATTTATTTTTTAGACAAGTTCTCCTTATGCAGTTTAGGCTGGCCTTGAGCTCATTTACTTTATTTTTGATTTTTAAAATTTAGATTTAAGTTGTATTTTATTTTCATTTATGTATTTGGTACAGGGTCTCACTATGCAGCTTGGACTCATAGTGATCCTCCTGTTTTCAGCCTCCCCAGTGCTGGATTACAGGTGCGCAGCACCATGCCCAGACTTGGTCGCCGGCTCAGCGCACCCTGGAGGCAGGGCTGGCGTGGCATTTCGGACCAGGGATTGAACTCTTGTCCCTGCGCTTTCCAAAGCTGGCACTTAGTATGCTGAGCTATGGCCCTTACTTTATTTTGAGACAGTGTCTTATTACATTGTCCAGGCTGGCCTCGAACTTGAAATCCTGCTTCTGCCTCTTGAGCAGGATCTGAGGCCTGTGCCACTGTTAACCGCTGCACAGTTCAAGAGCAGTGCAGGCTCCTGCGCAGGAGGAGGCAGGAATTGTCAAGCACACACCTCATGGAAGGAAGCAAGGTGCTGCTTCTGTTGAAGGTCAGGAGACCATGGCGGCAGAAACAGGCAGAAGGGCAAAGGGGAAAAGGAGGAGGAAGAGGAGCTCGAGGTGGTGGGCGCAGTGCTGCCACGGGGGGAAGTTCTCCGAGGAGCTGGTGAGGTGTTGCTGGTGGCGGTAGCGAGAGCGCATGTGGGGCCTGTGAGTCGGCTCGAAGGCTCCAGGCTGCGCAGAGCCCCCGCACGAGGCAGAAGAGGAGCATTCAGGAACGTAGATGTCCAGCACTTGAAGACACAGGTCCCTTGCATCTGCCAGGGTTTTACTAGCGAAACAGATACACCACACGACACATGACTGTGTAAGAAACTG
>NW_004524605.1:16369080-16373933 GCF_000260255.1 Octodon degus
ATATAAATAGCTATAATTTATATTACTTCTTCTATAAACAGTCCCTTACCCATCTTTCTGTTGATGTAGTAGGGTCTTGCTGAAAGAGGAATTATGTATTGAAACTACCAAGTCTTCTGTCGATTTGACCTTTCCTGCTGCCTTTACATTTCATGTTTGATTTTTATGACTTCCGGGACATTAGTAAGCTCTGATTTTCCTTTGTAAGAGACTACACTTCCAGTGTGTGTGTGTGTGTGTGTGTGTGTGTGTGTGTGTGTGCGTGTGTGTGTGTAATGCAGCTGTCAGGCCTTCCTCTCCCATGCTCACTGTGTGACCATGGGCATGTGACATCTCCTCTCAGATCACAGCCTCCTCATCTGTTGGTGGGGACAAAACAGTTCTGAGCGTCCTCCCAACCCTGGCATTCTATGCCTCTAGTCCTGGAGCTAGGACAACAGCCTCTTCGTGGCCTCTCCATTTTGGATAGCTTCACGAATCCCATGTTTAGTGGGTGATGCTAACCCCAGATTTCTGAGAGGCTGCTCCGTGTGTGCCGCCAGGGTCCTGGGACCAGACTTGGACTCGTAGCCTTCAGTCTCCCTGCAGTTCCAACCTTCCCCCCTGCTACTCCCTGTCAGAATGAGTATTGTGGGCTGGTGAGATAGCTCAGCAGACTAAGCACCTGCTTAGGCAAGTACAAGGATTGGGATTCAATCCTGGGCACCACAGGCCATGCTGCCCCTGCCCCTGTGGGCTCTGAGCTCACCACTGAGACCAGACATGGTGGCACATACCTGTAATCCCAGCACCGGACAGTCTGAAAACAGGAGGATCACTATGAGTCCGAGCTGCATAGTGAGACCTTATACCAAACACATAAAAAACAGCAAGAAAAGGAATGAGTATTGTGATTTCTCAGATACTTTTGCTCAGGCCATTGCTTTGCTGGGAATGTTCCCATACCCTGTATGTCACATAGAAAACATGCTAACTTTTAAATCTCCTTCATACAGCTCTCTATAACTATTTTCTAGTCCAGAGGACCTTTTCTGTTTTGAATTATACTATTTCTCAGGAGACTGGTATTATGATTGTTACTCTTTTGGTCTTATTCAATGAACAGAATCATACAAATTTCTGAGGCAATATGAAAGGCCACCAAATTAAAGAATGCACACTGGCAGCCAATACTATATTTTTAGTTCCTGATTTCCATCTCCTTTCAAAACACCAGAAGACCTAGCTTGTGTTCTGGGGATTGAACCTAGGGCTTTTGTACTGAGTTACATCTCCACTGTCTTTGTATTTTTATTTATGAGACAGGGTCTCCTAAGTTGCTAAGTTGCTCAGGCTGGGCTCAAACGTCCTGATCTTTCTGACTCAGCCTTCCCGGTGCTTAGATGACAGGCATATGGCACCACACCCTGCTGCTCTTATTTTCTTAAAAGTAAGAGCCAGCACATTGCAGCTTGGGGGCCAAATCTGCCCGGGCCCCTACTTGTGCAAATGAACTTTTGCTGCAATGCAGCCATGCCCATCTGTTTCCGCCCAGTGGCAGAGGTGAATCGTTGCAAAGGGGGCTGTGTTGGAGGAAAGTCGATTTATCATGAAATCCTTTACATAAAAGGCTTGCATCATGGAGCCTGCTCTGGTACCGCCCCACAATCCCATCTCAGGTCTGGCCAGCTGCCAGTTTATCTTGCCATCTGAGGGCCTTGAAGCATTTGAGCATTTTGTTCTCATTAATTCTCTACATTACCACTCATGCATCATGAGAGCCCTTAGGCCAGGTAAGCAAAGCCATCACTAAAAATTATCCAGGAGCATGCTACTGCCAGCACAACTTTTTCTTTTTTTTAATGTATTTGACACAGGTCTCATTACCCAGCTCAGACTTTAGTGATCTTCCTGTTTTCAGCCTCCCCAGTGTTGGGATTACATGTGTGTGCCACCACACCTGGACTCAATAGCCAGCTCAGCATGCCTGGGGGTGGGGCCAGCATGGCACGTGGTGCCAGAGAATAAACCCCTTAGGCAGGCGCTTAGTCCACTGAGCTATCTCGCTGGCCCTAGCACAACACTTTGATGACTCAATTTAATGATATGCTTCAGGAACTGCAACTACTGACACTGACTTCCTATAGTAAAAAGCTTGAGATGAAAGAAGAACCCTGGATGTGGATTACAGCTGTGCCACCTCTGGGAACTGGGTCACCCCAGAAAGCCAGGCATAGGCTTTGTCACCTCATCTGAAATGGGGAATGTCCATAGTACAACCGTGGGATTGGTGGAAGAAGTTCACCAGCTAACATGTATTAGTTCCTACTCTGTGTCAGTCACAGCCATGGGCTCTGGAGATGCTCTGGTGAGCAGAACCAGTGCCGTGTCCACTGGCGGGGAGCTTCCACGGCAGTGAGGGGATGCACCAAGCAGCAGGCACCCTGGGTGCTTGCTTTGTTTCAGCTGGCTGCTGGGTTTGGCACCGCTGTGCGCAGGTTCAGAATCTTTTCTGGGTACAGAACCTTCTGGGACGCAGCTGGAGCTAGCTTGGCTCTCAGGCAAGCATGACCCACAAGTGAAGGACTGATGGCCCCGGAGGCAGCCCCTAGCCTAACCGGCAGATGCAGCCTTAGGCCTTTGCAAAGAACTCGGAGGTCCCGGAGCATGGACGGGAGTCTGCTAGCTAGCTAGCTAGTTTTCTTTCTTTCTTTTTTCTTTTTTTTTTATTAATTTTATTGAGAAACAGCAATGAGACAGTTTCAAAACCAATTAATAGGACAGTTTCAATAATTAATACATTGCATATTGTTAACTTCTTAGTGGTTATTCATAGTACAAGATACAGACATGATATCCTGTCCAAATACTGATAGTACAAATCTTTCTTCTCATTGAATTAAGAGAAAGTATCTGTATATCTATCCTATTTTGTATATACAGATACAAAATGGTCCTTCCTTTGTATCCCCTTTTTTAGTTTAGTTTTGTTAGAGATGGGTATTACATTGCCATTTAAATATTGTAGGTGGGTGAATTCAGCAAAAATAATCCAATATAGTCCAGTTGTCCATAGTAGTAGTGGGTTATCCATAGGACTGGCAATGCCAGAAGTTGTTGACTTGAGCCTTTCACAGCTCAGCATATTGATATGGCTTTACTTTTTTTTTTTTAAATTCTTTTTTATTTATTTATTTATTTGAGAGAGAGAGAGAGAGAGAGAGAGAGAGAGAGAGAGTGTGGTGTGTGTGTGTGGCCAGCTCAGCCCACCAGGGGGCGGGGCTGGCTGGCATGTGGTGCTGGGGGATTGAACCGTGGTCCCTGATGCTTTGCTAAGCTTGTTCTAAGTAGGTGCTCTAGACAACTGAGCCATCTCTCCAGCCCATGGCTTTACTTTTTATACTTCGTTTTTATACTTTTCTGCTGGATGGTTAAGACCAAGATAAAGCAAGACCTATATAACAAATGTATCTTTTGTATCTGATAATGTTAGTCAAGTCCCCTCAGGATTTATCCTGTTACCCTGTACCATAGTTTGTAGATCCTTTGTTAGTGTCAGCCATGTGGATGAGTCACAGCCATTGCTTGACCAATTTGCTGTCTGTGAAAGCCTGAGAGAATGTTTTCTGTCCATGTGACTCTCCTTAGGCACATTCTACGTCATTGATCACATTGCTCTGTGGCCCCATAATCTCCTTGATCAGAAAATTTGGGACACCACTGAGTTACATGATGTTACAGTATAGGTTCTCCTATGTCCCAAGTCTTCACTGACCTTGAAAGGCTAGGGCCAAAATGTTGGCTGTCCTTGCAGCCCTTCCTTTTCTCCAATTTTGACCTGCAAACTTAGGTTGTTAACCCTCCAGAAGAGACGCTTATTATTACCATACAACATATGCAGCTAGGGTTAACCTCACGATCTATCTGAATATCAAACCTCTTAGGCATAATCTTGACTCAGCACTTTCCCTGTCTCGCTTTTCCTGCTTTCCAAAAGGCAGCTTCTTCCAGGTGACACACACGGCGTCCAAATCTTTGTCTCAGTCTCTGTTTGTGGGGAAATACAAAATTAAACACATTTATCAACAAGAAAACAAAGAAAATAGTTAAGTGCTGTATAGAGAATAGTGTGGACAGACTGAGTGACTCGAGGCCTGGTGGCACTGGGCCACGGTTACCTCTGTAGACACCTGAGTAAGGGGAGAATGCAGCCGAGCCCTGAGGGGAGAGAGCCATGCAGCGGAGGGAATAGAGGGTGAGAGGCTGGGGCTGGAACATGCTTTGCATGAATGGAAGAGGAAGGGCAGGGTGTTTAGTGGGTCAGGAAATGAAGTGGAGGGGAAGGCTGGATCCTGAGGGATTCTGTCACAATCCCTGTGTAATGATTTGTGACTTTATTCTAAAGGCCACAAGTGAAGTCATTGGAAGGTTTAAGCAAAGGAGTACCATAGGCTGAACTGTAGCTTCAAAATATGTCCCTGGATGCAGCACGAGAATGCACTAGCCTGGGAGCAAAGGCAGAGTGCCTGGGAGGGCAGCCGCCACAGAACTCCACAAGGTGGAGGTGGTGGCTTGGATGGACTGGTGGTGTAGGAATGCAGATGGACAGGAGCTGAGCTTTACAAAGAAAAATGACAAACGCAACTAGGTCACACAATATACTAGGCAACCTTCCAGCACACAGATAAACTACATCACTGAATGTGGTCCCCAAGTCCCTTGGAGGCAGATATGCTCCTTAACCCCATTTTACAGATGGGGAAACCCAGGCACAGAAATATTGAGTAACTTACCCGAGGCCACCCAGAGCGGAGACTTGAGCTGAGGCCAGCAGGCCCTGCAGTCTGTACTCTCACCACGACATTCTCTTGCCT
>NW_004524605.1:16376353-16378372 GCF_000260255.1 Octodon degus
CACACCAAGAACACAAGAACCTGAAGCCAGAGGCTCTTCCCAGGCTCCTGCCCCCTCCTCGGGCACCTCTGCCCGGCTCTCCAGGCCCCCCTTGCTACCTTTGTACTTTTGATTAATCTTGATTTTTCCTTTTCCCATCACTCTCCTCTCCCTTCAGCCTTTCTTCCCCTTCTCATTTACAAAAGCTTTGTTTCGTTTTAGTTTGCTATTTCTCCCTTTCTACTTCTTCCCTTTCTTCTCCCCTTCCCTTGCTCCCCTTTCCATTTGAACATGTTCTTCCCACACCCCAAGGTCTGTCCTCCATGTGCTCCTGTTTACCCTTTGCACTTCTTATACAAGAGACACAGTACAAATTGTTAAATTTGTGTGTCTGCTGGTACACGTCAATAATCCCAGCACTGGGGAGGCTGAGGCAGGAGGATTGCAGTGAATCTATGGCCTGCCTGAACTACGTAGTGAAACTGTGTCTCAAGTAAACAAAAAACTTGTGTAGCCAATTTTTTTCACTTACAATATACTTAAGATTCACTCAAGCTACAGTCTCAAGTTGCATCCACTTTTGTACAAATGACTCACGGTTATCCTTCTTTTTGGCAGGTGGGTATTCCATTATATATAAATACCCACATTTTCTTTCTTCATTCATCTGGTGTTGGGCATATGGACTGTTTTCAAGATTTCACTATTATAACTTATGCTGCTATAGACATGTATATGCATATATCTCTGTGGTATGATGCTTTTAATTGTTGCAGGAAGACATCTAGAAGGGGAATAACGAGGCCAAATGGAACCTCTAAAGCTGGGTGTGATGGCACATGCCTGTAACTCAGCATTTGGGAAGCTGAGGCAGGAGGATTGCTGTAAGTTTGAGTCCAGTCTGGGCTACAAAGTGAGTTCAAGGCCAGCCTTGAACTTGTCTCAAAAAGACAAAAAAAAAACCAAACAAATAAACAAACCCTCCAAAACCAAAACCAAAACAAAACAAAAACAACAACAACAACAACCAACCAACCAAACAAACAAAAACCTAAATGGAACTTCTAGCTTAAGAATTTTGAAGAATCTCCATACTCATTTCCATAGTGGTTATACCACTTTACAAACTCAGCAGCACTGGAGAAGGGTTCTTCTTCCACTTGGCCTTACCAGCTTTTGTTATCTGTTGGTTGATTTCTTGATGATAACCATTCTTTCTGGAGTGAGATGCAATCTCTAGTGTTGTTTTAATTTGTATCTCTTGAATGATTCTTTTTTTTTTGAGGGGGCTAGCTCAGGCTGCCTTAAGGGTGGGTCTGGTGCAACATGTGGAGTGAGGGATTGAACCACCGTCCCCGGTGCCTGACTGAGTTTGCCCAAGCATCTCTTGAGTGGTCAGTGATGTTGAACATTTTTTCATATATTTATTTGCTGTTTGTCCTTCTTTAGCTAAGAAATGTCTAATCATCTCAGAGGTCCATTTATGGATTGGGTTTTTTAATTGGGGGGGCCTGATTTTTTTTTAGTTCTTTATATATTCTAAATATTGGTCCTTTGTCAGAGGAATGACTTAATTTTTTTCCCATTGTGTGTGTTGTCTCTTCACTCTGTTGTTGGTTTCCTTTGCTGTGCAAACGTTTTTTAATTTTATGTGATCATAGCTATTGATTCTTTGTAACAGTTCTCATGCAGTCTGGGTCTTATTCATAAAATCTTTGCCTACAGCTATGTCTTCCAAAGTTTTACCTCTTGTCTCTTCCAGCAGATTTAATATTTAGATGTTTGATCCATTTGTGTTTTAGTTTCTTATTTTAGTGCATGGTGAGGGATTTTTGACATGTGGAAAGCTAGTTTCCCATTTATTAAGGTGGCTATCTTCCTTCCATTATCTAATTGCTATGGATAATTTTTCCAAAACTATATTGAACAGGAGTGATGACAGCTGGCATCCTTGTTCTTTTTTGGTTGAATTATTTTCTGGTTTTGGTATCAGCAAAATACGTGGTTCCAGGAATGAGTTTGGGAGTACTGCTTCCCTTT
>NW_004524605.1:16379437-16381773 GCF_000260255.1 Octodon degus
ATTTCCCTCATGGAACTGCTTTCATTGCATCCCACAAATTCTGGTATATCATGTTGGCATTATCATTTAATTGTAGAAACTGTCCAATTTCTTCTTTAATTTCATCTGTGACTGTTTATGTAGTCTTTGTGGATTCTTTTACTATTGATTTTCAGTTTCATTACACTATAATCTGATAGTATGCGTGGGATAATTTTAGTTCCATAGATGTTCTATCAGCTAGTATATAGTCTATGTTGACATTAAGGCTTTTCTTTTTTCAGTACTGGGAATCAAACTCAGGACCTTGTAATTGAAGGCAGGCCCTTGTGCCACTGAGCTGTCTCCCCAGCCCATGTAGTCTATTTTGGATTCCATGTGCAGCTGAGAAGAATGTATATCCTGTTGTTACTGGGTCAAACAATCTGAAGATATATACTAAGTCCATTTGTTCAAAGGTTCATTTCAGCTCTGACATGTCTTTGTCTGTTTGTTTTAATGTATTTAGTACAGGGTCTACAGGGTCTCACTACACAGATCGGATTTGTAGTGATCCTCCTGTTTTCAGCCTCCCAAGCTCTGAGATTACAGGCATGCACCACCATGCCCAGTCTCAGTCGCTGTCTCAGTGCGCCCGGAGGTGGGGCTGGCAAGGCACACTGGGGACCGAACCCCAGCTGCTGCGCTCTGCCTAAGCAGGTGCTTTAGTCCTCTGAGCTATCTGGCTGGCCCTCTGATATGTCTTTGTTGACTTTTTGTCTAATTGATCTATTTGTGATAGTGAGGTACTGAGATTCCCCCATTACAACTGTATTAGTGTTTATCTGACTTTTCATCTCCATTAGTGTTGTTTTATATAGTTAGGTGGGCTGATACTTGGTGCACATATATTTATGATTCTCTCTTCCTCTTTGATTGTTCCCTCTTTGATTGTTAACCTTAACAAAGAGGGTTTGGTGACCTTCCTTGTCTCTCTTGATCAGTGTTGGCTTGCAATCCACTTTGTCTGTGAAAAGAATAGCCACCAGTGCTTGTTTTCCAGGTTCCTGTGACACAGAGTATTGTTTTTTTAAATTTATTTTATTTTTTTGACACAGAGTATTGTTTTCTGTCCTTTGATTTTCACTGTAATTTTTTAATGAAAAATAAGAGGGGGCTGAGTTTGGTAACAGCTGTAATCCCAGAATTTAGGAGACTGAGAAGGATTGATGCAAATTCAAAGCCAGCTTGGACACTGGGGAGGCTGAATTTTTTCTTGAGTTAAATGTACTTCTTGTATGCAGCGTACTGTTGGATCTTGTTTCTTAATCTATTTTGCCAATCTGTCTCTTTTGATTGGTGAAGTGAGACCATCCACATTGATAGTTATAATTGATATGTATTATGGATTTTTTTGGCCGGTTCAGGATGTCTTAAGGGCAGGTCTGGTAAGGCATGAAGACCTGAGGATCAAACCACAGCATCCTGAGCCTGAGTGCTTTGCTTAAGCATGCAATTAAACAACTGAGCTAATGGGCAGGTCCCCTGGTGTGTATTAAATTATACTTGCAATATTATTTTCCTATTGTTCATTCTCTTTCTTTCTCTTCTATTTAATAGTTTTCTGTGCTTGGTAGATCCATTCTATTGGTATTCTTGGAATTTTTGTCTTATCTTTTTCTAGAATATCCTTGAGAACTTTTTGGATGCTGGTCTGGTGGTTATGAATTTCTTCAGTTCTTTATTATGGAAGTATCTTATTTCTCATTACTTTAGAAAGATAATTTCTCAGGGTATATCAATCTGGGTTGGAGGTTTTTCTTTTTAGGGCTTGAAACACTTCACACCAATCTCTTCTTCACTTAAGGTTTTGAGTTGAGAAGTCCGCTGTGATTCTGGTGGGGTTTCCTTTGTAGATGATTTGTGCCTTTTCCCTAAAAGCTTTTAGTGTTCTGTTCTTATGTTAAGTTTCTGGAATCTCGGGCAGGGGAGATAACTCAGTGGTCTAAGCACCTGCCTGGCAAGTGCAAGGACCCGGGCTTGATCCCCAGGACCACATGCTGTACCAGCCCTGCCCTGGGTGCACCTGCTGGCCACTGAAACTGCTTATGGTGGTGCACACCTGTAATCCCAGTACTGGGGAGCCTGAAACAGGAGGATCACTATGAGTCTAAGCTGCATAGCAAGACCCTGTACCAAATACATAAATAAAAGAAAATCTGGAATCTTGACTATTGTATGTCTTGGTATAGTTTTTTTTTTTTTTTCTGATCATGACTGTTTGGAGTTCTATGTACCTCATTTACTGTATCTCAAATTCTTTTTCCATGCTTGTGAAGGTTTCTACCATTACTTTTTTTTTTAATTTTATTTATGTA
>NW_004524605.1:16382850-16392232 GCF_000260255.1 Octodon degus
TGGCCAATGTGCTCTCTGTGAAAGCCTGAGAGAATGTTTTCTCTCCATGTGACTCTCCCCAGGTACACTCTACATCCTCGATCACTCTACTCTTTGGTCCCACAATCTCCCTGATCAGAAAATGATGTTGTTATTTTTGAAACAGGGTCTCACTGTATAGTTCAGACTTCCCTTGAACTCACTGTGTAGCCAGTGCTGACCTTGAACTTGGCAGCAGTCCACCTGCATTAGCCTGCTGAGCCCTGAAATTACAGATGTGCACTACCACATCCAGTCTTCTGCCATTACTTCTGTGAACAGAATTTCTGTGCCCTTTGTGCTATTATCTCATGGTTTCATTAATGCCAATTAATCTTACATTAGGCTTCTTTGCATCATATAGCAGCTGCAGAATTGATTTTTTTTTTTTTTTACTGGTCCCTTGTTATTTTTAAGAGGTCTTTTATTTGATGACTGTCAACTGCAGTCCTGTGTTCTAGACTTGTTGTTCTGTCTTCACAGTGGTTGACTCTGCTGCATATATTTTAGTAGAATTTTTAATCTCCTGGATTTCTATTTCAGTCTATTCTATTTTTTCTATTCATGGTTTCCATTTGAAACATCATTTCTGTTTTGTTTTTGTTAAGAGCATTATTGATCTGTTTTGGTATTTTCAGGGCATCCATTTCATAAAATTCTCCTGGGAAGTTTTAGATTTATTCAACTCTCAGGGTCCCCTCAATTTGTCTTGGGTGAGTGGGGAGTTATCAGCTGCTTCTGAATTTTTCTCATTTTCTTTCTTTTGTTATTGTTTATTTGTTTTCTTTCTTGAGGTTCCTAAATTGTTTAGGAATGCTAACTTTATTAATAGTATTGAGACTTCTTTATGAAATGACAGTTTTCTAGGCCTAGCTGGCTTTTGGCTTTTGAGTATGTCCCATGATCCTGCCCTTTCAATTTATTAGAAATGAAGGGTTGCTGCCTGTCTCCCTGGTTCCCAGATCTTTGGGCCTGGGCTATAGTATTCTCTATGCTCCCAGACAACTAGGTATTGGCATATGGGGCAGACCAACTGATCACAATGGCTATGTCACCTTGGCTAATGTAGTAAAATCAGTAATAACAATAGCATCAAGCACAGATGGGAAAATGAAAAACTATGACAACTATTAATTTGTCACCTTTAGCCGTATGTACAAGATTTGTAGTTTTATGGGTTTTTTTTTTGTTTGTTTGTTTTTTTGGTACCAGGGATTGAACTCAGGACCTTGCACTTGCCAGGCAAGTGCTTATTCTACTGAGCTATCTCCCTGGCCCAAGATTTGTGGTTATATAACAAAATCCAAGACAAATCAGAAAATTACATGCAGTAAATATCCACTAAGTAAAGTGATTTTTACCCTAAGGGGAGAAAATTTAAAAGGGAGAAGAGGGAAAAATAAATAAAAAGAAGAGAAAGAGATTAGAAGCAGGACTAAAGGCCAAAGGAAGATTACTCAAGTGTCAGGAAATGGGTGAAGAAGACAGGAGAGAAATAAGGAAGAAAAAAACCCCACAAAAATAAAAAAATAACCACAAAAAATTTTCACACTCATGAGAAAACAAAAACAATAAACAGAAAAACACAGAGGCTGGGGACAAAACTGCAGACCCAAGAAAAGAGCCACAGGCTTTAACATCACAAATTTCTTTTTTTCTTTTTCTATCACATGCAGACTTAATTTTTTTTCATTTTTTGTGTTGTTCTGTTTTTTGTTTTTGTTTTTGTTCTGTTTCATTTTGTTGGTTTGTTTTGTTTTGTTTTGTTTTGTTTTGTTTTGTTTTGTTTTGTTTTGCAGAACCAGGGATTGAACTCAGGCCCTTGATCTTGCCAGGCAAGGGTTTATTCAACTGAGCTATCTCCCCGGCCCCTAGTACTTGCGAATTACCAGAAGTTCAGGCTGATCCTGGTCTCCGGTCATAGGGCTGTGGCCTTAGTCACTTAGGTCATAACACTCTGGGTGTCTCTTGCCAGCTTGACCATAGATCTCTGATCAAGGACATCTCCTGTGCTTGTCCCTCACCCAGTCACTTTGGGTTTTTGACACTGGGCACCCTGAGGTGAAGCCAACCTACAGCTGCCATGAGTCCTTGGTTCACGTACTCCCTTTATTAAGAGCTTGTTTGGAGGTTCCAGCAGGAAGCGCAGTTACTCATACTCTTGACTGAGGAAGTGGTTCTCCTCCATTGGGAGTGGTCATCCTCTCTGACTGAGCACAGAGCTGCAGGAGGGTCAGGCACAGAGCAGTGATGGAGGAATGGGGCACCTGCCTCACCAGCCAAATGAGTGAAATCAACCTTGGCCATCAATGGGGTGACAGATGTCACAGCCAGACTGTCCTCCCACCCAGCCCCTACCTAAAATGCTGTCTGAGCAAACACTATTTCCAGGGGACAATGGACTGGAGTCCTTCACCAGCTGTTGTAGCATACAACATTAACTATGGCAACATGGGCAAGCTGGGATTTTATGTGAAGTGATGTAATCCAGCTACAGAGAGACAAGTTCTGCATGATTTCACTCACATGTGGACTTTTATTTTATTTTATTTTATTTTTATTTTTGAGGCAGGGTCTCCATATGCAGCTCAGGCTGGCCTTGAGCTCACTTTGTAGCCCAGGCTGGTCTCCAACTGGCAGCGATCCTCCAGCTTTAGCCTCTTAAGTGCTGGGATTATAGGTGTGCACCACCATGCCCAGCTCCAACACTTGTAGAATTTTAAAAAGTCGATCTCTGTAGTCATAGCACCCTGAACGTGCCCAATGTCATCTACAAAGTTGGTCCCTGCAGAAAGGAGGGGAACCAAGAGATGGAGGGAGGGGGCCTAGGCGAGGGGGAGGGAAGTAGTCGTGAAGATGGGCTCTGGGATGCACAACTTCCAGAGACGAGCGTGATTGCTGTGCGCTGCACATGTGGACTAATACAAATAAATTTAAGAAACGAAAACGTTGATCTCCTAGAGGCTGAGCATACACTGGTGGCGACCAGAGTCTGGGGAGAGTGGCGAGGAGAGATGGGGAAAATAGATGGGTGCAAGAAGCTCTGGGGTACGACAGAGAGGGGTGAGCATAGAAAACTACAAATCACAGAAAATTAGAGGAAAACATTTTGAAGGTTTTCACCCCAAAGAAATGCTGTGATCAAGAAGATAAATATTTTAACCTGGTGCAAACAATATACAAGGCATGCATGTATCAATGTTACATGGTACATATATCAGTTAAAATTGTTTGTTAATTGTTGTTGTTGTTGTTGTTGTTGGGACTCAAGATTGAACTTGGGACCTTGGGCTTGCTAGGCAGGCACTTAGGCTGCTGAGCTATCTCCCTAGTCCAGTATTTAGTGCAGGGTCTACAGGGACTACAGGGTCTCACTACACAGATCAGACTTGTAGTGATCCTCCTGCTTTCAGCCTCCCAAGCGCTGGGATTACAGGCGTGCGCCACCACTCCCAGTCTCCATCGCTGTCTCAGCGTGCTCCGGGAACAGGGTCGCCACAGCAGGCTGGGGATCGAACCTCCGATCCCTCTGTCTGCCTAAGCAGGCATTTTAATATGCTGAGCTATCTGGTCGGCCCTAGAATTTAAAAAAACAGTAAAAATGATACAAAATGTGAAAACAAGGTGACAGGAAGGTGACAATGGTTGTTATATTGCATATTGTTATGTTCAAAGTAGTTGCTCAGATTACCAGACACTGGGGCTGGTGAGATGGCTCAGTGGTCTAAAGCACCTACTCACAACAAGCTAAGCAAAAGCACAGCGATCACGGTTCAATCCCCAGCACCACATGCCAGCCAGCCCTGCCCCCTGGTGGGCTGAGCTGGCCACACACACACACACACACACATAAATAAATAAATAAAAATTTAAAAAAAAAAAAAAAGATTACCAGACACAGGCATGCAACAATATCAGCACTAAGTGTTCCTTTCAATGAACTAATACATATTAGTAGTACAATTATCTTAGCTGTGTGTGTGTGTGTGTGTGTGTGCCCGCATGCGTGTGCATGTGTGTACTCCCCCTTCCTTCTGTTATCCTTTCCCTTAGCCCAGTTGCTTTTTTTTTTTTTTTTTCTGTGCTGGGGATTGAACTCAGGACCCCAGTTGCTCTTTCTTTCTCGCAGTCTCTTTCCCTTTTCACAGCATCTATTGCACTTTCTGGATCTTCTTTACCTTTTCAGTGTATCGAAAACACGATGCTTACACATGTGAGGCTGATTTATTTCACTTATGAACGTGGCTGTAGTTGCCCTCCTCAAAAGGATGTACTAGCTGCCTGGGATTCCAAAGCGCAGCCCCAGGACTGCCCCGGGGTAAGCTGAATAACCACCAGCTCTCTGCCGGGTTGTAGCAAAGATGACCTCACCAGGCTACTACCACTTGCCCTGCCACCTGCCTGCCCGCTCACCAACAGCTGGAGAACGAGGCTGTTAAGCACAAGCCCCGTTCCTCCTGAACTCAGAGCCTGTCAGGGGTGCTCATCCCATTCTGTGCGAGGGCCATCTCCCGTCTCTTTCTGTCCACACAGCAGAGTGTGATCCGCCCCTCCCTTCTCCCCCTCTGCCCTCCTCTCTTCCCTCTCCATGGCTCCAGCACCCTGGGCTTCGCTCAGCACTTCTGCCCTTGCTGGGCCTCTCACCTGTGCAGCCAGCTCACCAGCACCCTTCAAGTTTGTACTCAGCGTCACTTTCTCAGGGATGCTTTTCTTGGCTGACTGCTGATGTTTTCATTCTCTTCACTGCTTTGTTCTTCTTCTGGTCTTTTGCTCTCTCTAATTGACTCTCTTTGATTTTTTTTTTTTAGTCTTGCATGCTCCAGCTCTCCTAGATGGAATAGGACCCTGAGGGCAGAACATTCTGCGGAGGACAACCTGGGTGACTCCTTGAAGGGGGAGCGACTGTCTCCACTTAGGCTGAACCTGGCCCTATTTCCTTGTATTGATGTGTACAGAGCTGGCTAGGACCCTTCCTTATCTCTTCAGTTGACTTACCCATGCAGCTTGGTCAGGCTGAGGTGCTGATGTGCAGTCTTTGAAGCCAGGACAACAGGGCAGTGTTCTCCGGGCGCCCCGGTAGCTCCCAAGTACAATGCGTGTAGCCAGGGCACAGCGGGAAGGAGGGCCATGCTCTGTGCTGTCAGCTGGGGTGGAGTCTCCCGATGAGAGGCCATGACTTCCCAGGTGCAAAAGATTACACATCAGAGCTGAAGCGCCAAGCCCAAAACACAAGATGTTACCCCAGTGTGTTATGCAGGTTGCTCTTTCTGCAGAACCTTCTCTGCGTATTGCCGACCTGATTTCAGCCTCCTCCCTAGCCCAGCGCACAGCATTCACCTGCTCCCTGGCGTTTTCAGTCACTCATCCTCAAGCCACCCCTTCCTTCATGAATTAATGAAACCCTGGTTGAGGCCTTTGTTCCAAATAGCCATCATTAACTAGATTTAGGGGCCCTTGGCTCCCCACAACTACAAATACACCTCAGTGTCTTTACCCTTGCTGGCGGTTGCCCTGGCAATGGTAGACGGGAATGAACTCACTAGAATTCCTATAACTTTCTATGGGATTACAGATAGAAACCTCCTCCAAGACGAGGGTCGGGAAGGGCTCCCTACACTTTACTCTGTCTTGGTGCCTGCTGAGTGCCAGGCAGGGAATGGACCAGTGAATTAATGTCATCAACCTTGCTGAATATTTGTTTGCTCCTCTGGGGTTATTCTGTATCCCACTGCCACAGTATCAGGAGCCTCAGGTGGGCGGGCGGACCTCTTGCTCCTCTGCACCAACCTCTGTACCAGTCCTGAGCCACTCTCCTTGCTCTTCCCAACCCCGCCTTGCCATGCCAGTCATCACATGGGACTCGGCCCATTGCCGGCCTGTGGTGGGCCCCAGATCCTCTCCCCGCATCCTTAAAACCTCAAGTCTGTGCCTCCTCAGCGCCATCTCCAGGATTATCTCTCATTTCTTAAAAGACATGAGGTATATGATTCATCCAAGACCTGAGTCTCAGGTCCTTCACCTCTCTCAGTCTTCTCCCACAATCCTGTGCTGCGCTTGACCTCGTTGCTTGCTCAGTGGGCCCAACGCAGGCTGTCATTAGTAATAACGGCAAGCCTCGTCCCGAGCTTCGTGCGCTTCCGCCCTTGTCTTTCCAGCTCAGCCTGCTGCACCCTTCAGAAACCGTTCACCCCGTGGGTCCCCACCCTCCCCCACCCCTCCCACCGCTACCAAGCATGGACTTGCTTGTTCACAAGGGCAGAATTTATCATTAAATCCTTTCCTGGCCCACACCCTTGTCTTGGCTGCCCTCTCTCAATTCATGACTTTCACCTAGCAAACTCCAGCAACTGTCCCAGGCAAGCCTCCACCTATTCAGTCTCAGCACAGCTCAATGGCGCAACACGAAAACACAAATCCACGATGATGGCATCACTTTGCTTTAATAATAACATAGAGTGATTTGTTTTGAGCCTGGGTCTTGCCAAGTAGCTCAGGATGGCCTTGAACTCACTGTGTTGTTGTTGTTGATGATGTTGTTGTTGCTGTTGTTGTTGTTGTTGTTGTTGTTGTTGTTGTTCTTCTTCTTCTTCTTCTTCTTCTTCTTCTTCTTCTTCTTCTTCTTCTTCTTCTTCTTCCTCTTCTTCTTCTTCTTCCTCTTCCTCTTCCTCTTCCTCTTCCTCTTCCTCCTCCTCCTCCTGCTCCTCCTGCTCCTCCTCCTTCTCCTCTTCCTCTTCTGTATAGGGTCTCCGTATGCAGCTTGGCAGACTTGTACTGATCATCCTGCTTTCAGTCTCCCCAGCACTGCGATCACATGCATGGGCACCACCATGCCTGGGCTTGGTTGCTGGCTCAGCAAGCCCTGGGGGTGGGGCTGGTGCAGCATGCAGTACCAAGGATCAAACTCTGGTTCTTGAGCTTGCCTAAGCAGGTGCTTAGTCTGCTGAGCTATTTTGCTGGCCCTATTCACCGCTATGCCAGGCATGTTAATAATGGCTACTCCTGTAGTGTTCTGCACATGCAGGGTAGCATCATAGGGGCTTTACATATCATGAGTTATTTATTCCTCATCACAAACATGTGAGTTCCTAATAGTATATTCATTTTTTTTAACATTTATTTATCTAGTGTGTGTGTGTGTGTGTGTGTGTGTGTGTGGCCAGTTCAGCCCCCCAAGGGGCGGGGCTGGCTGGCATGTGGTGCTGGGGGATCGAACCACGGGCCCTATGCTTAGCCAAGCTTGTTCCAAGTAGGTTCTTTAGACCACTGAGCCATCTTGCCAGCCCCAGTATGTTCATTTTTGAGATGAGAAAACTGGAGCCAGGTGTGGTAGTCCATGTCTCCCTCCCTCTTCCAGGTTACTATGCAGCACCTTTCCTCAACATCTTGTCTCTGTCCTGTGTTTCTGTTTGGTGCTGGGGATTGACCCGTGGGCTTCAAGCATGCAAAACATATACTCAACCTCCTCCTCATCCTTCACTGATGACTTTGAAGGATGATGGCCCCACCATGGGAACAGAAATGAATTAGGGAAATGTCCCCCAGCTCCCCTTCATATGTCCTCTTCTTTCCATACCTATGCCTTGCCAGCCACCTCCTTTCTGTTATCATGGATGGGACATCCATCTGCTAGATCATTATGTCAAGAAAGAAGCACCTAGAACTCCTCCCATCTTAAAAGAAATTGCGAAGATGCCTCTAGCTACTTCTTTCTGCTTTCAATGATGGTTCTCAAAATGGTCATATGCTCCATCCCCAATAAAGATCTCTTTCTTTTCATAAAACATTTCATTGTGACTATATATATATATATATATATGTCATAAATATGCTTTTTTCACAATTTTAAGAGTATGGTTCAGTGACATTACCTATAGCTTCGAACACTTACATCACCATTTCCAAATCTTTTGCCATATACAGAAAATTGCAGAGGATTTACAAGAAAGCTACCAGAACTAGTAAATGAGTCAGGCAAGTTTCAGCCTCCTATTGTCTCTTGAACCTCCAAAGTTTTTTTTTTCTCTATTCTTTTCCCAAAAATTGTTTCTCCAGGCCACCTCTGAGCTCCATCCTGCGAAAGCCAATGGCCAACACTTGATCTTTGTCTTAAGGTTCCTACTGCCTTGCTTGATACAGGTGATCCATCATTCCTCCCTTTTTCGAAGGGTCTTCACTTGGCTTCCAGCACACAGGCTGCTGCTTCCCTCCTGGCTCTGTGGCCACGACTTCCTCCTCCCTCTCCTTTCTGGTTCCCCCTCATCTCCCACACGCTAAAGCCTCAGTATCCACGCCCCTCTGCTTCCTGTCTGTGTTCATTTCTCCTGTGATCTCCTCTAGCATCATGACTTTATTCTCGCCACTTCCAAATGGATACTGTCAGTGAAGACCTCTCTCCTGGACCTCAGACTTCTATTAAACCAATTGCTATCTCAAATTGATTGTTAATGAGGATGATGCTTCCTCCGAAGTTGTGTCTGCATCGGATCTGTGGAACCTGAGGACGTGGCTGCTACAATGTGGGTCTGGACTATGCCCGAGGCCTGTGGGTTTGTGGCTCCTGCTCAGCTTGAGATGTTGGAACACTGTGGACTCTGTAAGAGGTGTGGCCTTGTGGGAGGTCTTAGGCAATTGGAGGCATGGTCTTGAAGGGGACAATAAGAATGCGGCCACTTCTGGTCTTTTGTGGTTACCAGGGATATGAGGTAAGCAGTTGGTTCTGCCATGTGTTCCCCACCGTTTCCATCCAGGGCCTCATCTTCCTACAAAGGCTCAAAAGCAGTGTACTCAGCTGACCAAAGACTGAACCCACTGAAGCCCTGGGCCAAACTAAACCTTTTCTTCCTCTTTGTAAGTTGAGCGCAGGTAGCTATTACAGTAATAGAACATAACACCATGGCCTTATTTGAAAAAGGATCTTTGCAGATATAACTAGGATCTTGAGATGAGGAGGGCACTAGAATAGACCCTAAATCAAATAGAAATACCTTTATAAAAGATACACAGAGGAGAGCAAGGAAATAGAGAAGAGAAGGCAATGTTACCAGGGAGGCAGCAATCAGCAGAACACGGCCACAAGTCAAGGACACTGGCAGTCACCAGAGCTGGCTTACACCAAGGACAGCCTTTCCCTGAGGGTCCTCAGAGTGAGCACAGCCCTGCTTCAAACTTTTGCCTTCAAGAACTATGGGGAACCAATTTCTGTTATTTTAAGCCATCTAGTTTGTGGTAGTTTTTTATGCAAAACTAAAATAATTAGTCTCAAGATTAATATAGGGGGCCGGGGAGATGGCTCAGTGGAATAAGTCCTTCCTTGGAAAGTGCAAGGGCCTGAGTTCAATCCCCAGTTCTGAAAAAAAAAAAAAAA
>NW_004524605.1:16392383-16394641 GCF_000260255.1 Octodon degus
TTTAGGAAATGGCAAGCCCAGCCACAAAGTTATTCAGATCAAAGTTTGATGTCATTGTTAATGATTTCATTTTCACTTTCCACCCAGCTTCACATCCAAACCATCAGCCAACCCTGCTGGCTCACTTGCAAAGATAGGCTCGCCAGATTGGCTCACTTTTGGTTGGGAGCTGGTAGCGCACGCCTGTAATCCCAGCACTCAGGAGGCTGAGACAGGAGGATCACCGTGAGTTTGAGGCCAGCCTGGGCTACATATGCAAGTTGAAGGCCAGCCTGCACTATATAGTGAGACACTATCTCAAACCAAACCAAAACCAAACAGCTCACATCTTACCTTCTACCCTGCAGACCGTCTTGGTCCATCATCACTTGCTTGGGTTATGACGATGTCTGTCATAAACACTGCTTTTGTCCTTGCCACTTACAACCACGTCTCAAAACAGCAGCCAGCGAGATGCTGTTATGATTGCAGTCAGACTGCTTTCTCCTCAGAACCTTCCCATGATCCTGCATGCCAGGAGCAAAACCAGGTCCTAGCAGTGTCCTAAAAGGGCTACATGCTCTGGGTGCAAGGAACCTCTGCGACATTGTCTTCTGCACTCTACCTCTCCCACGTTGGTTCCCACTGGAGCGAATTTTCATTGAGAATATTAGACGGCTGGATGGAGCTAGGAGGACTAATAGGTTACATTTTGTACCATTTGAGATTGTAGGCATGAATTTCAAGTGAGAGCAATCAGCAGAGTTGCTTGTTCTCTTTTCATTTTGCTGGGAAGGTGTGAACCAAGAAAGAGGAGGGTTGGGTTGGCCCGACTAAGATTTTGCAGGGGAATAATAATGGGAAGAAATGGGTGCAGGGCTGGTGAGATGGCTCAGTGGTCTAAAGCACCTACTTGGAACAAGCTTGGCAAAGCACAGGGACCGTAGTTCGATCCTCCAGCACCACATGCCAGCCAGCTGCGCCCCCTGGTGGGCTGAGCTGGCCACACACACACACACACACACACACACACACACACACAGAGACACACACACACACAATAAATAAATGTTAAAAAAAAAAAAGAAATGGGTGCAGACATCAACACCTTTTGTACAAAAGAGTGACTGCAAATGCTAGCAGGGCAAAAAGAAGTGAAGTTAGGTAGTGAACATAACACCCTTATGTCAGTGCCTTCAACATGGAAAAGAACAATAAGCACAAGCTGTTGTTACTACAAACATACATACTAAGTGTACTAAAAGTACTCTGCATCTTTAAAAGATCTGGCAAAATTAACTTCAGTACCACATTCTATCCTAGCACTTGTAATTCAGCTTCAATTCCTCTAAATGCGAGATGGCTCTGAAGATAAAGTAATACAATCTGAGACAAGGCTCATACCTCATCAATATACACGTACTTTTGGTACCATTTGGTTTTTACTGCCAACAGAATGAAAAGTCATCCTTGGTTTCAACTCAAGAATTTATGAGCAAAGTGCAAAAAGAAAAAAAAAACCAAACATTTTCTTTGACTTAAATGCATAGAGTCACTTTCTATCAAGTAGTTCAGCCTGGCAATACTGTGGTTTTTCTCAAAAATGTGTGCTTTGTTTTACAAACTTTCATTGACTTGCTTTCGGTTAGCGTTAATACTAACACCAAAGTGCTTTTCCATCTGTCACCCACGTCCTCCCACCAGCAAGCTGCTGTTGCCACTATGGAAACACAAAGCCAAATGAATCGACCTCCTCAGAGTGTTCTGGGGACCCAGCGCCACGGCCCATCATCCATGAGCTTCAAGGTTACTCAAAAACTTGGCTAAGGAAAACATTTGTATGTTCATACAAATAGAGATGTCAGTATGCAGAATGACAGAATCATGTATTTTAAACATGAAAACATCAGAAGTCAGGAGTTAGGCTGTGGAGAGACAGCAGTGGATGGGCCTTGGGCTAGGAGGCTCCATCTGCGACTGGATGAGGGCCAACCCTCGGGGACAACGCTGTGGTGAAGGGAGGATCTCTGCATGATTTGAGCTGAGCTCCTGGTTGGATGGGGTTATCTGGCTACTACAATGAGCGGGGGTGGGCAGGAATAAATGGTCGTGGGTTCAAGTCTTTCATTGCTTTGCTTCTTCTTCCTTTTTTTCCATAATTTTATTGAGAAACAAATAGCAATGAGACAGTTTCAAATCAAATTGGTAGAACAATTTCAGTAATTAACACATTGCATACTCTCTTCCTAGTGGTTCTTTGCTGTACAAGATGCAGACAT
>NW_004524605.1:16395326-16398075 GCF_000260255.1 Octodon degus
ACTTAGGTTGTTAACCCTCCAGAAGAGAAGCTTACTGTTATTACCATACAACCTAGGCTGTCAAGCTTAACCTCACTATCTGTCTGAATATCAAACATCTTAGGCATAACACTTTCATTGCTTCTTTTTGGGGGTGGACATCAAGTTTTACTGGGAAGCGGGGCAGGGCAGAGTCAAGGGCGTGGCCTTCCAGGTGCCCAGGACAAGCTTTCTGCAGGAGGACTTGGGCCCAATAGGCTGTTGTCATAGGTGTTTTGGCCCTTAAGCAGACTGCGGGAGGCAGTGAGCTCCTGCTCTAGTCGTGACTTGATGTCCGAGCTGCTGGTACACTGGATTCCAGTGCCCGTGTGTCCTTGTGCACAGCACTCAGCTGGACCTCAGTGCTGATCAGTGCCTGGATCCCCACCAGCTGGGCTCTGAATCGTCCCTTGGTCCCTGCCATGGTGCCTTGCAGGACAGATTTCATCCTGAGTTGTGCCTGCGATTTGATCCCAAGGCCCTGCGGCATGGATCACAGGTCAGTGGCTTTGGAGGTGCTGCCTTTGAGCTGCTCAGTGTGGCCAATGATGACCTCTCAGATCAGCCCATCAGACCAACCGGTGAGCCAGGCCTCAGCATCCTTCCTGTTCTTCTTGGCCATGGCCTGTATGGCTCTTCAAGTCACTCAGGATCATGGCAAGGTCGGTGCCTGGGCAGAGCCCACCTGCACACTGACCTGGCCACCCCCTTGGCTCTGCAGGGCACTGGCTTCCTCCTTGTGGTTCTTCTTCAGGTAGGCCAGCTTTTCCTTCAGGCCTTCAATCTGAATTTCCAGGTCAGTCCTGGCCCGGGCCATCTTGTCCAACACCCTGCACAGCCAGCTTACGTCACCTCCACACCCAGGCACGGTGCCTGCTCCATCTCCAGCTTGGTCTGGAAGTCATTGGCAGCCAGACGGGTGCTGTGGATATGTAGACCAATCTTGGAGTTCTCCATGGTGGCTCCAAGAATCTTACTGTGCAGATCCTGGACAGCCTACGGTAGTAGTAGCCAGTCTGGTGCCTGCTTCTCCCACCAGTTGTGGATCTTCACCTCCAGGTCACCAGGGAGGAGGCCAGGCTGTCACTGACGCTCTGCATGGTCACCTTCTCCTTGCCCCGAAGCAAGTCTGCTCACCATCCTGCCCACAAGGCCAATCTTAAAGGCCCCCCGCAGTGGAGGACCCAGACAGCCCTGGCCCCCAAAGCCACTGCCCCACCCCTATCCCAAAGTGCCTGGAGCTGAAGCCCAGGGCCCCAGGGAAGCAGTGACCTATCACTGGTGGTAGCTGAAGGAGGTTATGGTGAGCGAAAACACGAGTGACAGCAACGGGCACCAGAGCTGCACAGCAGGAGAAGCCCTCATTGTTTCTAATGGCAGGAGCTTCGGTCACATTGTGAAATGAGCCATGGCTCTGGATTTCCTGAGCTCTATCACTCCCTATTTATTTATTTAAGTATTTCTGCTATGGAAAAAAAAATTTCATTTGATCTTAGCCAAAAGGCCGAGAAGCAATAAAGAGAAAATATTTTCAAATGAATCCATTTGAAGAGGCAGTGCTTGGGTTTGAAGGAAAAGCCCCTACAATTAAAGACACTTGTGTCATGTGGTGCTGAGACAGCACGGGATGAGGCAGCTAGAACGCCTGCATTTAGGAGAGTGTGGCGGGGTGAAGTGCGCAGGCGGGCCAGGACGCCCCCCTCGCCCTTGTGCTGCTAAGATGTTCATCATCACCTTATCAGAGCGCTGCAGAGGAACAGGGGAGGCAATGACGCGCGGGTCTGTGGGATTATTCTTATCTGTATCTGGCTGAAGCTGCGTTCAGGGATGCACGGCGCCCTTGAGCTGTTTCCTACCCTCCCTTCTCCTTAATCACCAGGAAACCTACTTCTGAACAAGGCCGTTCTCCGTCCACACAATCAGCGTTTCTTCAGGAGCCTCTGGAGCTCTCATTTATTTCCTGTTTACATCAGAGTTATTTATTTAAAACCTCTGTCCCCAGTCGCATGAAGTCCAGGGTCCTATCATTGTCCACAAGGCCATCACGGTCTGCCCTGAGTGACTGCTCTGCTCAGGGCAGCTGTCCTTCAGCACAGGGCATGCCCCCGGCCTAGGTTCCGTATGTGACATCCGCTCTGCCCGAAACGCTTCTGTCACCACCCTGCTGCTAAACAGACCCTCAGATATCTTCATCTCACTTTCTAAATGACCTTTACTCAGATGTCACCTTGCAGTTTCGCCTTCTGTGACCAACTCCTTTAAGTTGTAATCCACCCTTCCCAGGCTCCTCTATTCTCTTTTCTCTCCCTAGAACTTAGGACCATTATTTTGTCTGCTTATCCGATTTACTGCCTGTCTGTCCGTGAGACTGTAACTTCCATGAAGGCAGCCATCTTTCTCTGTTTTGTTCATCTTTTTATTAGAAAAAAAATAACCAGAGCCTCCACTCAGGAAAACAGCTAAACCACGAGAACTCCGGAAAAATTGCCTCTCCACATTTTATGTTATTTAATTTTCTTTTCTTTTCTTTTATTGAGAAACAAATATCAATGAGACAGTTTCAAAACTGATTAATAGGACAGTTTCAATAATTAATACATTGTACATTGTTATCTTCTTAGAGGTTATCCGTAGTACAAGATGCAGACAGAATATCCTGTCCAAACACTATTAGTACAAATTTTTCTTCTCATTGAATTAAGTGAAAGTAGCTATATATCTATCCTAACTA
>NW_004524605.1:16398175-16433041 GCF_000260255.1 Octodon degus
CTGGCATCTAAATACTATAGGTGCGTGAATTCAGTAAAACAATCCAACACAGTCTAGCAGTCCACAGTTATTTCATTTTTAATAAGGCTGTGTTTAATAACCAGCTCATAAAATTCCTGAACACTTGACAATAGGCCCCCAAAGATGCTACAAGCTGCCTTAGAAGAAGAAAAGGGGACAGACAAAAGGGAGATTCCCTTGGTTGACTTCTCCAGCTGGGAAGCCTGGAGAGGAGGCCCTTGGCTGCAGAGACGCTGATCTGAGTTCCAGAAGGTTCATGGTTATCAGGAGTTGTAATAACGCCAGTGCCAATGGAAACAGTAGCTACTGTTCATGGCCCACCAACCTTGGCTCACGCATTCTGGGGCTATTAATTGAATGGAGCCTTTACACTGACCCTATGAAGTAAGGACCATTACCTTCTTCACTTAGTGAATGAGGAAACAGACTCTCAGTGGCCAAGGAGAAGAGTTGGGATGGGAATGAACTTCCTGGTTTGTTGGCGTTCTGAGTGGCTGAGGGCTGAAAGCTGAAAGCTGAAAGCAGTTATTCCTCTGGGAACTCATGGGGACTGGTGCACCTGTACCCACCTGCCCTCTCTTTTGCCCTCTCTAGAACAGGGCCCTATGGCATGGTTGCAAGGGCTGGGAGTGTGGGCTGTGTCATGGGGGCCCGATGTGACTGACAGGCTTGCGTCTTTACCCTGAGAACCAAAATGCTGCTAACCCACCTGGCTGGAGTTCAGCCCAGGCCTAAACAGAATGACTCTGAGCCACAAAAATCTCTTGCTACTAATATTGAGTTTGGGTGGAAACAAGTTGGGGTTATATAAATGTATTTCTTTTTCTTTTTCTTTTTCTTTTCTTTCTTTTTTTTTTTGTATTTTAGGGAAGGGTCTACAGGATGCTCAGGGTCTCACTACTAGATCATACTCATAGTGATCTGCCTGTTTACAGCCTCCCAAGAGTTGGGATTATAGGCGCGTGCCACCATACCCAGTCTCAATTGCCATCTCAGCACACCCCGGCAGTGGAGCCTGCACCGAAGACCTGGGGATTGAATCCCCAGCCACTGCGCCTGCTTGCAGGCACTTTAATCCACTGAGCTATTTGGCTGGCCCTATAAATGTATTTCTACAAGGCAGGCCACATGAGGTTGCCAGGGGCCTTGTCACATTCTGCGAGTCAGAAGTAAAATTGTAGCTCTGATTGGGGTTGGAAAAGGTAGCGAGCAGCTGCCACGTGTGAGGTGGTGTCTTCTCTCTCTGCAGTCCCGCTCCCTCCGGTACCCCTGGCTGTGCAGCCAGGGCCTCAGGTTGGATCAAGAAGCACTGTGAGTGGAGCCTACACTGTGCTGGTGGAGGCACTTCCAGAAGGCTGGCCTCCCTGGGGTCTCTCGCAGCTAGGGGGCAGTGCGGGGCATGGGCACAGCCTGCCTCCTGGCCCTGCCACCCTGCATCTGCTCTGAGCTCTGCCCAGCTTCACCTGCAGCAGATCTAGGCCTGGCTCCCAGGCTCAGCTGGGTGCCCAGCAGTTGGCTCCTTTACCCCTCCGAGCACCAGTCTCCCCTCTAAGATGTGGAGATGAGACCTCGGGGGAAGGACTGTGACAGGCTCTCATGAGGAGGAGATCCCAGTACAAGTTCCCAGCACTCCAGAGGACGAGGCAGGAGGATCACTGTGAGTTCAAGGTCAGCCGGAACTGTATAGTGAGACTCTGTCTCCAACACAACAACAAAAAGCTAAAACAAATCCAATGCCTTTTAATATGAACCATTGAGGCATGTAATGGCAAAGCCAGGACTAAGACAACTTCAAAGCCTCTCTGTGAAATTAAAGAGCTTCACTGCACAGTGACAGCACCCTACATGCCTTATGCAACACTCAGAGGAACCTCAGCTGATGGGTTTTATCCCACTCCCATTTTCCAGGCTGGAATCTATAACACAGAGAGGTTGGGGCAGTTACCCAAAGCCACACAGCTGATGTGTGTGGAGTCTGGGTCTAAATCGAGCCCACGGACCCCACAGTTCATCTTTTCTTTTTCTTTTAATGGTTATTGAATCCCAGGCCCCAGGCACGCTAGTAGGCAAGTGCTCTGCCAGAATGACATTCTCCAGGTCTCTTCTAGTTTTTGAGACAAGGCCTTGTTGAGTTAGCCAAGTTGGCCTCCAAATCACAATCCTCCTGCCTCAGCCTGCTGAGCAGCTGGGATTGCAGTGTGTGCCACCACAGCTGACACTAGCTCATTCTTTTTTTTTTTTTTGTATTTTTTAGTAAAGGTCTATAGGGTCTCACTATGTAGATCAGACTTACAGTGATTCACCTGTGTTCAGCCTCCCACGAGCTGGGTTACAGGTGCATGCCACCATGCCCAGTCTCAATCACTGTCTCGGCACACACCTGGGGCAGGGCATGCTGGGGATGAACCTGGCCAGCTGCTGCATCTGCCTAAGCAGGAACTTTAATCCACTGAGCTATTTGGCCGGCCCTTAACACTAGCTCATTCTTGCCTTACAAGTTCTACTGTTTGCCCTGGTGCCCAGGCTGCCCAGCAAGGCGTCCACAATATTCTGTGTATCACTATGTTGCGATGCAGTAACGATGGCGCTTCTGCAGGCCTTGATGCGCTTGCTCTAGCAGGAAGCGGTAACATACACAACACCACATACCTGTTCCAGGACAGTCAAGCGGGCCACATGCTTAGGACTAGGCAGCAGGCCTGGGTCCTTGGAGAGGCAACACAGGCTGCCTCAGAGCCGGTGTCTGAGCCAGACCTACAGGAGGAGAAAGCAGACTGGTAGGTGGTGGGCGAGGGCAGGCTACAGCCAGGCACAAGCTGTGCAAAGGCCTGGAAGCTGGAAGAGCTTGACAGATCTAGGCGACAGGAAGCCAGGGCGGCTGGAGAGAAGAGGTCACATACCTGCATGTCCTGAGAAGGAAGCCCAAATGGGCATGAAAATGATGTTCCTTTGGGTTTTTAACCACTCAAGCCTCAGGCACGGCAGCCCTGGCCCCTGCAGACACATGGCCTTGGGAGGGGCCTGCAATGTCCACAGTTCCAGATGTCTTCAAAGGATGGGGTCATTCCCCGGTCACCAGCCCCCACTGCAGTGTCACCCACTGTGGGTCTGCGGATCTCAGCTCCTCTGCTCCCAACGGGGCTGCAGGCTGGGCCTGGGCTTCAAGGAAGCTCTGGCAGAGCTGAGACACAGCCCTGCACCCTTGGCTCTCCTGCCCAGCCATTAGCACCAACGCAGTGTGACTGGGTCACTCAGCCTCCATCTGTCAGCCCCAGACGCCCGTTGCCTCCTCCGGGAGAAGGCAGCCTAGGATCCTGCAGGCACAGAATACCTGAGGGCAGCAAGAGAGGCGCTGTTCTGCAGGGGCACCCCCAGGTGTCCTCCCTCGCCTCAGGCCCCTGGGCCTCAGTCTGGCTGCACAACAGACTCATCTGAGGGTCCCTAAATTCCCAGGGTGCAGGCTGTGCTCTAAGCTAATGCATCACAACCTCTTGGAGCGCAGGGCAAGGCCGGAAGTTTAAGCACTGCGCCTACACAACTCCCAGGTCCCTCCTGGGGGAGGATGGGGCTGTGAGCCCTGCGGTCAGGCTGACCCAGACCTGAGCACCTGCCCTGCAGCTTCTCCCCTAGGGCGACCTCAGCAAACTTTCTGAGCCTCTCTTTCCTCATCTGTAAAGAGCTTATCATTGTAAAGCCTCACCTCAGGTGTTGTTCTCACCACCAAACGTGTTAATCGGTGGCAAGGCTTGGCACAATGCTTCCTCCCTAGCTAGAGCCAATGAGCACTGGCTTTTATTGCTATTTCTTTCCCAGGGCCAAGCATTCTATCAGAAAGCTCTTCTTTAGTGTGAACGGAAATGTTCTCCCAACTGCAGGAGTAATCTTGTCAAGACCCGACCCATTGGTGTCTCCCACCCATTGAAATCATGCTGCGGCTTTCCATTTTTCTCTGGATCAAGACAGAAGTTCTGCTTTTTATTTATTCATTTATTCATTTATTTTTTGGTACCAGGGATTGAACTCAGGACCTTGCACTTGCCAGGCAAGCATTTATTCTACTGAGCCATCTCCCCAGCCCAAGTTCTGCCTTTGAGCTCTGGGCTGTGCCCCTCACCCCCGCCATGGCCTGGGGGACAGAGTGTCTTTGACTTCTACCACGGGGCTGCTCTCTCAGCCGCAGGGCCTTTGCCTTGCACCTTCTCACCCGCCCACTGCCCCTGATGGCCTCTCACCCACCCTGCAGCGCCAGAAAAGTCCTCCCTGACACCCTGCCATGCAGAGCCGCGTTGACACCCTCCTGGCGTCCCGCCCGCTGCCATCTTCCATTCTCGGTGTGGTCATCCGTCCTCAATCTGTGGCCCGTGCTAGAACTGCGCTCCAGGAGACAGAGACGGTATCTGAATTTCGCTCCACTCAGTATCCTCCATGTCTAACTCAGCACTTGCTGCACAGTAGAGGCTCAAGAAGATTTGCTGGATAAGCGAACTTTTAGTAAAGCCTTCCAGGGTATAAGTTCTGCTCCTTAGAACTGCACGCACTCAAGGGCCTGAGTTCAATCCCCGGTTCCACAAAAAAAAAAAAAAAAAAAAAGTGCTTCATTAGAACTGCATGCATGGGGCCAGGGAGATGGCACAGTAAGATAAGCACTTGCCTGGCAAGTGCAAGGGCCTGAGTTCAATCCCCGGTTCAGGGAAAAAACAAAAATAAAACCAAAAACAAGAACTGCATGCATTTGACGGACCTTATCAGATCCAAAATCTACAATTCTTGTTACATAGGTCTTGCTTTATCTTGATCTTAACCATCCAGCAGAAAAGTATAAAAATGAAGTACAAGAAATAAAGTCATGCTGTTATGTTGAGCTATACGGGACTCAGGTCAACAATTTCTGACATTGCCAGTCAAGCGGAAGACCCAATACTATTATGGACTACTGGACTATTTTGAAATATTTTGCGGAGTTAACACACTTATAATATTTAAATGATGGACCTAAACAAAAAAAAGGGGATACAGATGAATAACCATTTTGTATCTGTGTATTCAAAACAGGATAGACATATAGCTACATTCTCTTAATTCAAGGAATAGAGGGATTTGTTCTAATAGTGTTTGTAAATAGTATATCATGTCTGCATCTTGTACAACAAATAACCACTAGGAAGACAGTATGCAATGTGTTAATTATTGGAACTGTCCTACCAATTTGATCTGAAACTGTCTCATTGCTATTTATTTCTCAACAAAATTATGAAAAAAAATAAAAAATCATGTATCCTGAAATTAAAAAAAAACAAAAGAACTGCTCAAGGGTTGGCCAACTAGCTCAGCAGATTAAAGTGCCTACTTAGGCAGACGCAGGGGCCAGGATTCAATCCCCAGGCCTGCAGTGCCAGCCCTGTCCCCAGGGCACGCTGAGACCATGATTGAGATTGGGGTGGTGGCACACACCTGTAATCCCTGCACTTGGGAGGCTGTAAACAGGAGGACCTATGTAGTGACACTCTGTAGACCCTGTACTGAAAAAAAGTAAAGAAAAACCTACACGCAAAACAGGCAGCAGTCTACCCTACCACCGCGGGGCACCCACCCGCGGGACCCTCAGCCTTCTCTGTCCCCTGTGGCAGGTGGCTCTGAGCTACAAGTCCTCTTGCCCCTGAGGCTGCTGATCTGCATGGATCATGCCCGCAGTTTGTGTGCGTTTCGTGGGCTGAGGGAGCCCCAAGCGGACGGACGCAGACATCTCACACTGCTGCGGGGCCATTCGGGATCACAGCGCCTCAGCTTCAGGCCCAGCGGGGTGGGGCCAAGAGGGCCTCGCGCGACCACGGCCATCCACAAGGCGTCCTGCCAGCGCAGAAGCTGGGCTCTTCTTGCTTTTCAGTGAGGGCCAATCGGGGATAAAGCTAAACAGCAGATGAAAAATGTGTCCCCAAACGCCTCCCTCAAACCCAAAGGCCATTTGCTGAGCCCTTTTGGGGCTTTTTCTCAGGAATGCTTTTAGGCCTGTCAGGCCTCTCTCGTGGAGCTGAGCAAGGGAGCGGCTGGAAGTCTCACAGAGCTCATTAGGTGTGACGAACTGTGGCCTGTAGCGTTCCCACTCACCCTTATGGGGCCATTCTTGGTGTTGACACAGCCTGGGCGGTTGTGGAAGTGACACCAGAGAAAGGGAAGATGGGCAAAAGGACACCTCTTGTGGCTTCCCTAAGGGCAGAGTCCTGGTCTCTCTGTGCAGGGTCCCCTGCACCCAGGGCTTGCTGCGCTGGCCTTGCTCAGATCCAGTAGCGGACCGGGTGAAAGGGCCAGGCTGTGGAAAATGGGGAGGGGCCCCCTGGGGGCTTCTGCTCTGACTGCCTGGTAGGTTGCAGTGCCAGGTGAATCTGCCGGCCTGGCTTGGGGGCCTCGGGGCCATTCCAGTTCCCCCACAGTCAGTGCCTCGGGGTCGGGCCTGCCAGGGTGAGCAGCAAGCTTTGGAGGAGGGAAATATTTTGTGGCCAATCCCTCCAGTTCAGGAATGCTTCAGAGTCAGGGCAGTTCTGGTTCCCCTAGCTGTCCTCCTGCAGGGAGACATGGGATGGTGGGGGCATCTGCTGCTCACAGATGGACCTGCAGGCTGCTGGCGGCCTCTGCAGCTGACAGTGCAACTTGCAGTGCAGCCACGCTGTTCACCAGTCGGGTGGCTTGGGCACTGACCTCTCTTCTTCCCCCCCTTCCCTCCCCTCCCATTCCCTTTTCTCTCTTCCCCCTTCTTCTCTTCAGTTCCTTTCCCACACCTCTTCTCCCCTCTCCTCTCCTCTTCTCTCCTTTGCTCCTTCCTTCCTGCTTGCACCAGGGATTGAACCCAGGGCCATTGCTCTGAGGCACACTGTCAGCCCCTCTTGTTTTTAAAATTTTCCTTCTTGTTCTTCAAGAGAGGGTCTTACTGAGTTAGCCAGGCTGGACCCAAGCTTTCTCAGCTCCTGGCTGAGCTTCCCAGAGGGGCTGAGGCTCAAGTTCTGGGGAGCCGTGCCTGGCTCACCTCTTTCTAGAACTGAGATTTCCCCAGTGCACAGTGACGGTGGCAGCCTGTGTCCCTGCTCGTGTGGTGTGGAGTGAGCGTGTGCACACGTGAGAGGTTCGACACAGGGCTAGTGTGCAATACCCGTAGCCTTTATTTGTACTCTAGCCAGGACCCCAGCAACAGCAGCTTGTTAAAAGTTCTCAGAGAAATGTGGGATGGGTCAGTGTGAAAGTCCAGCTGATACAGGGAGAAAAACTGATCTTGGATGGATGACCTCCAAATGATATAGGGAACCTTCAAATGACATACAGAAAAATGATCTCTGGACCTGACCTGCAAGTGTTCGTGTTCTCTCAAACCAAAGAATGAATTTTAGGAACAAACGGAAGTTATGAGCAGAATATATTTATTGAAGGAAAGAAAGCTCCTGTCTGAGAGGGACAAGAGGGGTGCCCCAGTGGGTAGTTCCCTGGTAAGCTGTCTCTTCCAGGGACTTTTATAGAGGAAAACCATGTGGTGAGGTGGGTCTAAGATGGTGGAGAAGACATGGGAACTCGCTTAGGTGGGCATGAGGTGGGACAAAGCTCTGGTCAACCAATGAGATTACAAGCACCATTGCTCAGGTAAAATTGATTAAATGCAGGACCAAATGAGGAAGTGAGTCATGTAGCAAGTGGGCATGAATATGGGACAGGCGTTCCTGTTGGGCGTTGGGTTAGTGACTTATTTGGGCTCTTTCAAGGTGATTGATATCTCCTTAGGATATCAATTCCTAATGACCATCCCTAGGGAAGTATGTAGCTGTGATTTCTCTTTCGTGTTTTAGTCTTCAGGTGTGGCCCATAAGGGAGTGTCTGCCTCTTCCCAGCTGCAAAGTCACCTCGTCTTCCACCTTGTCCCCTGGAGGGCCTGGTCCTATCTGACTGCCTATAATATTTCTGTCTATCTTGGCTGCCTGTAACACAGCCTTTCTGAACATGCCGGCCAGACTCATCCAGCTGCTTCAAGTCATGTTTTAGGAATCTCAGGCTCTTTTCTCCCACAGTTCTAGAGACAGAAACATAAATATTTAGCATCAGCATGGCTTCCAAATTTTCCTTTTCCAGACAGAGACCCACAGATATTAAATGACACGGCTGAAGCTACACCTGGATCTGAAGACACAACCGGACAGGAACCCAGATTTCTTGTTTCCTGGACAACCACTGTACTCCTGCTGCTTCCCAGCGCTGAATGAGAATACAAGCGCTCACTTCTCCTGTAAGTGGGAAGCTGGGAAGAGGTGAAGCGCCTGTATTCTCATTCCCAGAGCAAGGGGACAGCTGTGTAACGTGGCAGGCCCGAGCGCTCTCTCCTTCTCTGTCCTGGGCTGGGAATCTAGGGAACAGCTTGGGGGAGACAATCTAGGGAACAGTTTAGGGGAGGCGTAGGGGCTCTGGCAGCCACGTGCCCCTGCCTAGAGGTTTGTGTGGTGGACGCGCTCCCCCTAGTGGTGTGACTGAGGATGACAGGTGGGCGGGGAAAATAGTTTCTCCCTGGCAGAACCAAGAGGAGGCCACCTCCTCACTGCCCTGTAATCCCAGCCCTGTAAAATCTCTTTACTTAACAGTTTGGTATTTTTCATCAAGTTAGGCATTGGATTTAACATATTGTATTTAATAGTGCTTGCATTGCTTTCTGAGAGGTAAGTGGAACATCTTTGCTTCCCCCCGCGGTCCTTGTTCTGGTTCAGAAGTTGGCCGTGGTGGCACAGGGCCCCCTGGTGCAGGAGGGTCCACCCTATGAAGGCAGGCAGGCCGCATGAGTCTGGAGCTGTTTGCACTCTAGTGACGAGAACTTCGGGCTCTGCAGAACTTCTTCAGACAGGACGCAGCCCTTCAGAGCACGCCCCATGTGAAGGAAGACCTGGGAGTTAAAGATAGTTTTACTGCCCAGAGAGTGCTGCACCTTTCCCAGTGCTTACGGAAGTGAAGCCCTTCAGACAGGCCCTGGTGCTAAGGCCCCGGGAGCCAGCCAGGCCTCAGGGGCTGCCTTGTGGTCTGGGCCTCGCTGCAGAGACCTGAGATCTCAGAGCAGCTCACTGAGCTAGCACCCACCCTGGAAATCATTCCAGGAAGAACCAGGGCTCATTTCTGCCCTCACCTGGCCACTGGGGATCCCTGTACTCCGTGTTGTGCTTCTGCCCCATCTACCCAGCGCGGCTCTGTGAGGTTCCAGCCCTCGCACTCCACTTCCCGCAGAGCCCTGGGTAACCCCTATCCCCAGGGCCGATGGCTCCTTGGTGTGAAGCCAAGCAGACATGGGCTTAGGGGCAGGCTGTGAAGTGGCAACCACAGAGCTCCGGCGTGCTCCCCACTTGCTTAGCTGGATCTGTCAGCCAGTGACAAAGGCCTAAGTCAGCTACCTTTAAAAGCCTGTATCTGGAGGTGTGGACGAAGATGACATGGCTGAAGGTTCTCCTAATTTTCCTTTTTTGTATTGGGAATCAAACTGAGGACCTTGTGCTTGCCAGGTAAGTGCCGTGCCACTAAGCTATATCCCTAGCCCTCCTATTTTTTTTAAGAAAGGAAATATTAATTGCTTATGAGCAAAGTAACAAAGCAATTGTTTGTATCGCAGAAGCCTTCCTCCAGGGCTCTGGGCTAGATCCTCACCCACATTTGTGTCTGGGCTCCAAACTTCTGCCTGGGTTTCTCAGACCCATCCTAAGCCTGGTGGGAAGGAAGTTAACATCAAAGGACCTCACTGCATGCACACTGGGCTGCTCTCCCAGGACCACCCTGCACTGCGCTGCCTCATCCCTGAGGGCCCTCGGATTCCTGTGCCTGGGGAACGCCTGGATCAGGGGAGACCCATCTGTAGTGGCTCCATTCCTGCCATGCTACAGTGGTGGGTGACAGGAATCTGTGGACGTAGAGAGCGGTGGGTGACAGGAATCTGCGGACGTCCTGGTCTGGCTCATGAACTGAGACATAGGCCAGCAGGTGACTTACAGCTAAAGTGCCCAGGGCTGTGACTGACCTGGCTGTGCTCTGAGCGGGTGCCAGGTGATCCTTGCTTGGAGGTCACGCACATTCCTGCACTCTGACAAGCTCTCTTGAGCAGAACCAACTCTGGACCCCCCTGGGCTCCAGATCTTCCAGCCTCATGCCTGGCTCTCCCCACTGCCTCCCTCTCGCTTTCTGTCAGTTCCTCACATGTGTCCAGCCCTCCTCACAGCAAGGCCTCAGTACTTGCAGCTCATTGGCCAGCGGCCCCTCCTCCCAGTGCTTTGCAATCACTCTACTTCCTGCTTTGGGGCTCAGCTTAAAAATAAATCTCTTGGGCTGGCCAGATAGCTCAACAGACTAAAGCACCTGCTTACGCAGGCACAGCGACCTGGGTTCAATCCCCTGTGTGCTGTGCTGGCCCCACCCCCGGGGCACCCTGAGATGGCGATTGAGACTGAGCGCGACCACTGGTGCCTGTAATCCCAGTGCTTGGGAGGTTGAAAATAGGAGGATCACTAGGAGTCCAACCTAGTAGTGAGACGCTGTAGACCCTGTATAAAAATAGATAAACAAAATCTCTTGATACAGATGGCACCAGACCGAGGATGATTCAACTTATTATTTTTTTTTTTTTTAAACTTTAGGGCTGATAGAAAAACAAGACACAGTGAGCAGTGAGCAGTGACTGTCCTTTGAGCCTCAGTCTTTTCCCTCTCAATGTGCAGTTGTGCGGTGGCCGAGGCTGAGCGGCTGACATTCTACAGTGTGCTGAGCTGCTAAGGGGTGGCGGATGCTGCTCGGAGCAGGTGTGCTTCGGCTGTGCGCCGGCAGTTTACAGTGGGGTTCTGGGGCGCAGCGCCAGCCTAGGTGCCGGAGCACAGATACGGACTGGGCAGAGCCACAGAGCCTTGGGAGAGGAGGACGGGAGCTGGCTCTTGAGCCACACAGTGCTCACGAGGTGTGCAGATCCATATGCATCCATAACTGTCTTCTTAAAATCTGTAGACGCTATGTAGATAAACCCCAAAAAGATGAATTTTGACACTAATGCCAGCCTCTTCCCTGTCTCCTGTTATTTCTGCAACTCTTAACCCCAGCAGGTCCTTTCTACCCTGGTGTTACACTAATTGTTTGTTTGTAAATTGTCTGTCCCACTGGAACGTAAGCCCCATGAGGATAACAACCTGTCCTCCCCACTGCTGTCACTCGCAGATAGGTGTGGCCCAATGCCTGCTATGTGGTGGATACTAAGACACTGAGTGAGTAGATAAATAGTTGAATAAAAACACTCAGGTTTAATGATGGGAAAAATGTAAAAAGCAGCAAAGGAGGTTGGCCTGAGGATAGGAGCCTCCAAGACTCCCAACCGCAGCGACATCCTGCTCTGTGAGCACAAGTCCGGAAGCCCAGTCCCTGCCCAGTGGCTGCACGCCGGCCCGTCTATAGCTCATTGGGGTTGTCCTGGTCTGCATAGATGAGGAAGCCCGTGAAGAGGCTGTCAGTCCAGTACGGGTCATAGAAGAGCCCATTCTGCTCTGAGTAGAAGATCTGCAGCCAGACCTCATCCCCCTGCTTGAGGGCCAGGATGGTGGAGCCCGAGGCCACATCGTGGTTGCCGGTGTTGGCGTCGAAGGTCCGGATGCGGTACTGGCCGTTATGCACAAGGCCGATGGCCAGGTGCTTGTTGGCCAGGGTGATGTCATAAGTGAAGTAGTAGATCCCTGGCACGCCACAGATGAACTTGCCACTGGATGAGTTGTAGTGGCCACCCTCGTTCATCAGAATCTTGTCAAATTTGATGGGCAGCCTCTCTCGAGGGTAGCTCTTGGTCACCGCCACTGAGAAAGCTGACTTGGGCCGGCCACTGCCACAGCTGCAGGGGCCCGGCAGGCCTGGTTCCCCCTTCTTGCCCTTGGGCCCTTTCTTGCCTGGTGTGCCGTGCTTCCCAGGGGTACCACTGACCCCCTTGGGGCCACGAGGGCCAGCCAGCCCGATGGCCCCAGCTTTGCCCTTTGGTCCTTGCTTTCCGCGGTTACCTGTCCGGCCAGGTGGACCTGGAAGACAGAGAAGTAAGTGTTATGGAGGGTCTGTTATGGGCCCAGGCAGAAGCTGGGGGCCGTGGCTTTTCCCTTTGCAGTAGGAGCTCTCAGGAAATGGGAAGAACACGATTGTTGTGGGGTAGTACGGAATGAAGCAGATCTTAGCTGGGAGGGTGGCACATGCCCATGATCGATCCCAGGTGTAGTCAGCTTAGCAAGACTGGGGGAGAGCAGGGAGAGAGAGAGAGAGAGAGAGAGAGAGAGAGAGAGAGAGAGAGAGAGAGAGAGAGAGAGAGAGAGAGAGAGAGAACATGGAGAACTAGCAGTGGGGCAAATCCAATCCTGGAAACCTGGGGGACTTTTGTGGTCTGATGGTATTGCTTTCTAGAACCACTGTGGGTCAGGGTAAAAAGAGCAACTCAGCAATTCATATTCTTCCTTTTCCTGCCCCTGGAGAAGGGCTTGGCTTGTCTGCTAGATCAACTCTCCTGTGGGCTCTTCCGGCAGTGGGCCGAGCAGGTAACTGCAAGAAACCTCTTGGCTTCAAAACACTGACTTAAGATTCCTGCCGAGAGTACAGGGCGCTGTCCACACGTATGAAGGTTGTCTTGTAGTATTGCTTATAATAGCCGAAAAAAATAGAAACAAACGCCCCATCCAAAAGGAAATGACCAGAAAGTTATGGCCATCTATACTGTAGAATTTATATAGATGTTTAAATGCTGAGTTATATTTATATGTCTTATATGAAGCCATCTCTTAATTATGCTAAGAGGCAAGGCCTAGTGGCAGCATCTTTCATCTTAAAAGGGAAACCACAATGCTAAATGCTTTAATATGCATTTAGTCAGCTAGGTGTGGTGGTACAGGCCTGTAATCTCATCACTTGGGAGGCCAAGGCAGAAGGATCGCTTTGAGTTTGAGGCCAGCCTGGGCTACAAAGTGAGTTCAAGGGCAGCCTGAACTGCATAATGAAACCCTGTCTTGCTAAGACAAAACAAAACAAACAAACAAAAAACCCCTGAAAAACATTGAGTACGCAGGATGGTGCCTGGATTAGGGGAAATACTCGCTAGCTATGGGCTGGCGCTCCCTGTAGGACATTTTCCCCAGTCATGATTTCCTACAGGATGCCGCTTGGTTTTTTAATATTAACACTTCACAAAAAAAGCTTCTCTTTTTTTGGCTTAGTTTTGTCAGAGAAGGGTATTCCATTGTCATTTAAATATTGTAGGTGCGTGAATTCAGCAAAATAATCCAATACAGTCCAGTAGTCCACAATAGTAGTGGGTTTTCCATAAGACTGGCAATGTCAGAAGTTGTTGACTTGAGCCTTTTACAGCTCAGCATATTAATATGGCTTTACTTTTTATACTTCGTTTTTATACTTTTCTGCTGAATAGTGAAGACCAAGATAAAGCAAGACCTATATAACAAGAAGTGTAGCTTTTGTATCTGATAAGGTGATACAAATGAGTGACCATTTTGTATCTGTATATTCAAAATAGTTAGGATGAATAAACAGCTACTTTCTTTTAATTCAGTGAATAGAAAGATTTGTTCTAACAGTGTTTGCAGACAGGATATCATGTCTGCATCTTGTACAATGAATAACTACTAAGACAATAAAATGCAACATATTAATTATTGAAACTGTTCTGCTAATCGATTTTGAAACTGTCACATTGCTATTTGTTTCTCAATAAAATTATTTTAAAAAAACCAACAACATACATTTCTTGCAATACAACATTTTTGGCCAGTGAGTATACTGGAAACATTTTTATGATTATTTGACACAACATGTTTTTAAAAAATGAATAAAAATTTGAGCTGCATGTGAACATGGGTCTGGAAGCCCGCTGAGCGTCGACCGGGCCTGCTTCCAAAGGCAGCTGCTGTGGGGCCGCACCTCCCTGGATCGCAGGCCCTGTGACCACCACACGAACTGCCAGGTGGTTATGGTTTAGGTCTAGCTGGTGCCCCGGAGCCTCACGTGTTCAGAAGTGGGGCTCCTGGAAGGTGACTGGATCTTGGGGTGCGATGCTCCTCAGCGGGTTAATCCCCAGGGGAGCACCTAGCTGCGTGGCAAGGCGTGGGGGCGTGGCCTCCAGGCTCCTCCCCCGGCTCCGCCCCCTGGGCTGGGACCCGCTTCCTTCAGCAGCTGTGTGCCTTGGAGCCAGCCGTGGACTGTAACAGCGGGCAGGAGTCAACTAACCCAGGAGGCAAAGTCAGCTTCTCCTTCAGTTCGTGCGCGTTAGGTGTTGTGCCCAGCAACGAGAAAATAACTGAGACAAGATCAAGAAGGACAGATTTTAGGCATTTTACATCTGACAAGGTACTTTGTCCCATGCACATAGGTAGACATCTCTCCATGTTTTAGAGTTCAGAGTGAACGTGTAATGTGTTTTTCTGTTTTGAATAATAATTGGGAAGTGGATTTCCAAGTAACATTTTCTTGGTGAAAATCCAGTTTTGAGGAACAGACTGCTTATATCAAGTGCCCGATGTCTGGTATTATTAGACACCTAAAATAATGCACATGGTATGACTGAATCCCCAAACAGCGGCCAGGAAGGACAGACACCTGCCAATGGGCAGCCTAAGGAGGCGGAGGGTGTGAGGCAATAGTGACTAAGCAGGACTTTGTGTTGTTTGAATGTAACGTAGTGAGACTGTGTTTTTGTTTTAGTTGTACCACTGAGAAGAAGCCCAGATGTGGTGTGCCGCCTATAATCTAGCACTCAGGAGGCTGAGGCAGGAAGATCGCAAGTACAAGGCCAACTGAGACTACAGAGCAAGACCCTGCCTCAAAAAACCAAAAATGGCTGGGTATAGTGATGCATACCTGTAATTCCAGCACTCAGGAGGCTGAGACAGGAGGATCACTGTGCATCTGAGGTCAGCCTGGGCTACATAGCGAGACTCTGTCTTAAAAAACAAAATAAAGCAAAACCAATCCAAAAGTAAAACTAACTAACTAAATAAATAAATAAAGAAGGGGGCTTGAGTTGTAGTTCAGGAGTAGATGTTCTGCCTGTGTGTGAGGCCTTAGTTCAATCTCCAGCACTAGAAAGGGGAAGACAGAAAAACAAGAATAAAAAAATAAAATCAAGAAAATCACAAAGCTGGTCCTTGATAAGGTGAAAAGAAACAAGGTGGGAGAAGGAGCCTAGAGCGGAGGGACAGTAGAGATGATCATTTTGGCTTGCGTGTTTTCCCAGGAGACAAGGAGATAAGGAACCTTACCAGGAAGGTCAACCATGATTTGTCTACTGGGACTCCTTTAAAAAACAAACAAACAAACCCAAAAAACAGATTGATTGATTGATGGGTTGATTGATTGATTCATTCATTCATTTAGAGACAGAGTTTTACTATGTAGTTCAGGCTGGCCTTGAAGTCACTATTTAGACAAGCTGGTCTTGAAGTTGCTGTGACCCTCCTGCCTCAGCCTCCCAAGTGCTAGAATTATAGGCATGCACTACTACACCCAGCGCTCGCTCTCTCTCTCTCTCTCTCTCTCTCTCTCTCTCTCTCTCTCTCTCTCTCTTTTCTTTTCTTTGAGACAGGGTTTTTCTCTGCAGTTCAGTCTGGCCTCAAACTCACTTTGTAGCTAGGCTAGACTCAAACTCATGGTGAATCTCCAGTCTCAGCTTTCCAAGTGCTTGGATTACAGCTGTGTACCATCATGCCCAGCTTTTTTTTTTTTTTTTAAACAAAGTATTGCTGTATAGCTCAGGCTGGCGTCAAAAATGGTGATCCTCCTGCCTCAGCCTCTTGAGGGAGTGTGCCACCCATGCCTAGCTTTTATTTATTTATTTTTTGGGTGGAACCGGGGATCGAATTTAGGCCCTTGCGCTTGCCAGGGAAGCGCTTATTCCACTGAGCCATCTCCCCGGCCCCCATGCCTAGCTTATGCTTTCTTCTTGATTCCCTTTTTAGGAATCTCCAGGACACACTGAATTTACTTTTCAAGACCTTGCTTCAGATGGATTTGCTGTGGGGCAGAAGGGTGGCCAGCCATGCCCCCAACTTCCTGTGGGTTGTGCATGTCAGGACTCTGCCTCTGTCTCCCTCCCAACGTGCAGTCCTCAGTGGGGACTCATGCTGTGGGTGTCGGGAGAGATGGCCCGAAGCAGCCGCCTTCACCCTCCTCACTCCCCATCACAGCAGGCGCCCTCCTGGAGGAGCCGAAGACAAGCTCATCTCAGGGAGGTGGTAGCTGGCCAGCTGAGGCACCATCTGGACCTGAGTCCACCTCCTGGGTGGGAATGGAGCACCGCGACGGGAAGCGCCTGCCTGGCTGGGGCAAGAGCCTGAGTGCAAGCCCCTGTTTGCACTCTCTCTTTCCTGGGAAGCAGGCACTGGGAGCGTTAGCTTGGTGTGGATGGAAGTGCTGGATCTGAGCCTGCTCCCAGACTATGGAAGTCTAGGCAATCGACTAGGAGGGGGCGCTAACAGATACTGCGCGCCCACTCGGAGACACATTTCTCTTGGTGTTCTGCTTCGTCTTGCTGCCACCCAGCGAGGCGGAGGGATGCTGTTGTTATCCCTGCTGAAGGTGAGGAAGCTGAGGTTTGAGGAGGCTAAGGCCTTTGCCAAAATGAGTATCCAAGTTTGCCCCCAAAGTCCAAGTGCTGGCAGCTCTGACCTGCTGCTCTGCTCACCCGACCTCATCTGGGATGTGGGCTGGTAAAAATGTCTCCTTGAAGGGTGGCACTAGCAGTCAGAAGAGGAACTTACTCACAAGGGCTTCTTCACCGTCATAACATCGTGCAAAGGAGAGGTGCTTTGAGGGCCAAGGTGCGGCTCAGGGCTAGAGCCTGTGCTTAGCATGTTCGTGTTAGGTCCTAGGTTCGATCCTCAGCACCATATTTAATACTGAATTTTCCTATTGATTAGAGAATGTTAATACTAAAATTCTGGGTAATCATTTAGAAATATGAGGAATGTAAAGCTGAAATGGCCTACAGACAGTGTTCAACCTGTTTATAACCAGCCTAGCACCCTTGCTTGGGGAACTACAGTTCTACCTGAGGGGATCCCAGTGGGACTGTTGGTCACAATGGCCAACCCAATCATCACCACTCACAGAAACCCAGGGGTGGCACATGTCCCACCTCTGGCAGTGGTGGCCTTCCTCTCGAGAATCAAGAGGCTCTCTGTTTTTTTTTTTTTTTTTTTTTTAATTTTATTGAGAAACAAATATCGATGAGACAGTTTCAAAGCTGATTAATAGGACAGTTTCAGTAATTAATACATTGTATATTGTTATCTTCTTAGTGATTATCCACAGTACAAGATTCAGACATGATATCCTGTCCAAACACTATCAGTACAAATCTTTTTCTCATTGAATTAAGAGAAAATAGCTGTATATCTATCCTAACTATATTGAATATACAGATACAAAATGGTCCTTCCTTTGTATTTCCTTTTTTTGTTTAATCCTGTCAGAAATGGGTATTCCATTGGCATCTAAATACTATAGGCGCGTGAATTCAGCAAAACAATCCAACATAGTCAACATAGTCTAGCAGGCCACAATAGTAGTGGGTTATCCGCAGAAGTTGTTGACGTGAGCCTTTCACAGCTCAGCATCAAGAGGCTCTCTGTTCCTAGGATATCAGTGAGGCCCAGGAGGGTCAGTTCTCCAGGGAAGTTCAGGGCAGATAAAGCCGTGAGGTCTTGAACCCACATGTTGCCATTTAAGAATCCCCAGCCTCTGAGAGGTTAAAGCAAACACAAAGAGAGCAGAACCCCAAACAGTTGGGTTCTTTTGGTACTAGGAACCGAACTCAGAACCTTGTGCTTGGAAGGCAGGCGTTGTGCCACTGAGCTATATCCCCAGCCCCTGACAATGATACTGAAGCTCCTGGATTTGTCTCTGTTCCAATAAAGTCCATTTTAGGTTGTAAATTGGGCTTCTGTCACTTGTATCCACAGGAGTTTTGAAATATATTTCCGGAGATTTGCAAAACTTCGCTTAGAATTCAGAGGTACAGCAGAGGCAGGAACATGAGATTTGATGCCCTTGGTTCCTTTTGGAATATATTGTCCTGTTTATAAAGAATCATAGGGCTGGGAATATAGCTCAGTGGCATAAGTGCCAGCCTGGCAAGCTCAAGGTCCTGAGTTCAATCCCTAGTACCACCCCCCCCAAAAGAACCAGTAATGTAATAAAGGGAATAATGATAGGAGCGGGGAAGTGGCCTCTTACCTTCCTCGCCGCTATCACCCCGGTCCCCATCCTGGCCATCCTGGCCGTCTTTGCCTGGAAAGCCCATTCTTCCTACTGTTCCTGAGGGCCCTGGGGCTCCTGGGGGGCCTGGGGGGCCCTGGGGACCAGGCAGGCTGCAGACAAGTTGAGGGGCACCCTTCTGGGAGTCTCTGCGGGTGAAGGCAGCAAGCAGCGGGTCGGCAGCACAGGGGAGGGCGCATGCCAGGAGCACCCAGGGGATCATCGTGGGCACCTGTGGGAGTGAAAGAGCTGCGGCAGGTGAGTGTGACCATGGCGCTGGCCTGCTGAACAGTCTCAGGGCATTTGGAGGAGAGGGGAAAGGAAGGGGAGAAGGGAGGAGGGGGAGGAGGGGGAGGAGGAAGGCAGAGGAGGAGAGAGCTGCAGCTGGGGAAGCTTCATTGTGCCTCTTTTTCTATCTATCTGTCTCTGTCTGTCTGTCTATCTGGTACAGGGTCTTACTATGCTTCTCTGACTCATAGTGATCCTCCTGTCTCAGTCTCCCCAGTGCTGGGCTTACAGGTGTGCATCACCATGCCCAGGCTTGGTGGCATCAGGGCGTGCTCTAGGTTCCAGAGCCTGAATGGCATGTGGTACCAGGGATGGAACCTGGGTCCTTGCACTTGCCAGGCAGGCCCTTAGCCTGCCATCTATCTCCCAGCCCTTCACTGTGTTTCTGTCCCCTGCGCTTTCCCATGTGATACAGACAGCCTGACATGGGCTATCCCAGCTTGAGGTATTAGGATGAGCTGAGTCATGTGCCCAGAGGACACCCTGGGGGAGTGACACTCATCACTAGACTGTCACCTTCTCAAGTGGCAGAAATGGATACGGCGCTCACTGTCCTGGGATGATGACCTGAGGAGCTCTGGATGAGAGTCGTGATCTGCGGTTTTCATCTGTCCTATGGTGTGAATGAAAGCTACAGGATGGAAACATTGAGTGATAGGCGAGGATCTGCACCTGGGCTGCTTCTCAGCGTGCCTCAGGACCTGGGTTTGAAGACAGAGGGAGGAAGCAGTGTGGCAGGGAGGGCATCTGAGTGACACTGGCAGGCTCGAGAGGCACACACTAAGACCTCGCCCAACTCTGCTCCTTCTTTACAGCAGCCCTGCGTGACACAGGCAGGCCAGGCATGGTGACGCCAGAAGGTGAGCAATGGTGCCCATCATGTGGTCAGCAGGGGCAGGGCTGGGGGTGTGATCCAGGTCCCAGGCTGGGTGGTGTCCTCAAGGCTGGTGGTAGCGGGAGCATAGTGTCTCTGAGACCTGTGTGTTCTGCACCCAGAGAGGATCTCGCCCCTGCCCTTGCACTGTGCGTGGAACTGAGGCTCTGCGCAGAAATAAGTGACTTGCTTAAGCCTGCTCAACACATCGTCTCTGTTCTTTTCATTCGACATCCTTTCCCTCTAGAATGAAACTAGATCAGTCATTCCAGGCATGACTTCCGGCCACGGGGTTGAGCCCGGAAGTGGTAACTTGACTTGTGACCTCAAGCTAGTCTTTTCTCCTCTCTGATCCTCTGAACAACAGGCACCTGTACTAGAGCAGTGGCTCCCAAACTTGATTGCACATCAGATCTACCTGGAGGGCTTACTGAATGGGTCTGGAGGTATGACTCAGTGGTAGAGCTCATGCCTGTAGCGAGCCTGAGGCCCTGGGTTTGATCCCTGGTATTGCTAAAGAAGAACATAAGAAACAGATGGTTGGGGTGGGAAGTGGTGGCACATGTGGCTACCTAATCAGAGCACGATGGTACTGGTGGGTAGCTGTGATGCTGGCAACAGGACAGGGACATTGCTTAAATGTTGAGCTCACATCTCCTCCCTGGGCAGTAAACCTTCCTTCGCTTCCAAGGCTGCTTTGCATCTAGGACTGGGAATTATGTGTGCTTTGGGGCTGCCTGTGGGAAGGCAGGCTGGGAAGTGGGCTGACCCCACATCCCTCCTAGTTGCTCAGGGTCTGCCACAGCTGTGGCACCGATGTCCAACAGAGGTGTACCTCGGAGCGAGCATTTGCCTTTTCTTGTCCTCAGAGGGCTTCTTTAGGTAAGTGCCATAGAGAAGCCATTGATTGGCCAGGGGCTAACCAGGTACTGCTTCAGCAGCTACAGGGCCGGTGAGCATCTGCTTAGGCAAGAGCAGGGACTAGGTTCAATCTCCAGTACCACATGCAGCACCGGTCCCCCCCACCCCCCATGCATTGAGCTGGCCAAAGAGACTGTGCGTGGTGCACAAACCTGTAATCCCAGCATGGGGGTGGGGGAGTGACTTGAAGACAGGAGGATCACTACGATTCCGGGCTGCGTAGTGAGACCCTGTGCCAAATACATAAAAGCAGTTGTGGGGCTGGGGAGATAACTCCGCAGTCTAGACACCTGCCTGGCAAGCACAAGGACTTGAGTCCTATCCCCGGTACTGCATGCCATGCTGGCCCCAGAAAGCCAGGCATGCCACATCTGCCACTGAAACCCAGCATGGTGGAGTACGAGCTTGTAATCTCAGTGCTGGGGAGGCTAAGACAGGGAGATCACTATGAATCTGAACTGTGTAGCCAGATCCTGTATCAAATAAGTAAATAAATATACATGCAGCTGCAGGGCAACCCCTGGGGCCATCTGACTCTCGGGAGCTGTTCACACTGCCCTTCCCAGCTCCCAGATGTGCTGCCTAATCCCTTCTAGCCACACACTCCCTCTCTGGTGTGTCTTCTCTCAGTAATTCTTTCCCATTCCTAAAAACCACGTAGTTGCGTCATGTAGTAACGAAGCTACTTGCTTTCCAATTTGTTCAGTCCCAGTTAAAGCAGGGGCCAGACCTCAGCTTGGGGATAGTGTGTGCCTTCTGTCTCCGTACCTCTGCTGTAATGTCCCTATCAAATTGCACACACATGTGCAGCAGGGTCCCCCACCCACCCCGTGCTTATTAGGGACCTATTGAGCACTAGGCGTAGTCTTTTGAGAACTGCACTGTGAAGCATGGAGCCAAAAGCCCCTGTTGGACTTCACATTTTAGTGCTTAGAAAGACAGTAAATATTTACCCATAGAACATTTAGGATGTAAGTACAGTATATGCACAGAAGGGGCAAAAAGCAAGGAAAGGGATGGAAAACTTGGATGGAAAGTACGTTTTTTTAATTTAGCAGAGTTTATTATAGCAGATAACAATTCATAAAGAAGGCAGTGAGAACCAAGAGAGAGGGCTGGGGAGATGGCTCAGTGGCACAAGTGCCTGCCAGGCAAGCTCAAGGGCCTGAGTTCGATGTCCAGTACCAAAAAAGGAAAGAGAAAGAAAGAGAACCAAGTGAGATATAAAAAGCTCCTCCTAGCTGTGGCAGAAAGTATTTACAGTGGCATGTGGCGGCACACTTCTGTAATCCTAGCACTTAGGAGGCTGAGGCAGGATGATTGCTGTGAGTTCGAGGCCAGCCTAAGTCATATAGTGAGTTCAAGACTGGCCTGAACTACACAGCAAGGCTGTGCCTAAAGAGAAAGAAAGAAAGGAAAAAGAAAAGATTTATGGATGCAGAAGCGTGTTGGTTGGTTGCCACTGGGAGTTTGGCTTACTGGGGCAGGTGTGTCAGCCTACGCCTGCCATGGGTGTGGCCTGGCTGTCAGCAGCTTGTGATTGGGTGGAAGCTCAGCTGTGATTGGCTGGTGCTCAGCTGTTTGTTGCAAGCATACACTTTTAGGTTGCATTTTGTTTACATATTAAGTCAGGTTGCAATGTCATAGGGAATCCAAGGTGTAGGGGTAGCTTTAGGCTGATTTTAATTTAATAATATCAATACATTTAATTTAAAAAGAAAAACATAGAAGTATTGAGACTCAGGTGCCTCACATAAAGCATAAGATGAAATTTCACCTCATATTAAGAAAAAGAAGAGAAAGGTAGGACTGTAAAATGGTACAGCCGCTGTGGAAGATACTGTTGAAATTCCTCAAAAATTTAAGAATAGAATGGTCATCTGATGCAGAGTCCAAATCAGAATCTTGAGGAGATACCAACACTGCCGTGCTCAGTGCAGCATTCTTTGTAACAGTCAGGAAATGGTGCAAGAGAAGTATTCCTTGCTCACTGATGGACAGATAAGGAAAATCTGGTAGATACCAATAGTGGAATATTACTTAGCCTGGAAAAGGAAGCCCTGCCATTCGTAACACCACGAGTGAACCTGGAAGACACTGTGCTAAGTGAAATAAGCCATTCCCAGAAGGAAAGGTCTTTCAGGATTCTATGTGGATAAGCTGCCTGTAGCAGTCAGAGCCAGGGAGCAGAGAAGGCAGCCTGTGTTGGTGAGGGTGTGATGTGGGATGGTGGGATGTGGGATGTGGGATGGTGGGGTGGTGGAGTGTGGGATGTGGGATGTGGGATGTGGGATATGGGATGGTGGGATGTGGGATGTGGGATGGTGGGATGTGGGATGTGGGATGGTGGGATGGTGGGTTATGGGATATGGGATGTGGGATGGTGGGGTGGTGGGGTTGTGGGATGTGGGATGTGGGATATGGGATGGTGGGATGTGGGATGTGGGATGGTGGGATATAAGATGTGGGATGGTGGGATGTGGGATGTGGAATGTGGGATATGGGATGGTGGGATGTGGGATGTGGGATGTGGGATGTGGGATGTGGGATGGTAGGATATGGGATGTGGGATGTGGGATGGTGGGATGTGGGATGGTGGGATGTGGGATGATGGGATGTGGGATGGTGGGATGTGGGATGTGGGATGGTGGGATGTGGGATGATGGGATGTGGGATGGTGGGATGGTGGGGTGGTGGGATGTGTGGGATGGTGGGATGGTGGGGTGGTGGGGAGGTGGGGTGGTGGGATGTGGGAGGGTGGGATGTGGGATGTGGGAGGGTGGGATGTGGGATGGTGGGATGGTGGGATGTGGGATGTGGAGTGGTGGAATGGTGTGGTGGTGGGTTGGTGGGGTGGTGGGATGTGGGATGTGGGATGTGGGATGGTGGGATGGTGGGATGTGGGATGTGGGATGGTGGGGTGGTGGGATGTGGAATGGTGGGATGTGCGATGTGGGATGTGGGATGTGGGATGGTGGGATGTGGGATGTGGGATGTGGAGTGGTGGGATGGTGCGGTGGTGGGTTGGTGGGGCGGTGGGATGGTGGGATGTGGGATGGTGGGATATGGGATGTGGGATGGTGGGATGTGGGATGGTGGGATGTGGGATGGGGGATGGTGGGATGTGGGATGGGGGATGGTGGGATGTGGGATGGGGGATGTGGCATGGTGACAAGTGGGATGGTGGGATGGCAATGGTGAGGCCCCCTGTTGTCATGGCGATGGTCAGGGAAGGCAGGCCACCACAGGTGCAGGTGGTATTCCACCAGGTATGCTTCCCAGTCCCCCATGGAGCCTCCTTTGATGCTTTAACCCACTCTGAGTACAAGGCATAGGGGACTACACATCATGCATGTCTATCCATTCTCACAGAGTCTTGGGCACATCCCATGAGCACACAGGAGACCCTGGCAACCCTGGAGGGGAGCATGGAGTCAGGCTCAAGGCCGTACTAGGGACGAGAGAAGCCTGCGGCACTATGTAAAGAAAGATGTGGATGGAGGGACACAGAGTGCTGGGTGTCTGGTCGCCTGGAGAGTTGCAGAGATGACTTGGTGGGTGACTGTCAGAGGGCGTTGACACTGCCTGAGGCCCCCGAGGTGCTTCTTGTCAAGAGGAGAGGTCAGCCTACAGGGCTGAATTTGCAGAGGCTCCGTTGAGAGCCTGTTCCATTGCTCTCAGACTTTTCAGACCAAGAGTTTAAAAATGTAGACAGGGCAGTGGACCATGTCATTGGGAGCCAGGAGGGACAATGGGCCTGTGCCTGAGGCTCGCAGGAGGAAGTTAGGTGGGAGACGGCGTAGCTTCCCTGGGCAGAAGGAGTAAGAGCGTGTGTCGCTGCTGGGAGTGGAAGGGGCCGACTACGTCTAACCCTGCCAGGGGACATGGAAGGTATGAGACCTCTGGCAGCAGGACTCGCCTGGGCCGAAGGGATCCTGATGGAAGCTGAGTGACCCTGATAATGTTAACCAGGAGAGGTGGACACCACAAGGCCACAGCCGAGGGAAGCCTGGACTTGCCGTAGAACAACAAACGTGTACTGGCCGCGTCACAGGCCCAGCCCCTGTGGGTGAAGCTCCATGAGATAGGCAGCTCTCTGCTTGCTAGGCCAGAGATGTGGAACAGCAGCCCTTCAGCCTGCAGAGAGGGGAGCTGAGCAAGGGCGGGGATGGGAAGGAGCGTGTGCTCCCCTGAATGGAGACTGCGTGTGTGTGACCTGAGGGTGGAGAGCTCCACGGGGAGGCTCCTCACTGACTAAATCTCATAAAAGGGCAGAGAGAGCAAGAGTAAAGTTGTTGGGGTGTGTGTGTGTGTGTGCGCGCGCGCGGGCCAGGAATTTAAAGTTCATTGCATTTCATTGTATTTCTAGTGTTATACTTGGTCACAGTAGGCTGCATATGTGACAGAGGAGGTGGCAGGTGGTCTGGCAAATGTCATGGCGGTGGTAGGAGAATGGAGGTGCTTGGAGAAAGCTGTGATCCACACAGTCCCCAGGCCCTGGGATCACCGGCTCGTTCCCTTTCCTTCTTGGAAGGTGAAATCGGTTGGCATCGCATAGGGCCTCCCACAGTAGGAAGTGAATTTTCAGTGCAGGAGAGAGTGAAGCGGAGGGTGAAGAAGGAAGCAGGTGGGAGGCAGAGACAATCCTGCGAAGATCTCAGCTAGCAAGAAGGAGAAAGCCAGGCGAAAGGGAGGGGTCAGCCCTGCCTCCGCTCCCCTCCGCTCTTTGTAACAAATCCTGGCATTTCTTCTTTGCAGCGCTGGGGCTGGAACCCCGGGGCTTGTCACGCTAGGCTAGTGCTCTACCACTGAGCCGCACCCTAGGCCTCACTGAGCCGCTGTGGCCCAGAAAGGGACATCGTGGTCCCAGCCGGAGTGGAGAGGGGCGAAGCCCTGGAAAGCGCGGGGAGGAAGGGCTTTCTCAGAGCGGGGCGCTGTGAGGTCTCTGCATCCCCAGAGAAGTCGGGCACCTGAGCCAGGAACTGTTTTGGAAAGAGGAGGAGAGGCTAGGCTGGCTGGGTTCCGAATCTGGAGGGCAACGAGGAGCACCTTGGAGTCAAGCAAGGCTCCCAACAGTCTCCCTGCTCCCCACTCCCCACCACGGAGCACTGAGGAAAGGAGGCTGGGGGGGGTGCCAGGAAGGTGAGAGGGGAGCCCAGATCCCGGGCCTCAGGCAGGCTCACTCCCAGGGCCTCAGACCTCACTTTAGAATCGCAAACTTGAGGAGGGCGCCAACGCTTCATTCACAGATGGGGAAACAGACAAAGCACCTTTACCGCACACCCACACCGCTGGGGCCCTGTGTGAGGTGCTCTGTGTCCCTGCATCATTTTACTGGCCGCGCACAGTAAACCTGACTGCCGCCGCAGTAGCACACTTATATCCCCTTTTCCAAGGAAAGAGACAGAGGCTCCCAGAACTCAAATGACCTCCCAGGACACAGGCAGACAGGGACAGACGCAGGCCGCATGTTGGCGCTTACTCCACTCTCCCTGGGCCCTTCCCTGTTCATTTTGTGTTTGTTTTTCTTCTTACCCTCCAGTTTAAAGAGGAGGAAGTGGGCCAGGGAGATGGCTCAGTAGAATAAGTGCTTGCTGGGCAAGTGTGAGGGCCTGAGTTCAATCCCCCCTTCCACAAAAGTAAAAAGGGGGAGAAAGCAGAGAGACCAATTTGCTCATGTTTACACAACTAGTTGGTGGCAGAAGTTATGTTTGTTTGTTTGATTTTTGCGGAACTGGGGATTGTACTCAGACCCTTGCACTTGCCAGGGAAGCACTTATTCCACTAAGCCATCTCCCCAGCCCCCAGAAGCTATGTTTGAACTTGGGTTGGGCTGTCCCAGGACCCAAGTGGTTTCCATGATGTCAGCATTTCTTACATTTTTCCTCCCAAATATCCCGACTTACAGGAGACCTTGCAGCACACACCAAGCTGCACAGAGGAATGAAAAATCTCTTTGATATCTTGTGCTTTATTTTATAAACACACACACACACACACACACACACACATGCCGTGACTTTGAAAATGTTTTCTTAGGAGACCCTAAATACACATACACGCATGCTTCAGGAAAACCTTCTGATACTTGGCTTAGCCATCGCATTGGGGCAAGGAAAATGGAGCCCTGCTGCCCCCGAGCCACAATGCTCAGGATGATGTGCCCCAGGGCCTGAGCCAAAGGATGGGCGTACAGGAAGCACCGAGTCACCCCCTCAGTGGGTCCTGCCACAGCGGCCTTCTCCCTGTTGTGCTCACTGCTCCCAGCTCCCTCTCCTCTCCTGTAGCCGGCTAAGGAATCATGAAAATCAGCCACTTGCTTCCCCAAGACTCTCCTGCAGCTGCTGACTGCGAACAGCGAATGTCAGATGCTCTGAGAGCTTGCAAGCTGGCCCCAGCCTTGCTTGGCCTCTCTCAGCTCCTCCCTCTTCACTCCCTGCAGCCTCCTGGCCTCCAGCCTCCGCTGCATCGAGCAGCCCCAGTGGCCAGCGCTCCACCCTTTGGCTTGCAGGCTGTTTGTCCCACTGTTTCAGCTTCAGTGTCACTTCCTGCAGGTCCCCTCTCTAGGACTTCCTCCCCTGCAGCTTTCTTTTTTGCCATGGACCTTAGTTTCTTTTCTGGCCCTGACAGCAACCCGCTGGTCTTTACTTTATTTGGTTACCTCTCCCGTGAGTCTCCAGTAAAATGTAAGTGTCCTGGGAACAGGCCCCAGCTGTCCGCCTGGCTTCAGACTTTCTCTGTACCATGAGTATTTAAGGAATGTTTGCTTGATTAATAAAAGAAAAAGCAGCGTGCCTACATTTCAAAGTCATGGTGTGTGTGTGCACACATGCAAGTGTGCATGTCCTCAAAAAAGTCTGTGACAAGGAGAAAAAAAGCCAGTGGCCTAAGTCCAAAAAAGGCACCAATGGCCCTAACTCAGGTAACTGTTTTCTTTCTTTCTTTTTCTTTTTTTTTTTGGTGGAACTGGTGATTGAACTCAGGCCCTTGCACTTGCCAGCCCCTAGTAACTGTTTTCTAACCTAACTCAGACTTCATCTCTTTCTGTGAGCTCCTCCATATAGGATTTCTTTTCTGCCCCCTGAGGCTGGGGAAGAGGGTGTGGGGCTGGCACAATACCCTAGATACTCCACAATGGTCTTTCAATTGATCTGAAAGAAAATAAGCACTCTTACTTACCTAGATAGCCTTTTTCTGGGTGTGGAAAGGAGTGAGTTGGATAGGAAAGGCTTTGTTATCGCCTTCTGGCTGAAAGAGAAAACTGTTGGCTGGTTAAGCCCCAGGAATGGAATCATGGGGCGCTAACTGCGGGTGGGTGAGTTCTGAGCCTGGCTTGCACATGCCCAGTCCTGGGCTGCTCGCCGCTCAGGAGAGCGGCTAATGGCTCACACGTGTGCCTGTTCTCTGAGAGCTGTTCCAGGGGCCAGGGTGCGGCAGCCCAGTCTGCTGTCCAGGGACCAGCTTTTCTCTTTCCCGCCTTTGCCCCTGACCCATGGGGCATGATGCTCTGCGGTGATACCAGAAGGGCGGAAGTGGGGCTGTGTTATCTCCTGGGAGTGTGGTCTGCCCTTGTAGATACAATACCGCAGAACACTTGTCTGGCCCTTGAACGGGGCTCTGGAGCCTGGAAGCAGCATAACCTCTGCTTGGAGATTTAATCACATAAATTATGCTCCAATGACTATTTTATTTGAAGTTTAAAACAATGCTTAACTCAATGTTTAAGAACCATGGGAAGGGCCGGGGAGATCGCTCAGTGGCATAAGCGCCTGTCTGGCAAGCCACGGGGTTTGTGGGAGTGATGAGATTACATTCAAAGTCTTGAGCATGGAGTCTGACGCTGTACAAACTCACTGGCTGGACAGAGCTTAGCCCGCAAACCCTGTTCTCACCCTGCCCCAGAACCCCTCAGAGTTGTCTGCTTCACCCTTCACCTCCGTTCCCATCTCATCTCAGAAAGGTCGCCCTGCTCCTGCTCATACAGCCTGTTCTTCCTGGGAAGGCCCTGGGCCCAATCTGTGGTCTTGGATTTCCTTGCTTTTGGCTTCTTGACTGTCTATCCCTCCTGTAAAGTCCAGAAAAGCGGAGGCTGTACTGTTGCTCTCTCCTGTACCACCAGACCCTGGCCAGGGCCCACATACAGCATTCTCAACACACAGTTGTTAAACAGTCTTGACTTAAAATTGTCATTCTTCTAAAGTATCAACAGAATCACAAAAGATATCAGCCTCAAGTGATGGCTTGTAACCCCAGCCATCTGAGAGGCGGAGGCAAGTTCAAGGCCAGCTTGGGCAGCTTCATGAGAACCTGGTGTCCAACAGGCTGGGTAGCTTAGTGCTCCTTGGAATCAATCTCCAGGACAAAAACAAGATATTCTGATAAATACGTAGACATCAAAGTCACATGAGGCTACTGAGGAGACCTGGGTAATAACTGGCCTTGGATTCAGAAGCCCCTGAGTACCAGTTTGCAATTTACTGGTCATCATGGGACTGTGACATTGCATTAGAACTGGACTTGGCTTCCTCACCTGTAAAATGAGGATAAGAACACTTATCTTACCAGACTGTTCTGAGATTTAACATGATGAATGTGAAAGCAAAACATCGAAGTTACAGCCCTGTCCAAAACTGGAATGCAGGTGAGCCAAGGGGTCACAGTGCTGGCCTCCCCAGGAGCTCCTGGAGGGTTTCAGGAGGACACCTCACCCTGGTGGAAGAGGACATCTGAACCTGACCCAACAGGACTATTCTATTTGGAGTAAAAAGTGACAAGTCTGCTAGTCAGGACAAGACAGAGCTTGCTCACCGATGAAGCTTGCTGAAAACCCACTTTAATGGGAGTAAGAATTCTATAATGGAAAACACCCTGCCCTCTCCAAATTCCAAGAAACAAATTGGAAGCAGCCCTCTCCAGTTTCTCTGAAAAGCTAAGGAGATGGAGGACTGGAGGCGAAGGGCCAGCTGCAGCCCCACACAGTACCCTCGTGGGGCCCCCTTTCCTGGGATTCCAAGATGGGGGTGTATATGGAAACCATTCCGTATCCAGAGAGTAAATAACAAAGTATTAAAAGTCCTAGAGCCCTCATGCCGCAGGCCTCCAGGGGGAAACACTGATCAGCTATTTTCTTTCTTCCTCTCTCCCTATTTTTGGCTCTGCTGAAAGCAAAAGAAAAAGAGGTCCAAGGAGAAATTCTGACCCAAAGAGGGTTCAGGAGCCAGGATCTTGCAGGCTGTCTCAGCAGGCATTCCTGCAAACACACAGCAGGTTGGCCTTGGAGTGAAAGCTGCACAATCGGAACTTCTGATATATCCACCCAAGTGCTTTCAAGTCAGCAAGCATGGCATGTAATGTGGTGGGCAGTAGGACCCACCCACTGGGCCCCAGGAAGCCTAGGGCTGAGTGTCAGCTGCCTCCAAGCCAAAGCCATCAAGCTTTGTACCCGCCCACAGCCCATAGCCGTGGCAGCTGTTCCATGCAACGTGGAGACCAGGGACTGCAGAGAGGGAGAAGGATACAGCTGCTGTTCAGGATGTGAGGGGGAGGGAAGGGGCCAGAGTGTGCTTGAATTCCAGGTTCCAGCTTCTCCAGAGGGACAGCCTCCACGTGGCAGGTCAAGGTGGTGGGGGAGGGTGTTCAAACGCCACAGGCCACTAGGGAAATGACACAAGTCATTTCAGAGGATCTCACCAATGCATTAAACATAAAAAGAAGGCAAAATGAATTCCAGTGTGTTACTTAGCCTGATATTGTACATGCTAAATATCATGACTTTAACGTACAATCATTACAAAAATTATTATTGTGACATTTTATGTTCTGTAAGTGACGCTAAGCCTGTGGGGCCCAGTGGTGTAGTCACACTTGCAGCACTTCTCAGTTCAGTCTGGCCATATTCCAAGTGGTCCAAAGTCTTGCAGTGGCCACCAGACTCATTCAACACAGCTGCCCGAGTTCACATCCCACAGATTAGCTGGGTGTGCTTGTCATGGCTTGTGTCCTTTAAAAGGTCATCTGTTGAACACTTAATCCTCAAATTCATATACTAGTGGCAGTTGGAGGTGAGACCTCTGGGAGGTAATTAGATGAGGTCATGAGGATGGGGCCCCATGACGGCCTTAGTGGCTTCATAAGAAGAGAGAGCAGCCCAGGCTAGCCTTCTTGCTCTTTCTCACCAGGTGATGCTCTCTACATATTATAACGCAAGGAGAAACCCTCACCAGAGACTGGTGCCGCACTCCTGGACTTCCTAGCCCCTAAAACCATGAGCTACACAAGCCTCTATTCTTTGTCATACTGGAGCTTGAACTCAGAACCTTCTCTCTGAGCAATGTCCTCAGTTCCCCCCACCTTTATATTCTGAGACAGGATCTCACTAATTCACTACATTGGTCAGTCTGGGCTCAAATGACCTCAGCCTACCAGAGTTCTGGCATTACAGATGTGCACCATCAAAATAGGCTTAAACCTCTATTCTTTATAAAGTAGTCTCAGGTATTTTGTTATAGTAACAGAAAACAGACCAAGATGTTTTACAAGTTACATATCCTCTTTCCCTTGGCTTCTTTATTCTCTAAAATTAGAGAAGATTATGAGGATTAATGCTCCTAGCAAAAAGTCTGACATATGGCCAGAAATGTAAAAGCATTAAGTGGTTTCACTTACGTTTGTTTGAGTTGTATTTCTGCCAACTTCTACCTGAAGAAGGTCTTAGAGAAGTTTGGCCTTTGTACCTACACTGCTCCTTCTGTTCTGGGGCAAGGATGAGGCACTGCCTTTGCCCTACACCTTTGAGACTTCTGGTTCATTTGTGCCAAGTAATACAAAGATAAATGGATCAATGAGATGGTGCTTATGTCATCAAGGGCTGGGGGCAAATGAGACATAGTGTGTGCAATGTGTGTAAGTGTGTGTGTGTGTGTGTGTGTGTGTGTGTGTGTGTGCTAGGTGCCACAGTGTAGAGCTTGGATGCCTACTGAAGGTGTGGTTCATTGTCATCATTTCTGAGGCAGACATCGGGAATCTGGAGGAGAAGAGATGTGGTTGCTGCTTTGTCCAGTCTAAGTCCTATAACTGTGCCGCTAGACTGACACTGGATAGGTCCACTCGTGTGGCCAGGGCAGGACTTGTGCTCCTTTTTTCTGTACACCCCATTCCCCAAAGAGCACCCAGGACCAGATGGGAGGTAGGGGAAGAAAACTAGGGGACTACATGAGCCCTCACAGTGGTATAGAAAGAGCCACACTTGCAGATCCAGGAATTGAGAAACGATGAATCCTCAACTTTGAAGGTCATGAAGGAGATGTTTTGGAGTAGCATGAAGCTTTCTGTAGAGTCACTTCTGGTCAGGCCTCGATGGATATTCAAGCTGACCCTAATCATCTGACACAGGTCTAGCCTGAGAGATCACAGAGCCAGTCTGGTGGTCAAGAGTCATTTTCTAGCTGCTCAACAATAACTTGCTTTTATGCAAGTTATTTAACCTCTTTTCACCTTGTTTCCTTATCTGTGAAATGGTAACTGTATAGTCTTATTTGAATCATTTGAATTCAAAGTAGCACTGTGTAAATATATTTATTGTTTCACGCCCCATGTAAAATCAGAAATACCTCTAAATCCCCAAATGAGGAATTTGTCAAAAACCTGGAAGACAATGTCAGTTATCAACTGCAGATTTCGCTTGTTATAGTCACATGATAGCACCATTCTAACAGGCAAACAGGTGTACCTGGTATCTTAGTTACCTTTCTTATTGCTAAGACAAAATACCCAACACCCAAAGTTAAGTGAGCGAAGGTTTATTTAGTTCACAGTTTCCAGAGGTGTCAGTCCATAATCAGCTGGCTCCAAGGCAGGGTGGCCTGGCAGAGGGGCATCGCAGAGGAAAAACAGTTCACGGTGGGCAGAAGGTAGCAAAGCAACAAGGGACAGCTGCAGTTCTTCCTGTCCCTGCTATCTTATCTAAGCCACCTACCTTTAGGGTGGGTAGCACTCACATTCTTAATCCTAGAGTCCTTGATTCTAGCATTGCACTGTGAACCAATCCCAGCATCACACATGATCCATCCATCTCTGAAAAAGCCCTACCTATGAATCACATGAGGCTTTGTAGGGAGATCTAGGCCTAAGCCATAACATTCCACCCTTGGACCCCCCAATGCATATTCCTTTATACAAAAGGAATTCAGTCCATCTCTAAGTGTTGCCAAAGTTCTGACAGTTTCAGCACTGCTGAAAAGTCCAAGTCCAAAGATGCTTTTGAGATTGAAGGCAGACTCTTAACTGTATAAATGAAAAGGAAGTTGAACACTCTCAACGTTCACTAGCAAAAGATAGACATTATGATTCTAAAAGGTACAAAAAGGAGGATACAAAGGAATGAGACCAGAGCAAAATGCAGACCAGACCAAAATTCAGGAGGGCAAACATTAAGTCCTATAGTTCCATATCCAGCTTCCCCAGCTATCTGTGGCAAGATGTGAACTGTAAAGCCCTTCACTAGCTTCACCCTCTGGCCCTGCCAATGGTTGTACCTACCACGGATTCCCTCTTGGGCCAGCTCTGTTTCCTCCTCTGTTTTCCTCAGCTAACCTGCATTCCTGGATCCTCCAAACTTCTGTGGTGTCTACTACACCTCTGGCTTCACACCCACATCTTCACACATTGCCCTCTCAGGGCACAATGCCTGGCCTCCCAAGCCATGTCTGAAATCTGGGTGGAAGACTTCTTGACCCCACAACTCTTGTAGTCTGCATGCTCCTAAAACCAGCACCAGGTGGATGCCACCAGCTACGCCAGTAGCCAGGCTTACTTCTCTCTGGGCTGTGGTGGTCGAGTGCCTATGAAGGAAATCCTGAGGAACAACCTCTCTAGGCTGCTGCCATTCTGGAACATGATACTCTGGGGCTACCTTCTCAAAGTAAAGTCTTCCTTTGCAAGGCTATAAAGGCTGGAGTCCTGCTGGTTCTTTTGGTGTCCTCAAGCCATCTTTCTTGTATTTTTCTGAAATACTTGGCCCATTTTTGGTTCTGTTCCATCTTTGTAGACTGCAACCTTGCTGGGGTTTTCTTTCTGGCCAGACTCACAAAATTTTTAATCATTCTACTGGCTCTTTGGTCTTATCAACATAAATTTGGCTAAAATCTTCAATAGTAGCCATGCCACTGCCTCAACATTAGACTGACTTGAAATTTCTTCTACAAGATTAGTCTGTCACCCTTAATCTCAGTTTCATGTAGCCTCTGGACATGAACAACATGCAAACAAACTTTCTGCCATTAAATACCACACATAATCTGGGGACCAATAGCCTGTGTAGTCCTTATTCCTAGCAGAAACCCCCTGAGCATGGTCTTTATCAGCAGGATTTCTATCAGCATTCTGGTCTTCTGAGCTCTGACCAGAATCTCCCAGCCAGTACAGCCTTAGGTGTTTCAGCTATACCTTTTCAGATGGAATTTCCACACCTTTCCAAACTCTTCCCACAGACAAGTCCCAAAGGCTTCTAAGCCACACAGTCAGGTATAGTCATAGCAATGGCCCCACTTGGACTACCAAATGCTGTCTTAGTTATATTTCTCATTGCTGAGACAAAATATGCAACACCCAGTGTTAAATGAGGGAAGAGTTATTTAGCTCATAGTTTGTAGAGGTTTCAGCCTATAATTGGCTGGCTCCAAGGCAAGGTGGTATAGCAGAAACAGTTCATGGTGAGCAGAGAGTAGCAAGGCAATATGTTATAGGGTAATAATATCATTCAGCTTCTCTTCTGGAGGGTTAACAACTTAAGTTTGCAGAGTGAAAGTTAGAGAAAAAGAAGGGCTACAAGGACAGCCAACATCTTGGCCCCAGCCTTTCAAGGTCAGTGAGGACTCAGGACTTAAGAGAACCTATACTGTAACATCCTGTAACTCAGTGATGTCCCAAATTTACTATGAGGAGACTATGAGGCCACAGAGGAAAGTGATCAATGATGTAAAGTGTGCCTAAGGAGAGTCACATGGAGAGAAAACATTCTCTCAGGCTTTTACAGAGAGCAAATTGGCCAAACAATGGCCGTGACTCATCCACTTGGCTGACACTCACAAAGGATCTATAAACTGCAATTCAGGGTTTCAGGATAAATCCTGAGGGGATTTAACTGACCTTGTCAGATACAAAAGTTACATTTCTTGTTATATAGGTCTTGGTCTATCTTGGTCTTAATCATCCAGCAGAAAAGCATAAAAACGAGGTATGAAAAGTAAAGCCATACTAATATGCTGAGCTGTAAAGGGCTCAAGACAACAACTTCTGATATTCCAGTCCTATGGATAATCTACTTTTATGGACTACTGGACTATATTGGATTATTTTACTGAATTCATGCACCTACAATATTTAAATGGCAATGGAATATCCATCTCTGACAAAATTAAACAAAAAAGGAGATACAAATGAAAGACCATTTTGTATCTGTATATACAAAATAGGATATATATATATATATA
>NW_004524605.1:16433291-16440723 GCF_000260255.1 Octodon degus
GAATGTCCATTTTGTATCTGTGTATTCAAAGTGGTTAGGATAGATATATAGTTACATTCTCTTAATGAATAGAGGGATTTGTTCTAATGGTATTTGTAAATAGGATATCATATCCGCATCTTGTACAGCAATTAACCACTAGGAAGAATGTATGCAATGTGTTAATTATTGAGACTGTCCTACCAATTTGATTTGAAACTCTCTCATTGCTATTTGCTTCTCAATAAAATTATGAAAAAAAGAAAAAAAGAAAAGAAAGTAGCAAGGCAACAAAGGATAACCACAGCTCTTTCTGTCTCTTACATCTTAAACAGTATACCTGTCATTAGGATGGGTAGCACTCACAGCTTTAATCTTAGTGCCCTGACCCTAGCATTACACCATGAATCAAGCTCAGTGTCACATACTCTAGATCCATCCACCTCAGATAAAGCTCCAACTATGACCACATGAGGCTGTAAGGGGATAAGCCATAACACCTGGCATTCTTAGGAGGTGTTTTAAATTATCTGAAGTCTTCAGCAATGTCTCCTTTGAGTAACTAGAGAGTTCCCATTTACCTTATAATTTTGAATATCAGGTGAGATAGTTGCAATAAGTAGCTCACAGCAAGCACTCAGGAACAGTGTTATTCTGATATCATGACCCAAGTGGATTAAAATGTGAGAACACAGCCAGAAAAGATACCAGGAAGAGGGTGTGATGGTACAAGCAGACCTGGGCTATGTGGAGTTGAATGTGAGCTTTGGGGTGACAGCAGCTGGTGCTATTTTCTAACACAGCATAAGTGTGTATGTGGCAGGATTTCTATATGTGTTCCCTACTTTTGAGAAGGTTGTAAGGGGCCAGGAGATAGCTTAGCAGCATAAGTACCTGCCTGGCAAGCACAAGGTTCTGAGTTCAATCACAGGTACAAAAAAAAAAAAAGTTGTAAGACTCAGATCTAGTCATCCCATGATCAGTTTTTAAGATTGCTATGTGCAAGAACTGGCTGTAACGGATTAAAAAGGTACTGGATAGGGCCCTGTTCCCCAGGAGGTTACACCTAGATGAGTGTGATCAGCTGGTTAATCAAGTGGCCTCATGCAAATCACAAATAACACCTTGTTTTTGTTTTTGGTTTTTGTTTTAATTTAAAATTATTGACAAATTGGGGCTGGTGAGATGGCTCAGTGGTCTAAAGCACCGACTTAGAACAAGCTTGGCAAAGCACAGGGACCTCGGTTCAATCCCCCAGCACCACATGCCAGCCAGCCCCGCCCCCTGGTGGGCTGAGCTGGCCACACACACACACACACACACACACACACACACAAATAAATAAATAAATTTAAAAAAAATTATTGACAAATTAGGCCAGCCAAATAACTCAGTGGGCTGGAGGTTTGATCCCTGGGCCTATCATGCTGGCTCCACTCCTGGGGAGCCCTGAGAGGGCAATTGAGACTAGGCATGGTGGCACGCACCTGTAATCCCAGCTCTTGGGAGGCTGTAAACAGGCAGATCACTATAAGTCTAATCTAGTAGTAAGACCCTGAACACCCTGTAGACCCTTCCCTAAAATACCAAAAAAAAAAAAAAAAAAAAAAAATTGACAAATTAAAAATTGGAATTTTTAAAATTTTTTGAGATAGGGTCTCCCTGTGTAGTCCATGGACGGCCTTGATCTTGCTCTGAAGATCACCCACCCAGCTAGCCCCAGAGTTCCAACTACATTCACTCCAACTCCAGAATCCCTGCTCTTGGCCAGTGTGCTCTAGTTTCATTTATGGCGGAGGTGCAATCTGATGAATGCTATTGAGATCACAGGCTCTCCTTATGAACTGTCATGGCTTGATATTTCATCCCTCTGTAAGAGCCAAATAGTTAACCCTTCCAGACCTCAGCCCCTTACTCCTAAAGAGGACGCATTACCTATGTCTTCGCACTGGTAGATGAGACAATGCAGGAGAAGAAGCACAAAGAAAGCTCTTAGTCAATGGTAGAGGCCGTTAGCATCATCTCCGCCACTGTTGTCATCATAATGTGTCTACTATATGAATATATTAATTTTCAGATGAGAAGAACAGTTGGAAAATTTCAACGGATTTAGGAGAAAGCAAAATCTCAATTGAGCATAGAGAAATTACCTGGGATAGGAAGGATGCAAGTTCTAAGGAAGTACTCTACCACTGAGCTACATTCCCAGACCAAGCCAGTTCTAAAATATGCCTTATTCCCTGTCACTGTTCAGAGGCAGAATATCTGTACAAAGGCTCCTCACATGCGCACAGCCCCTCTCCACTTCCCTAAACTCTTCTCGGCTCAGGCCAGCTTTGAACTCATGGTACTCCTGCCTCAGTCTCCCAAATGCTTGGATTCCAGACACGTGTCACAATTTCCAGCTGGGAGTTTTCTATTAAAGTAAGAATTCTCAGCTTTTCTTCCCAATTTTGCTAGATCTGGCAAAACTGAGCCTGGGTTCTTACAGGTTACCACCTGGCTGCCCCTTGAAACAGAGCATGATGGGCTGAATCAGTCTCCCCGAAGTTTATCTGTTGAAATCCTAACCCCTGGAGTCTCAGAATGGGGCTATAGTTGGAGCTGAAAGTATTAAAAAGGTAATTACAGTAACAGGAGTCACATGAGTAGGTTCTAATCCACTATGCCCTGCAGCCTTGTAAAAAGTGGAGATTAGGACACAGACATACACAGAGGGTCAATCATGCGAAGAAACAGTAAGAAGAACGGAGGCCAGGTGTGAGGCATCAGACCCGCCAATACATTTATCACGGACTTCCTGCCTTAGAAACTGATAAAGGTCTGTACCCCGCCTATGGCACCCTGTGTTAGGAACCTGAGTGGATTAAGATATGAGGCTCTATTCTTGAGCAGACAGCTGTTGCAACTCCTGGTGCCACTGATCCCACTTATGGACAGTGCCTGCTGGCATCTGGACTTGCAACTCTGACCTAGAGGGAAAAAGCTATGCTTTTCTGTCTATGTCACAACTCCTTCCTTCGTTGTTTTGATGTTTTAGCTTCTTTAATTATTCCTACACTTCTAAAAGCTGATGTCACCGCCATTTAGCAGAAGACAGCGTAGCCCAGATAAATAAAACATTGTACTTCCCAGGTCAAAGATACCCAGAAACTAGGCTTGCTGACTCCAGACCTGGTGCTGAGCTCCCTGCTCACAGAAGAGTTATTGACAGTGTAGTGATGCATGCGGTACAGAAGAAGGCATTTATGAGTGAACAAATCTGGGAAGGATTTTTGGCTTGAAAAAAAATTGGCATAGAGTTTCTTTCAAACTCTAGGATTGAGCTTGATGGACAGAAATCAGATTTATGCACGAGTTCCTCTCATGGGGGCCAAGTAAGGGTGGCAGAGTCTGAGGAAGGTTGGGAAGTTGTGAACGTCTCTTCCCCAATCATGGACATTTGGGAGCAGGTGACTGAGACTGTGGAAAAATGTCCAATCAGCAGGGGGAGGAGGAGAGAGGAAGCAGAGGGACAAGAAAGGACGGCGGGATCTGCAGAGAAGAACATGAGTGCTCAGGAGTTCACTGAACAGCTGACAGAGGCAGGAAGAGCTCTGAAGATGATGGAAGACATGTGGCGAGAGTCCCAGTTCACGCACACAGCGATGTGCTGTAAGATCCAGTGGGTCACCTGCAGATATGTAGACATGGTCAAGATTCCTTGCTAAGAGGAAAAAGCCAGTTGCAGAATGGAATGCAAGTGAGTACATATGGAGAATTATTCTAAATGTCCATATAATAAACATTATGGACATTCCATAAAGGACACAAAATCTTGTTCAAGGCATTACCTTTCAAATTGGGAAGGCTTTTACTTTTCACCTTTCTGAAATGTCTGAATTTCTTAAAATGAGCGCCAGTAGTTTTATAACTTTTAAAACAAAAGGTAACCCTAATGTTTAAGGATTGTTCACCACATAAGGATGATGTCATTGCTTGGAGATGGCAGAGGCTGGCCACAGGACTGAGGGCACATGATGTGTCAGGATGAAGGTCAGTGTGATGACCCCAAAGGGGTGGGCTCTTGGGACTTGGTGAATGGAAGCAGAGGAATGGAAGTCATTACTGGGTAAAAACAGTCCCACACAGCTGGGACAGCAGAAACAGGAAGTTTTAGTGGTGCTGACTGGGCATTAGGCTTCCCTGGTTGTGTGGAGTACACTGTCACCGACACTGCCGCTGGGTCAGTGTGGTGAGAACAAGGATCTCTGGAGATGGCGGTCCCAAGAAGAGAAGTCTGAAAGGCTCTGAGAGATCCGTTTATGTTCAAAGAGCAGAGGAAGAGCTGGGGGTAGAACTCAGTAGGACGGAGCCTTTTTAGCCCTGGTTCAAGCCCCTGTACTGCAGACCACCACCACCACCACAACAACAACAACAACAACGACAAAACCCAAAAGCAGAGGAGAGGGTGCATAAAGGGCTTAGGGCGGTGGAGCCAGGTTAAGCTGAGAGAAGGTCCTGGGGTGGGGCGGTGGCAGGGGGATGGAGAAATAAGCTCAAAGGAGACGAAGACAATCCTTGCGGAGAGGCAGTGTGAGGAAGGAGGGAGAGAGGCGTTGGCGCGAGCTGGTGCTATCTCTTGCCTTTGCGCTGGGTCTCCCCAACTGTACACTGTAGTTAAAAAAGTGTGAAGAGCGAATTGTAGTAATGCACTCAGTGAAGTTAACTGGGATTATGAGCCCCCGACTCAAGGGTTCGGTCCCTGGCGGTGCAGCCGAGACCAGTCCCTCTCTTGTAGCCGGAACGACCTGTTGCCGAGGCAGTGAAAGCCAGTGGAAGGGACTGTCGGGACTCGGCGCACAGCAGGCGCTCGGTGCGCGGCAGACCCGGGAGTTACTGCTGCAGGGGTCCTTACCCAGCTCGGAGCGTCGTACACAGGCAGGCCTTAAGGAACGTTAATTCGCGTTAGGTCTGTACAGCAAGGAAGGGCTGCCCAGCCCAAAGTGAGGGGCCGCTCGCAGCGCTCGCGCTTCCGCCCCCGCGCCCCATCGCCCCCAGCACCTCCGCTTCTCCCCCAATCCCGCCAGCTGCTCTCGGCGCAGGACACTCACCCTCCGCGCCCAGCCTGGTCCAGGGACGTCCGGACCCACCGAGGGAGTGCTCTGTGGCGCTTGGCTTCCCTGCCTCTCTCGGCGGCCGTCACAGCCCTACGCTGGCCCCAGGCAGAGTTTTCCCGTCCCGTCAGGGGCCGGAGCCTCCCCTCTGTCACGTGGGCTGGCCCACGGCTCCCAGCTCCCTCACATGGGCTTGGAGAAAGCTTACAACGCTGGTGACAGCTGAGTGTGTCACTGTTTCTCTATGTGTAGACTTGTCAGTGTATCTGAAGGTTTGGGGCTGAAGGATATTATATCCCTGCCTTTGCGAGTATGCATGTGTCCTAAGAGAGGTTCGCAGGCGCCCTCAAACATCTGTCTAGGGTGGGTCTGAGGGTGTGAGTAGCCCCTGATAGGTTTCAACAGGAGCACATTTCCCAGGTGCTGAGCGTGCTGGTACTTGAGCTTGGATTTGAGTCTGATGCAGATGTTTAGTAAGCAGTGTGCATGTGCCTGTGTCCGTGTGGGGCCCGGGTGTGCACATAAGCGTGTACGTGTGGCAGGCGGCTGCTGCAGCTTGGTGTGGAACTGGAGTGCCCTTCATACCCAGGGTATCCGATAGTGGCTGGATGCCCACCTGTGCACTGGGTGCATGTTTAGATGTGTAAACGAGTGTGCACAGACACGCACCTATGTGAGTGTGTACACTGTGTGGCATCAGTGTGCAGTGGCTCCCCTGTGGACACGAGCATGGGCCTTGGTGCAGGTTTCGTCCTGCTGTGAGTGTGCACACAGGGGTAGTGTAGGTCGGTGTCCCCGTGTCCCTCATCTCTCTGCCCCCGGAAGGGGGATGCTCTCCTGGCCTGGCTCTCTCCTGCTGAGCCTCTAGTGGCTGGGCGAGGCCAGCTGTACCTGAGGCCTCCCTCCCAGGCCAAGCAGAGAGAGCCTGTTAGGTAGCAGGCAGACAAAGGAGGAAAGAAAGCTCTTTGGAGGCTTGGCTTTGCCCTCTTCCTGCTCCTCCTTCTGGTCTCTTCCATAAGTTGAGGGTAATTCCCTGAGCTGTCAGAGCATCTGGTTACCAGCTGGTATGTGATGCCGAGTGTGCAGGCAGAAATTTAAAGCAGAGACATGCCCTGACTCCTAGTGCTGCCCCCTGCCCCAGAAAAGTGGGGAGAGGAATAAATATTACCTGCACTGTTCCTCCCCACAGATGCAGATGTTTAGTAAGCAGTGTGCATGTGCCTGTGTTGGGACACTCGCCCTTGAAGGGATCTGGTAAGTTATTGAACTATATAGACAATTGTGACAAAAGTAGTATTTGAAAATACAAGTTTAATGTGACTGCAATACATATTAAAAATCATTTATGTGTCAGTCTCTGTCTTAGTCATGTTCTTGTTGCTGGGACTCTGTACCCAACACAGACAAATTAGAGGAGGTTTATTTTGGCTCATGGCCCTGGCTAACAGCAAGTCAGCTCTGATGCCCCCACTGTCTAGTCACCTTCACACCTGTGAGGCATTGGGGCCACTTTAGGTCTAAGCCATAATGGTACCAAGCTGGGTATGGGGTCACAGAGGAGGGACAATTAGGCTCAGCACCTACCTTCATGGAACTTATGGTCTGGCCATGTGGTCACAAGTGAAATGAATGCCATGAGGAGAAATGTTGAGGATAAAGCTGGCCACCAGGGGAAGTCCACGAAAGTGATGCTTCAGGTGAGCCTTGAGGGATGGCAGGATTGTTGGGTGTCTTGGAGGTGTGAATTGTGCACATGGATGAAGGAGGACAGGAGCTTAGGGCTTAGCAGGTCAGCTGAGATGACTGGAAGAGGATCCTCCATGGAGCAGCTGTCCTGGGTCCCTTGGGTTGTTCCTTGATGTGCCCGGGAGGGACAAGTAAAGAAACCCTGCTTGGGACTCTTGGACGCCATCCAGAGTCTCATGCACTCAGGAAAGCCCTCTCGTAGGACTCTGCATCTGCACAGCTTCTCTGGGGCAGAAGCTGAAGTCACTGGCATGCTGTTATTGGTAAGGAAATGGTCAGGGAACAGTGAGGGAAAGGCCGTGCTGCCGGACTGGACGCATTTAATAACTGTTTGCTGACTGAATGAATGGGGCAGATGGCTTTTGAACTTTCTGAGGAGACCTGATCCTGTGGTCCCCTGAAATAAGGAGATCCTCCAGGCCTCGTACTATGGGTCCCACTGCAGCAATTCAAAATATTTGTCAAGTGGCAGCTCCAGGGGCTATAGGAGTTGCCTCGAGTTGGAATGGAGCTCAGTCCTCTTCTCCCTAGCCTGTTTCTGTCTTTATTAATTCAGGAATTTCTTTTTTTATTTCCAATCTGAGGTCCTCTATACCTTTCTGCAGCTGTTT
>NW_004524605.1:16441593-16443183 GCF_000260255.1 Octodon degus
CCATCTCAGGGTGCCCTGGGGACAGGGCCAGCACAGTAGGCCCTGGGGATTGAAGTCCCTATGTTTGCTTGCAGGCGCTTTAATCCACTGAGCTATTTGGCCTGCCCTAAGTTTCTGATTTAGAATGCAAGGTACTCTAAGAGGCAAACTGCGGTCAGTGCCATCAGAAAGGTATGAAGAATTCCACGCAATAGGAGAATTTCCCTTTATGTGATTCACTTCATATCCACTCAGGTCTAGGGAACTTGCCGACTAGACTATAGAAGATGAATGATGCCATGAGCCTGCTGGCACCCTTTATAATTCAACAAGGGCAGACGTGCCCGGCGTGGCTACTGGCTGGCGCACAATGGTCCGAAGCTCTCTCAGTGTTTTCCTGCACTACAGAGGCTGGAAAGCTAGAAACCGACTTTCTGGACTCCTCGCTGCTGGGATTCCCGCTGTAACTTAGGTTTCGTGGGTCCTATCTGTTGTGTAAGGCATAAGCTAAAAGCTGAATTTAAAAGACTTTGCATTAGGTAGAGAGAAGGGAACACTGGGAAGAATCTATTTTTCTGGTGCTGACTTTGGAAGGTGCCTTGTGGCTCTGGAGTCCTGGATGGTTCCGGCCCCAGATTACACCTAAGATGATATGTCCCAGTAACCAAAAACTAGGCCAGTGTTCATTTCCTGGTTGTGGCAGAAGCAATGGTTCCCTTGGGGAAGGTGGGTGGCAGCCCTGAAAGGCCACAGCCTGCTCTGCGATGATTCTGAATTTACCTGATTCTTTCCTTTAAATCTATCCCTGCTTCAAATAGTTTCAAAGGATTCTGCATGTGCACCTGAACCGTGAGTGTGCCAGGAAAGCCAGGGGGGAGGAGCGTGGTTGGAGCAAGCAGAGAAACACTCCCCAGGGCCACCCTCCTCCCTTCTTCATATCCACTTCCTGTGCTCAGCCCCACCTCAGTTCTATCACTGTCCTTCAGATTAATTAACCATATGATCAAATATCAAGTAGCTATGACTCACAAGCATCCTGCCTGACACTGGGGTCTCCGAGACGAACAAAATAAGCAATGTCTGTAGCTCCAAAGACCTTGTGAGGAGACAGATATAAACTAGCTCTCAAGGCCAGCCAAATAGCTCAGCAGATTAAATCACCTGCAAACAGGTACAGAGGCTAGGGGTTCGATCCCTGGGCCTTCCATGCCAGCCTCACCCCAGGGGCACACTGAGACAATGAATGAGACCGGGCATGGTGGCACATGCCTGTAATCCCAGCTCTTGGGAGACTGTAAACAGGAGAATCACTATGAGTCTGATCTAGTAGTGAGACCCTGAACACCCTGTAGATCCTGTCCTAAAATACAAAAACAAACAAACAAACAAACAAACAAACAAAAAAACCCAAAAACAAAAATACTAGCTCTCAAATAAAGATATAATTTACATTTGTTGAAAGCATTATGAAGGAACAGGAGAAGCAAGTATGGGGACGCACGGTGTTGGGGATCCTGTGAGGTAACTTACTTCATTTGGGAAGTCAGTAGGCATCATTAAGCTGAGTCACAAAGCATGGGAGAGGTCTCACTGTGCAAAGAAAATCATGAA
>NW_004524605.1:16443363-16451006 GCF_000260255.1 Octodon degus
CTACCTCCTTGCAGCATTCCCTGTCCCCCAAGGTGTGACAATTAGAAACCTTTCCAGGTATCGCCGCACATCCCCAGAGGGGCAAAATGGCCCTCTGTTGAGAGCCGGTGCCCTGTGAGTAGCCCTGCCCTGGTCAGGGAGGTCTCACTGCTCACTCCCCAAGGTATCTCCAGCGTTTGTTTCTGCACCTTCACCTGCATCTGCCTGTGCAGAGTGTCTCGGCCATACGGCTCAAGCAACTTGATTACTGTCATGTGTTTGGGTGGTTGGGAGGAGTAGCCCATTCCAGTGAAGCGGGAAATTAAAATTTTAAATAAAGCCTGCCCAGGATGCCTGCCAAGACCAACTGGGCATGCCCGGCAGGCCGATAACAGAACACTCCTTCTTTGTGTTAACCTGTCTTTACTGCCTTTGTGTAACTGATGGCCTTGCAATGTAACTTAAAATGTGACAGTGTGTTTCTTCCTCTATATAACCCATGCTTTGTATAACTGATGGCCTTGTGATATAACCTGAAATGTCTGAACTCCCTTAGCAACCCATGATGTCACTCAACCCTCCAATCATACTGTGCCTGCCGGGGAGATAGCTCAGTAGAAAAAACACTTGCTTGGCAAGCATAAGGTCCTGAGTTCAATCCCTGGTACCACAAACAAACACACAAACAAAACAAAACAAAACAAAACAAAACAAAAAAATACCTGCCCTAAGGGGCCGGGGAGATGGCTCAGTAGAATAAATGTTTCCCTGGCAAGTGCAAGGACCCGAGTTCAACCCCTGGTTCTGAAAAAAAAAAAAACAAAAAACAAAAACAAAAAACCAAACTTCCAATCATACTGTGCCAAATCTGCTTTACACTGTCCCACTAGCTTTCCCAGAAAAGCCCTGAAACCCCACAGTCAGGGCTCTGGTTCTTTGGAAGAGATCCTGGTCAGAAGCCCACTGATGTAATAAACTTTCTCCTAAACATTCTTGGTGTTTTTTCTTCCCAAGTTTGGTTTGTTTTCAATAACATTTCTTGGATCCCTGATCGGAAAGACTGCTGCTGACTGCTTAGGTCACTGGCTGAGGTCTGGTGGTGAAACAGGGACCTGTCCAGGATCCTTGATGGGAAAGCCCACCCTCTAGACTTTCCTGAAGATCTCTTGGGGGCCCCAAGATGGAGGCCCCTGCTTGGCACCAGCAGCCCTCATCAGACCCAACATGGGAAAACAATACAGTCTGGCAGGTATTTGGATAAGGTAACACTACAAGGGAGGAGAGGAGCATGTCCCAGTCAGTCAGTCAGTCAGTCAGTCAGTCAGTCAGTCAGTCAGCCCCTGCTCACTTCTCTGTGGAAGGACAACCTGCTCACCTCTTGCTAATCTTTAATTGAGGCCACCCACAAGGGAGGAGGAATATTTAACCTTGGAGTGCCTGCAGAATGACTGTGTAGATGTTTGTAACGGACAGTGAAAGCCGTAGGTTATTCCATCTGTGCTTCACAGCAGAAGCTCCTTCAGGACCTCAGAGCTATGGAGCTTCGCTGGGCCCAAATCTGTAGTTCCATGGACGCATCTAATAAGGACAGAATGGGGAACCTACCGATGCTTCTCCATAGTCAGGATGGTCCCAGTGTTGCTGAGAGGCAGGCGGCCAGGCAAGCACCTGAAGGGTCTTTCTCTGAGGGCCACCTGTCATTTGTCTGTTTCACCACTATTCAAGCGAGTTGGAATGGGTGGAAGCCAGATTAAACCCATGATCCTAGATTGTATGCTGGCTATAGAAACTTGAAAAGAGGATTCTCTGATAACTATGGAGTAGAAATGAAACCTGGGAAGCTCCCAACCTTCTGTGAGCTTGATTGGCTAAGTGTGTGCCTGACTGGTGAACCAAAGGAAGTCTCAACATCGAGATGTCTGGAGAGTCAATCCTAGCTGCCCAGCTGGCCTTGGCACCTGCCAGCCTCCCCAAAAAGTCTCTAAGTGTCTCACATAGGCCTCATCCCCACCATTCAGAGCCTTAACTGGGCACTAAAGGGCTCCTATTCCATGTGCCCCTGCCCCTGCAGCATGAACACAGGCAGAGCACTAGTGTAACAGAAAATAGATCAAACTCGGGAAGAAATGAGAGGTTTTAGGCTTTCAGGTGCACTCCAGGAAAGATTTCCTTCAGAATTGTTAACTGCAAAGTTATAATGCTGGGCTGCCACAGCCATACTGTCCTTCCTGCTACTTGGAGCAGAATGAGCGGAGACGGTGACATCACTACACAGATACGCAAGAGGAAAGGAAAGGTGGCAAAGTGCTATGAGCATGTTATGAAAGCCCTTTGTGCAAAGGCATGCTAAAAACCTCATTCTCATTCTTTCTCCTTCATAAAACTAGTGTGAATTGTTTGTATCAGTTACCATGGAAAGATACTGTGGTGGATTGACAACTAGTGGTCAATTTGTCAACAGCTAACCTGACCCAGTGTGGTGCTGGGTGTGGGAGGCCCACCTGAGGACTGTTGCCAACAAAATAAAATGAACTGGAAAAGAAGAGGTGCTGTTTGTTCTCCTGAGACATTTGTCACTCGGGCTTTCCTGATATGCACTGGGCTGTTCTCATCATTGGAGGAGCTCAGGACCTTGCTGTTGTTGAGAATGGCTGTGGTACTTTTCAGTGGAGCTCTGGTTCTTACTTTGAGCATCACTTCTGGGCCCTAGAGGGCAAGATGGTGTGCTGCGCAGTTTCCTGGAGGAGCTTGTCACTCTGGCTGTCCTGACTAGGACTCAGCTGTACTCATCGTTGGAGGAGCTCAGGACCTGGCTGTGGCTCAGGATGGCTGTGGTACTTTTGGGGGGATTTATGCTTCTTACTTTGAGCCTCGCTTCCTGGGTACAGTGTAGACCCCTCAGCTGCTAGCATGGATCCTTCAATCCCCTGGCACAGACTTTATAGCTTCCACCACTGACCTCTGGGCCTTCCCAGCACAGATCTATGACACAGGCCTGTATGGGACATTGTCATGGGCTCCAGAACTTTATCTTTACTTATGCAGGACGTTACTGTGGGATTCGAGTCATCATCTGGATTCTTTTGGTTTTAGTGTGTGAACAGATTTCCTGCATTCTCTTTGTATGTGACTTTTTGGATGACTGTTATGAAAAAATCTTATAAATTAAGTGTCTCATCTTGTATTCTTCCCCTTGCAACCCTGACTAACATTTACCTACTGCAAGACCCTTCAATATTCTTTGTCATCAATTCCTCTCTATGCAGAATGGTAGAAGAAAGTGCTCTGTTTAAATTCTTAACTGGTGATTTGCTGGATCCCACCAGCCAATTCTGGGCATCTCTTCCCAGCTCTGGGTCTCAGTGGTGTCATGCTGGTAGTCTGAAATCATCCCAAGTGCACTGCAGAACTCAGCAGACACTACAAGTCAGGGCTCCCCTCTCCGCCTCCTGGACTGCAGGAGCATATCACTCTCTCAGTCCCTTTTCAGCTGCACCACCCTGTGGGCAGTATCATACACTGATTTGTGGTATCTCATTTTTTTTCTCTCCCTCTCTTCTTTTCCTTCAGTTTAGACATCACCTTCTGGCTTCTAGACTCTACAGCTTCCATATTGGATCTTTCCACGTTTTGGTGTAGACCCTTCAGCTTTCCAGTGTAGGCCCTTCAGAATTCCTTTGCAGACCCATCAGCCTCCTGATACGGACTTGCACAGAACACTGCAGTCACTCCAGACCTTGGACTGAAGCCTTCAGCTTCCATAAGGCAGACGCCCTCCACATGCTTCTTCATCCAACTCTGTGGCTGACCATGTAAGTGAATCTTCTAGTTTCTTATACATTGTACATCTTGTGTTATATATGTTTCTCTACTAAATAGTCTCAGTTCCACACGTCCTGAGACTTTTCACTGGGTTGATAGTTGTCAAGCCAAGATGAATTTCACTTCTGTCCATTATTAAGATTTAGGCCCCTCTTTTTCTTTTCTTCTTTTTTCTGGTCTTGGCACAAACATGTCTTCCACTCATTGCTGAATTGTTCCAAATAGCTAATGGCCAAAACCCCAGCAGTCAGACACTTACAGTCAACATGGGGTTTTGTAGCTGGCTGTGAAGTTCTCCACTATGAGGTCATTTTGGATGGGGTCTCACTAATGTGGCAATACTGGGAGACAGCTGTTCAGAGAGGACTTGCTGCTACTCCAAACCAGAAGGCTTGGGGGGTTGTGCTCACTGTCATGGTGCCACCTGAGACAAAAGGTCAAGATGGGCCCAGGCTGAAAGGCCAGCGTTGGTGTGATGTTAGCTTCTCTGTGTAGCATGTCGCGCACAGTGAAGCAAGGTCATATTTCAACCCCAGGAAGGCTTGCAGATTTATAAAAAGTACAGATGCACTGTTTTTTATGACTTAGCAGTTCTGTTTCCAACAATTTATTTGGATGTGTGCATATGGGTATTTATTGAAATTCTAGAACTAATAAAAATCTGCCACCCATGTAAATGCACAGATCAGAGAAACCAAGTCATTTCTATAATGAAAGACAAAGAGATTGAGAGACAGAGCAGTGGAACTTTATGTGTGCACACTGTGGATTTATCTCTAAGATATATTGTTTCGTGAGAAAAATAAGCAGGACAGTATGCATAGTTTTCTAGCATTCAACTAAGAAAAAGTTGAGGAAAACACACAAACACACATGATTATAAGACCACAGTGCACACTGATACATGAAAAATTGTAATATGTGGTTATTTCTGGAAAGGTAAACTGGAAAACAGTGGTGAGACACAGGCTTTTTATGCTGTCTTGGGACAATCTGATGGTTAAAACCAGGGGAATGTCTTACTTATGCAATACCCACTCGCCAATAAAAGTCAGCTGTGTGGTGGTTCTTGGAAATCCTTGCTTTGCTTTTGTAGATGGACTATGTCCATGGATGTGACAGAGTTCATAAAGTTAATAATAGTAAGCTGCCTACATTTTACATTCAAAATAGTAATTTGTTCAACTTGATAACATTTGTTCCATCTCCCAAGTTTGGAACAAATATTTTCTCCCACTGTACAGCCAAAGGACACGAGCTGTCTTTCCAGGGTCCCTTGTGAGTGAGGGCTGGTGCAGAGCTGGGGCTCCTGTCTGGTCACCCAGTCATCAGTTCTTCCTCCTAGGCTGGACCTGGCTGCGCAGAAGGCCGCAGCAAGCAGAGTACAACAGTTTTCTTGGGAAGGAAAGGGTTCTGAGAGGCTCTTGCAGCCTTAGGCTTCAGAAAGCTGAAGCCCTGAGCCAGCTAGAGTTCCAGCACAAATAAAATCAGACCAAAATAGACATCGCTTACATTTAACCGGAAGTGACCCAGAACAGCTCCCACCAGATGGACGCTGAGGGACCTGCATGGAGAGAGTCCAGCCTGGACGCTAATGGACAGAGCTCCTGAAGTTGCCCATCCACCATCCGGACCAGAAGTGAGCAGATGCTTGTCTTGTGGAAATGCCCCACGAATGGTCTCTGTGCTCTAGATTCAAGCTTTTAGAAAGTAACCAGAAATAGATTTGTCAAGTTTTGCCAGCATAATTTTGGGTGAGAGAAGAAATGAAAATGCCATCTCTATCTTTTGACTGGAAGGAAAAGCAGAAGCCCCAGATTAAAGAAATGAGATATGGTTAAATTGCAGAAATGAGTGGGGCTAGTGGCTAGGAAGAGTTTTGGTCTGTAGCTACTGTGAACTACAAGGAGACTAATGTCTCCATTTTTTTTTTTTTTTCAAAAGACATCTACAGATTTTCCATAACACTCAAAAGACACTTAGCTCTTCCCGTCTCATCCACTTAATTTTTTTTTTGCATTTTAGGGAGGGTTCTACAGGGTGTTCAGAGTCTCACTACTAGATCAGACTTTCAGTGATCTGACCGTGTATAGCCTCCCAAGAGCTGGGATTACAGGTGCGTGCCACCATACCCAGTCTCAACTGCAGTCTCACCACGTCCCGGGGGCGGGGCCGGCACGGCAGGCCCCCGGGGGATGAACCCCGGCCCATGAGCAGGTGCTTTAATTCGTTGAGTTATCTGGCTGGCCCCCACTTACTTTAAATATAGGTAAATTACACAATTATGCTTAACTGTCTCTTTAAAGATACATCACCTAGCAGTGGCAGCAGCTTCTGGACCAGCGTGGAGGTGAGAGACGAAATGCTGGAACGCACGACATGTGTATGCGCTTTACATATTACAAGTAAAATGTACGTCATAAAAGGCTCAAAGAAAAAATAAATAAATAAATAAATAAATAAAAGGCTCAAAGGAAAAACATGCCCCCAGCGCCAGGACTAAGGATTGACCTCAGCCCGAGTCTTCTTAGCTGCCGCTTCACAAAAGAGGTACCAGGTCTGCAGAATGAGCACAGGATGTGAACAGCAAGCTACAGTCCCAGGCCTTTTAAAAATTGTTTATTTTGAGGCATGGTCTCTCTAATTGGTATATTTCCAGCTGGGCTGGAAATTTCAGTCTTCTTGCCTCAGCCTCCCAGGGTTCTGGGATTACAGAGCTGTTACTGCCATGCTTGGCTAGGAAAAAAAAACAAAAAAACAAAAACATCTTTATAATGGAGACAGTTGGTGGCCACTCTATTAACAAAGTAAGCAAGCTTAACATTGCTAGTACTGTAACAACCTGGTACATGTACCTATTAATATGACACTTGCCTGAATCTAATAAGCCTTCAGTCTTACCCTCTAATTAGCAAAAAAACAGATGGAAAGAATTATTTAAATGACATCCAAGAAAATCAATTCAGAAGGTGGGACGTTTTTCAAGCTGTTAATGTTATGGCCAAATTAAGAAGTGATTTCAAAATCAGGACTACAAGATATTTTTAGGGGAAATTGGAGGCATTCTGAATGGTCTGGTTATTAGGCAGTATTAAGGAATTACTGCAGCTGGGTGTGGTGGTGCGTGCCTGTAACCCTAACTACTTGGGAGGGTTAGGCAGGAGGATCCAAATTTGAGGCCAACCTGGGCAATTTATCAAGACACTGTCTCAAAATAAAATATGAAAAAGGCCTGGAAGCATAGCTCAGGGGTTGATGCTTGCCTAGCATAAGTGAGGTCCTGAGCTCAATTCCTAATGCTGAAAAGAAAAAAGGAATTATTGTTAATTTTCTTAGTTAATCACTTTGTAGTTATATGGAATAATGCCCTTGTTTAAAGAAGATGTGTGCTGAAGTATGTAGGATTGCAGAAATGTGGAAATTCACTTTAAAAGCACTCAGAAAATCTGAACCCACATGTAGGTAGGGACACATGCACACAGCTGGTTCCTAAACTAGAATCCTTCAGCTCTACACTCCTCCCTGTGGGGTCGGGGCTGCGACTTGGCAGGTCAGGATTTTCTTCCTCAGCAGGTCCTCCAACAGGGGCAGTAAAGGCGACTGGGAGTCTAGAGGAGAAGCAAAGAATTTGGTCTTTTCTGTTTTGCTCCAGTTACTGTTGGCGTCACCGAGCAACAGTTCCTCACCCTGGTAATGAGAGTTAGTTCCTGTAGGAGCAGCTGGTTCCAGTTTACATTTTTTTCCCCTCCTTACAATCCTTGAACCAGCCTCATTAAGCTTCTCCAGATAAACAGCATCAGCAGGCAGATTCATATTCTCTCTCTCTCTCTCTGTCTCTCTCT
>NW_004524605.1:16459191-16462929 GCF_000260255.1 Octodon degus
TCTCACTCACTCGCCAGGCCTGCGCTCTGGGTCTGTTCAGGATCCCGCCAGGCCCTGGGTCCTCTCACTCACTCGCCGGGCCTGCGCTCTGGATCTGTTCAGGATCCTGCCAGGCCTTTTTTAACTTTTAAAAGATGTCTATATTCCTTGGCTTGTGGCCCCTCCCTTTTCAATCCCCAAAATGAGTATAGTACACTTTCAAATCTCTTCTAGGATCTTTACGACTATAGTGAGTCCATTAGATGATCCGTCCTTAAGATCTTCACTAAATACACTCACAAAGTCCTTTTTGCCATGCAAACTAATGTATTCACGTTTCAGGTATTACAAATAGGCACTTTGGGGGACTATTATTCTGCTATCAGAGGTCCTGACATAGGAAGGACAATTACAACTCACAACTGTCCTCTCTAGACCTCCCAGTATGGGGCAGTGACACAGCTCAGTGGACTCAGCACCTGCTTAGGCAAGCACAGGGACCAGGGTTTGATTCCCAGAACCACAAGCCACTGCCGGTCCAGCCCTTGGGTGTGCTAAACTGCTATCAAGTCTGGACGTTGTGGTGCAGGCCTGTAATGTCAGTGCTGGGAAGGCTGAAAACTGGAGGATCACTGTAAGTCTAAGCTTCGTAGTGAGGCCCTGTAGCAAATACGTAACATTTTTTCTAAATTTAAATCTTCCAGTATAACACATATCCCTGTTCAATACTGCTACTAAGGGCCAGGGATATAGCTCAGTGGTCAGTGCAAGATAATGAATTTGACTCCTGGTTTAAAAAAATAAAAGCTACTACTACATTGCTTTATTTTCCTGTAATAGATGTTAGCTTTGTCAGTTTTAATACTTTTTTTTTAAAAAAAAATGTATTTGGTACAGGGTCTCACTATGCAGCTTGGACTCTAGTGATCCTCCTGTTTTCAGCCTCCTCAGACATGGGATTACAGGTGGGCATGACCATGCCTGGTCTAGCTTGTCAGTTTCTTAACAACTGAGCTCTGTCACTACTGGTGCTGGCTTCTTCAGGTCCGGGGACGATTTTACTGACTGGGATGACTGATTACCAAGGAAACATGTTGCTACTACAGAAGGGGAGCAAAGATGACTACGTGGAGGACACCAGTGGGTGCTCTAAAGACACCTCAGAGCTTTCATGTCCAATAGTAAATGGTTGTTTTTTTTTTTTTTTTTTTTTGGTGGAACGGGAGTTTGAACTCAGGCCCTTGTGCTTGCCAGGCAAGCGCTTATTCTACTGAGCCATTTCCCTGGCCCCAGTAAATGTTAAAAGCAAACAAGCACAAAACTCTCTCCTATTCCAATCTGTTTTACTTCTTTCTTTTTCTTGCCTAACTGCTCTGACTAGATCCTCCAAGTGTAATATTGCAAACATGTGGTGGGAGCAGAAATCCTTATCTCTGATTTTATGACTTTCACCAAACATTAACTAAATATGATTTGATTGTTTTTTGCAATTTTTTTCTTGTCTTTTTGAGACAGGGTCTCACTATACCACTCAGGCTGGCCTTGAGCTCACTTTGTACCTCTCATGATCCTCCTTCCTCAGCCTCCAAACCCTAGAGTTACAGGCATGCGCCACCAGGCCTGGCTTGTGCAAATATTCTATATCGAGTTAAAGAAGTTTACTTCTATTTCAAGTATTTTTAAAAATTGAATGGTTTTGAATTTTATCAAATATTTTGCTGCGGCTCTTGAGAAGACTGTGTGGTCTATTTCTTTTATTACTATGTGCACTGAGGTAGTGACTGATCGTCATGTATAACCAACCTTACATTCCTGGAATACATTCTACTTGGTTATAGTGTATAATCTGTTTTTATGTTGCTGGATTCAACGTGCTAGTATTTTATTGAGGAATTTCTTGACCATGTTCATAAGGAATACTAGTAGAATATGTGGCTTCTGTCTCTAACTTTTGGAAGTTTATAGAGTCGGGTGTTCTTTGAACATTTGGTGGAATTCTCCAGATGACACTAAAGCTATCTGATGCTGGACTTCTCCTGGTTGGGCTGTTTGCTCTACTGATCGCTTTGATTTGGATGGGGGTTGCTCCCGGGGGCTCATGTATTGGGAGGCTCTGTCCTCAGCAGAACAATTCTGGAAACTTGGGGAGGTGGGGCCTTGTAAGAGGAAAAGGCTGGCTCCTTTCTGCCGTTCTCTGGCTTCCTCTTGCCATGTGCCTTCTGGTAGAGGGATGCTTTGTGATGCTACGCAGTGACCTCACCAGGAAGGCCTGTGCCATGCTCCAGGACTTCTGGCACTGTGATCTGAATAGACCTCTATAGAGTATTTCACTATAGTAATGGAAAACTAGTAGACTTTTCTTTTTGACAAGTCCTTCCTGATTTCCTTTTTTTTTTAAAGTCAGCTTTGTGTGTACATGACTTTCTAGTAACGTTTTCATTTATCTGATTTGCCAATATACAATAGTTCTATGATTTCCTTATAAGCATTCTTGTTTCTGTAAGGTTGATAGTAATGGTTCTTTCATTCCTGATTGCCCCCACCCCACCCCAATCCCTGGGACAATCTAGCTAAAGATCTGTCCATTTTATTGACCTTTTCAAAGGAATAACTCTTGGTTTTACCAACTCTTGACCTTGTCTTTTTTTTTTTTTTTTTTCCCCTTTTCTTTTCTTTTTGACAGGCTCTTGCTATGTATCCCAGGCTGGTGATCCTCCTGCTTCAGCCTCCTGAGTGCTGGGATTATAGACATGTGCCACCACGTCCAGCTTATTTCGTTTATTTTCACTCTAGCCTTTTCCTTTCCTTTCTTCTGTTTGCTTTGGCTTCAGTACATCTCTTCTCTCACTTCTCAGGTAGAAGGCGCCTTCCCACCGCTTCCTCTCAGTACGAGCATTGATGACTACGCATTTCCATGGAGCACACCTTTGCTGCCTCCTACCTTTTGGAAAGTAGTGTTTTGTTTCATTTACCTCAAAATACTAATTTCCCTTGTGGTTCATTCTTTGCCTATTACTAGTGGTTTGTTCTTTTATTCAAGGCTTACTACCGATAGTTGGTTTAATACGTTAACCATTAGGGAAAAGAATACATGAGATTCCTAAATTTGACATTTCCTTTTTTTTTTTTCCACAACTGGGGATTGAACTGAGGCCCTTGCGCTTGCCAGGGAAGCACTTATTCCACTGAGCTATCTCCTCAGCATGAGATTCCTAAATTTGAGAAACTGAGCTTTGTGTGTCTTCAGCCTGGGACAGCATTTTTGTACAAAGAATGGTTACACCTTTAACAGAGGCACAAATGTATGTTTATTATACAGAAATCAAAATATAAATAAAATAATGCATTTTGAGTAGCCAAGGGGTAGAAATACGCTGGTTATTAAATTGATGTCTTTTAGCCTCAAACCTACTGTTCTATCCTTTTTATACTCTATTTTATGATGCTAGAGCTAGAATCCTGCAATATGTACTTTTCATACACCTTATCCCTTATTTTCTGTACTTTTTATTTTGAGACTGAGTCTCAGTCCAGGCTGGTCTCAAACTCTTTGACTCTTTTTTTTTTTTTTTTGCAGAACCAGGGATTGAACTCAGACCCTTGCGCTTGCTAAGGAAGCACTTATTCCACTGAACCATCTCCCTGGCCCCTCTTTGACTCTTTTGCCTCACGTGCATTGCAGGTATTACAGGTCCACCAATACCTGGCAACCCCTTGTTTTGTAAATAAGAGGTACAAGATATATAGTCAAGTGTAGAG
>NW_004524605.1:16463029-16465460 GCF_000260255.1 Octodon degus
TCTCTCTCTCTCTCTCTCTCTCTCTCTCTCTCTCTCTCTCTCTCTCTCTCTCTCCCTCTGTCCGTCTGTCTCATTTTAATAACCCCCAGTTATTCTCCATCTTCTCTTGACGTGTAAGGATGGTAGCTGCTGTACGAACTTAGGGTCACATTCCTGCGCAGCCCTCCAGGACCTAGCGATAAATTCTTCATGTTAAGGCCTCTCTCTGAAAGCACCTGTGTAGTGCATGAATTTGTTGTTGTTGCTCAGTGACTCCGATAGAGGTCCCACAGGTGTGGCAGCAGGCAGCTGAAAGGACAGAGCAATGGTTGGCAAATGTGACATCGTTCTTTCCAGCAGCTGTGCAGCCATGTCCTGGCAGGGCCATCTGGGCATATACAGGAGCACAGACAAAAGTGTGCCAGCCGAACGGCCCTGGTTATGTAAGTCATTTACACAGGCCAGCAAATGACGTGGCTACAGAAGTCATTTACATCCTGAGGGGAATCTCAGGATGCACCTACCCTGGAGATCTGCTCACACCGAGCCCCAGACCCCTTTCCTTTACAGCTTGACCTGCCACCTTGCTCTTTCCTGTTTCCCAATAGTTGTTAGACTTGAATACAATGCGGAGTTCCGTGTTAGAAAAATGGGAAGCCAGTAATCCATTGCAAGGTTGATTATTAAAGCACTGATTATTAAAATTATCAGTTATAAAGAACCCCTGAATGTGTACCTTGGGGTTCAAGTAGTTGCCTGGAATAATGATAACTATAAGGTGGGATATAATAATATATAATACTGGAGTATTTACAGGAAGAAAATGTTGCACTCATTCCCTAAAATCTCAGTGCAGGCCAGGTGTGGTGGTGCACATCTGTAATCCTAGCACTTGTGTGACTGAGGCAGGAGGACTTTGGTGAGTTCAAGGCCAACCTGGGCTACAAAGTGAGTTCAAGGCCAGTCTAAACTACATAGCAAGACCCTGTCTCAAAAAGAGAAAAAAAAGAATCTCAGCACAAGTCCTACTCAGCTAGAGAGAAGCTGCGGCAGTGTTACAAGTAGCCCAAATCCCCAAAGCTTCAGGAATAATCTTTAAAATTCAGACACAGTGTTTCATTGTGAGGTCTGATTAATGAAATAGGAATTGAACTTGTAGCCAACATTTCTCAGAAAAAGTTAGGGTGAGAAGTGGGGAAGTGTCCTGTGTGGCCTCCTAAATCACTGAGCCTTGCACACTTTCAGTTTTATGCCTGGAATGGCTTTCTTTTGCCCTCATAATATGAAAACCCCATAACCACCTCACCTGAGGCAGCGAGGCCTACATGCTTTGAGACGCATCCCAAGTGCTCCTTGTTGCCTGTAGCCCTGTAACTTGGATGGGACAGACTCAGTATATTACAAGGTAAAACATACAGAATCTGACTCTGAAGGTGAAGTTTTACAATCCCAGAGAACGTCAAGGTTTTTTGCTTTCTTAATTTACATATCCAGAAACATGGTCAATATGTATGGGAATGGGATCATAAAAGTATCAGACCAAAGAAAGTAGAGCACAGTGGGCCAAATTTATTGGCATAAGTGTATTTGGTACCAGTTTGCAATGACTACAGGAAGCAGTTTTTACCTGACAGAGTCAACAGACTTCACAGGCTTGCCTTAAGCCTGCATCAACTTACAGTCTTTTATGAGGTGGTCTGCAGAGATCCTGATCATCTTGGCATTTCACAGACATTACACCTGTCCACTGCGCTGAGGACATTATGCAGATTAGATCTGATGAGAAGGTGGCAGTAGCAAGTGACCTTGATGTCTTAGGAAAATGCATTTGAGTCAGAGTGGCAGATAAACACCACAAATATTCAGTGAGTTGTGATCTTGACAAGGTTTCTGAAGTACTAAGCATGCTGTAACCTCCCATTCAAGGCGAAAGGGTGCAGGCCCCTCTTTGCATGACCTACAACTGTGACAGGGGCCTAATACTTACTCTGGTTGACACTTCTCAGGATCGGGCTGTTCCCAGCAAATGGCTGATGGTGGCAGGAGGGCTAAGGTACGACTATTTGCTGGATGTATGAGTCTCCTGTGACAGCTGACTTTGGCTTAAGGACTTTCCAATGGCCTTGCTGAATCTAAACTAACACAGACATCCCTTCACTGTGGAGCAAGTACTTAACAATCAGTAGAACAAGATGAGGCATTTTGTGCTGTGACTCAGCTTCTCTGTCCAGCCATTCCAAGGACTGCCTGGTGAGCCCATGTGAGCAGGAATGAGACTGAAACATAGGCTTGACAACAAGAAGTCCCCCTCATCAGAACTGATTTGCTGAGGGCCTAACCTGCCTGCCGACAGCAACGGCCTCTGATATGGGTACTTCATGGCAAGTTGTTAACATGGGACACTTTCTATCATTGAGAAATTACGTACTCTTGGGGCCGGGGAGATGGCTCA
>NW_004524605.1:16465560-16467212 GCF_000260255.1 Octodon degus
AATCCCTGGTTCCACAAAAAAAAAAAAAAAAAAAAAGTAAAAATAAATAAATAAAATTGGATGCATGTGTTTTTAAAAAAGAAATTATGTACTCTTTCTAGAAAATATACATACTCTGGATAAAGCTTTTCCTGTAGCATTTTTGCCAACCTCATTCTCTGCATGGTATCCTATACCACACTGTTTCTTATCAAAGATTAACAAAGGAATATGTATTAGTCTCCTTAGTCCACTGAAACAAAATACCATATACCAGGTTGTTCAAATGACAAAAACTGATTTCTCTTCATTCCCCAGACTGGAAAGTGTAAGACCAAGGTACCAGACAAAGTAGAGTTAATTCTGAGGCCTCTTCTCTTGGCTCGTCAGCGGCTGCCGTCTCGCCATCTTGCACAAACCTCTTTATGGATGTAAGAAGGGGAAGCTCATGGTGTATCCTGTTGTAAGGGCACCGATCCCCTTGGAGCAGTGGCCCGCCATCATGACCTTATCCAGCACTGCCAAAGATCCCATCTTCAAACATATCACATTGATTGGGGATTAGGACTGTAACACATGCATTGGGAGAGGTCATTTGGTTTACAGTAGAGTGTGGCAAAGATTGATTCCCTTAGAAATGATGGGGTTTGTTATGTATTTCATGACACAGAAGTAAATGAGCTATCAGAATGAAGAAATGATCTAGTAAGACTCAATGCCTTGCAACAAACAGAAAACAGACCAAAAGGATCTGATTCTAGCTTACAGAGTGCAGCACGTGCTTTGAATTGATAGCAAATATGGCCCCTTGACTTCAATGTAAGTCCAGAATCCATCTGTCCAGGAATGAAGGTGAAAATAGAAGTGGCTTATCTTACTCTTGCATCTGATAACATGCAGAAATTTTGCTTCTCATTGCTGCTACTGTAAGCCCTGTCAGTTTGTTTTCCACGAAAAGAATGCTTCCACTAGGGGTAGAGCGTTTACTGTAATGGAAGTTGAGATTGAGTCTGGCCACTTTGAGCCTGGCTTCCAGTGGACTGGAAATTAACCTTAGCTGTTTGCATAGTACCAGCTCCTCAAGGAATAGTACATCCTCATTAATAGCCTTACTTTGGAATCACACAAAGGAGGAGTTTCAGGGTGGTTTGTACAGTTGGTCAAAATGTTTATTATAAAAGATGGAGAATTTATACTTGGAGTCTATGCATATATGACCCGAAGAGTAGAAGAAACCCCGGAGTCTCCACTTTGAGCTCCATTTTTGAAATGCCCCATGCCTACGTTGGTGATTCCCGATTTGAGAGAGTGGCCCCGTCTCTGTTTCCTATCTGATGTAAAGGTGGTAGTTGATTGTATCCATTTGAGTAAGAGAAGCTTAACTAAACTGGCTCAGACCCGCCCTAGGGCAGTTTGTCACCTAGATGGCACAAAAGGGAAATGAAGGAGGGCAGAACTGCTTCTGCTTCTTGGGAGGAGCTCCCTTACCTTGGCCATCATCTCCTGGCTTCCGGGAGGAGGTCCTTCAGTCTCCGCCGCAGCCCCATTGGCCTCCTGTAGGGATTTGCATGGGACTGCAGTGAGCTCCAGACCTTCTACTGAGTCATTAGGGCTCCAGGGTGCAGATGCCCCCTGGGCTCTTCCTCGTCTTACTCTGAGTGGCCACTGAAAGC
>NW_004524605.1:16468097-16476894 GCF_000260255.1 Octodon degus
TATGCAATGTGTTAATTATTGAAACTGTCCTACCAATTTGATTTGAAACTGTCTCATTGCTATTTGTTTCTCAATAAAATTATGGAGAAAAAAAGCTAGTGTCATATCTTCTCAGAGATGGTGGTGGTGGCAGCAGCAGGCTGGCCTCTGTTCTTTATTTTCTTTCCTTCTAGTATATGGTCTACAGGGTCTCACTACATAGATTGGACTCATAGTGATTCTCCTGTTTTCAGCCTCCCAAGTGCTGGGTTTACAGGTGTGCACCACCATGCCCAGTCTCGGCTCAGCAAGCCCCAGGGGCAGGGCCGGCACAGCAGGCCGAAGATCAAGCTCTGACCCCTGCATTTGCCTAAGCAGGTACTTTAGTCCACTGAGCTATCTGGCCTTTTCTTTTCATTACAGGGTCTCACTATGCAGTTCAGGCTGGTCTTGAGCTCACCTTGTAGCCCAGGCTGGTCTCAAACTCACCATGATCCTCCGGCCTCAGCCTCCTGAGTACTGGGATTACAGGTGTGTGCCACCAAGCCCGGCCTCCCTATTCTTTAGAATTGGGCCTGCTAAGGCACTAATCATGCTAGCAGGGGCTCTTCCCACCCCTCTCCTGTTCATCTAGTTCTTAAGATGCTAACTATATACTGATATTTCAGTATTCGCTTCTACTTCTCCAGTTACAGCGTCTTCTATCTGGTGATTCCATACAATATAGTACATTCTATTTGTTTAAAAAGAAATACAGTTTTTGTTTCCGGACTGAACCCTGTGTGGACATTTCAACTGAGATAGTTACAGCAAAATATTCACTAGATTACTCTTCTCACTTGTTGGTATACTTAAAATATTGACCAATAAAACCAAAGAGATAAAGTTCATCTGAAAATCTGGATAGGGCTTTTGTTAGATGATGAAGGCAGCTGTTGATTCCTCCATGTAGTAAGCTGGTGCTGCTTCTAAAACACTCCCAATACCCAAGTCAGTCAGCCAACCAACCAAGCACAAAGCCTAGTTTTCACTCAGTATCTAGAAAAGGTTCTTTATACATATGTAAGTGCCACAAGGCCAGGTTAAGTAAACAAAATATGGTCTCTATGGGGAAAAAAAAAATAAAAAAGTTCTATAGGGAAAACCTGCCTGTCTCATCTTACAGAGTAGAAACCTGAAGGCAAGAAGGGTAAGTTATCCAAAACCATGTGATAAAATTAATGGGAGTCAAAACTTTCCCATTACTCATTCATAATATTGAAAACCAAGTATACCAGGCAATTTTTTTCATTGTACATGACAGGAAGTCAATGGGCGTGAGGAAGAAAGGTATTTGTTACCTCCTATAACTAAAAACCAAAGGATGATTGCATTGAGAAGCTGGAGAAAGGGCATAAGGAGTCTTTTCCTTTTCAGTGTTGGCTTCATCTTCCGACAGCTTCTGTGTAAGGCAGCCAAGCTGACCACTGGAAGATCTAGACAAATCCTGCCTGTGCAGCACCTTCCCCATGAATTCCAGCAAAAGTACTGGAGCCGACCAGCCAGGATGAAGCTGCAGGGACTGACGATGGTGGAAAGATAGTTCCTCTAGGAAACAGTAGGGTGCTATTACCAAAAGAACCCAATAAGTGAATGCTGAGCAGGTCCAAATGTGATGATCAACTGGCCTCTTGACTCCTGAAGGCTGCCAGGTAGAGAGCTGACACAGCTGGTGAGTACCTGAGCCACCACTTGAGTCAATGTCTTAAGTAGTGTAAGATTTGTAGTGAGTTTATAAAAATGGGAGTAAAAAAACCTTAAGTCTCTCTCTATTCTCAGAAGATATAGTATAAAACACAATGAATTACAGCTGTATACTGCCTTTCAAATTAGGATGCACTTTGAAAGTTTCAAATTTGACTTTCCAAATGCTATATATATATTAAAGCCAAGCTTATAATAGTTTGACATAACTTAAAAAACACTACACTGTAAATATCCAGGGCCTACATTTAAAAACAAATATAAATCATATATCATAAATGTTATGCTTTAAAAATTTATGCTATAAAAGTATATGTCCATTTTAACTTATTGGATTATGCCTGACATGCTGATCTACTCAAATACTTTAAGCAGCTGTTGGTGGCTTAGAAAATAAGCCAAGATACAAAAATTGAAATGCTCCCACCAGTGTTTTTGTCTTTTTGAGACAGGGTCTTGTTCCGAGCTCAGGCTGCACTTGACCTCACTCTGCAGCCCAGGTTCTCCTTAAGCTCCTGGTGATCCTCTTGCCTCAGCCTCCCAAGTGATGTCTTAGTTTATTGGTTCCACCAGAGCTTTATCTTTCAATTTTGAATCATCAAAGGTTCAAGCTGGACATTCTTGAGTGACTAAAACCCTTTGTAGACATGTTTGTTTTTTATTAACTTTATTGAAAATCTATAATTACATATCATATTAAAAATTGTAGATAAATATTGAAATGTGAAATATATAAAATGTAGAACAGTGATTTTTAGAGAAATAGTTCTGAAATGAATACGTCTCATGAGATTAATTAGATTGCACACTGTAAATAAATTATTTACAAACTTAAATAAATATAACAATAAAAACTGTCCAAAAAATGAAGAAAGAAATCACAGATTAGTCATATAATAATTCACTCTGTGTCAAAATCCAGAAACTTATATTCATACAATTAGAATTCTCCAAGTAGAAAGGGGTAGGCAATAAATATTTAAAGATTCAAAATTTCTGAATTTACTTGAACTTATAACACCACATTTCAATGTAGACATGTTTAAAATGAGATATTTAACGGGACCTGCAATGAAAGTTTGCTTTCACCCAAACCTGCAGAGAGTGACATCTGCTGGTCACAGAGATTACATTTCTATCCTGGCTGCACATTTTTGAAATTTATCAGTGATCTTAATTATACAGTAAAAAACACAAAAAAATTCTATTCTTTGGCAAAAATAACATATGTATCAATATATGTGCACTATTGTGGGAGTTTTCATTAAAAAAATGAAAATTTCTTCTTTAACTTAGTGAATACACAGCACTTCTCTATCAGGAGAAAATAAACTGCTGTACAATTTGAAAATAAAAAACCCAGGTAGCCATTTCCTTAAAACTGTCCTTCGGCCGGGTATGCCAGTCCATGCCTGTAAACCCAAGTACTTGAAAAGGTGAAACAAGAAAACTCCAAGCTCCAGGCCAGCCTGGCCAGTAACTCAGTGAGACCCTGTCTCCCTCCTAACAGTGCTTTCCTAGCAAGCCCAAGCCACTTGGCTCGATCTCTATTATCACAAAAAGAAGAAAAAGGTCCAAAGGGGTAATTTCGGTTTTTTGGCTTCTGGAAGCCTTTATCTTTTCTTGGCTTAATTCCTAGCCTACTGTACCACTTGATAGTGTATGCTTAGGGGCCTTTTATGTATTGTGTCAATAAGTTACATGGAAACTTGGAATCAGAGAATTCCTGTGTTTACCAAACAGTGGTACTTTATGTTTTCTGCTTAATTTAGAAACATATTTTCAAATGCCTCCTTAAAAGTTAAAATAGCAAAAAGATTTTAATACACAGAATTCAGTATACCATAATTATAAAAGGAAAGAAAACACAACTCTGCTAAATTTTACAATGGCATTAAGAGTACGCTAAAAAATTAGACATGAGAAGTGTATATTGGCTCACAGTGACTTCTGCTGTACCTGTAGCTTTTGCTCAATGATCTCTGAGAAACGAGGAACTTTTTTTGAAATGGCCACGCGGATGTCATCACTCATGTTAAAGCAGCTTCTGGACTTGGCTTTGAAATGTAAAAGTGACGAGAGTCCCAGCTCACAAAGGTACGTAGTTGCAAATGGTATAAGGATTTCTAGCGCTACCTTTGCCAGGGCTGGAAACACTGTCAACTGAGCACACCAGAAATCCTCAAGCTTCATTGTTTCAAATTCCATTAGGATTTGGCCACTAGCTCGTAATTCAGCAAGATCGTTTTTCATTGAATAGCCATCATTGACAAAGTTGAGGTTAAAAAGAAATGGATCCAGGATCCATCTGCTTGCCTCATCAAGATCTCCGACAGAAAAATATAAGTGGGAGAAATCACTCAACTGTTGCAAATGCAATGCTATTTCCGCTGCAATGCATAGTCCTTCATTATTGGAGACAATTATTTCTTCAAGAAAAGGAAAATTGGTAAAATTTCTTTTCTCAATTTGTTTTTGCCAAAATGCAAACTTCCTAACAAAAGCAGATAACTTTTCTCTAGCTGAGACTGTGTTCATCCCAATCCTTTGCATTGATGCACTAAGTTCATTTAGGTGTTTGAATAAATCTGCAAGGTATGCTAGGTGAATTTTAAATTCTTTATTTTCAAAGCTATCAATTAAATCACTGCTTTGGTGATGGAGAAACTGATTTATTTCTTCATACATTTCAAAACTATGAGTAAGGATTTGGCCTCGGGAAAGCCACCTCATTTCTGTATGGAAAAGGAGGACATTATATTCTATACCAATTTCTTCAAAGAAAGTCTGAAAGAGGCGATGATTCGGTGCTCTCCCTTTGATGAAATTGGTCACCCTCACCATGGTAAACAATGCGTCCCTCAGTTTCACAGGCAATGTCTTGATGACAAGCGCATGGGGGTTCAACAGACAGTGTGTGATCGTGATGTGAGGTGCCTCTTTTTTCACAGAGGCAATAAATTCGGAGTTCTCTCCCAGCATAGAGGAGGCACCATCAGTACAAACAGAGCCACATACATCAAGTGCTATCTTGTGCTTCCGAAAGAAACCTCTAAGAACATTGAACACATCTACGCCTTTCGTGGTTAACTGCAATGGTTCACAGAACAGGAATTCCTCTACGATCTCTTTTTCTTTTATATATCGCACAAATGCCATCAGCTGACTGCAGTCGTCCATGTCCGCTGTCTCCGCAAGCTGAATACCCACCCTGAGAGGACTGGTTCTGATATCTTCTAGCACCTGCTGCAAGATATCCTGACTCATTTCATCAATTCTAGAATGGATCACATCATCTGACAAAGGTACCTGTTCAAGCTTCTTCTGCGCATCTGGGCCCAAAACTATTTGTGCTATTTCCAGTGCACAAGGTTTGACTAATTTCTCAGCTATCGTATGAGGATTCTTCTCCTTGGCACATAAATACGCAAACTGGTATGATGCCTGTAACAAGGTGTCTTCATGAGATGCAACTCCAAGTGCTTTCAAAGTTTCCCTCTGGTGAGACGGCGCTGGCAGGTGGCTACTGAGATCATGCCCAGCTATCCCACCATGCTGTCTGTTAAAATGGTCTGACAGTTTTGATGGCCTGAGGTCAGCATTTGAAAATACTGAGTTGCACAATACACACTGCGGGCATTGCGTTCCATCAACCTCTGTTGTACAGGTGAACCAGTAACGAACGTAGTCATCATCCCATTTGCGTTTCTTCGACATGACACACAAAAAATTTGCACGTAGTAATCCAGAGATGAGACAGAACTTTCCTCTGAGGGTAAAATATAGCCCACGTGTTAAAAACCCACTGCTACCTGAATTCAAGCAAAATCTGATCACACGCTATCTTGTCATCACATACTGTTATGTACCTGCCAAGAATATCCTGCAACAGGTCAGTTCTAAGCCACAACAGTATGACAATCTTACAGCCAACAACTCAGAGCAAAGGCCCTGGAATAAATGACCCACCAAAGTCAGACACGGGAGATCGGTGCCAAGGCAAATAATGAACAACTATAAATCCTTTTAGATAACTGCAGCTATAGCTTAATTTGCTTTCAATAATACTTGTCTGAAACAAATGTCGCCTAGAAAGGCCATCTCCTTAGCACTCCCTTCTTTCATTCTGCCCTAAAAATGTATGCACATCCTCAGTTAAGAATCACTGAATTAGGGCCGGCCAAATAGCTCAGCAGATTAAAGTGCCTGCAAGCAGGTGCAGGGGCCCGGAGTTCCATTCCCAGGCGTGCTGTGCGGGCACCACCCCAGGGCCGAGACAGAAATTGAGACTGAGTGGTGTGGTGCGCCTGTAATCCTAGCTCTTGGGAGGCTGTAAACAGGTGGATCACTATGAGTCCGATCTAGTAATGAGATCCTGAACACCCTGTAGACCCTTCCCTAAAATACACACACACACACACACACACACACACACACACACACACACACACAAAGAATCGCTGAATTGCCAGGTGTGGGGGGAGCCAAGACTTTCCAATATTACTTACCTAGGCTTTCCAGTGTTGGAGAATCTCACATTTTTCACTTACTTCTCTGTGGTATTTAAGAATAACAATAGCCTAAAATGTAAATATTAAAAAAAATTTATCATGAGAAATTATTGGTTTAAACAGGCATGAGAATGTATGTACTCACTTGCTGGAGACACAGACTTTACAAGTGAAGTGATCTGGGGTTTCTTCTGAAATGTTTTAATGTACTAAATGTTTTAAGTACACACATGAATGTACGCATAACGTGGGATGGAGCTACTGATGTAAGGCTGGTAACGGAGCTGGAAGACGGGTACACATTAAATTATTTTCATTGCTGTTATGAATGGTCAGAGCGCCAAGCATAAAAGAGCACTAGGATACCATTCATTTTTAGAGCAGTTATGTCGAGCTATCCTGGGGCGAATGAACAATCTGATACAAAGTAAAACGTTTTTTGCAAGCGTATGCGGCATAGATATGAAAAAGTTCATGGCTGAGGAAAAAAATCAGTTGCAAGTGAACGCTTACGTAATAGGAACATCTGGGACATGATAATGCATGTATTCCAGGAGTGAAGACTCCAGAGTGCAGCTGCAAGCCTCCACCCAGCAACCACTGGCAGCTCACACCTCCTGCCTAGGCGAGTTCAGGGTAGGCGTGGCGTTTGGGGGCATTTTAGTTAAAATCAATGACCAGAAGTCTCATCAATAGACCAGGGCGGGGGTGCCGTAGTGGAGCGGTCGCCCCTGAAGCAGAGCCGCAACCTCTGCTCGACCAGGTTGGCGGTGACAGCACCTACCTTGCAGGGCTGTGGGACTCTGATTATGCGAAGGCTCGCCAAGAGCGAGCTCACAGCTCTGCACACGGGGGCGGACAGCAGCACCGTGAGAGGCGCGGACAGCAGCACCGTGAGAGGCGCGGAGCGGCGCAGGCCAGGGATGCTCGGGCTCCGCACGGGCGCCAGCTCCCCTCTCCTGCTCGCTGGCCCAGAGCGCTGCAATGCAATCGGCCTTGGTGGCTGTGCCTCAAGATCAGCCCTGGAGCAGGAACTCAAGGGGCGCGGGGACACCAAGGCGGACTGACAGCGACGCCGCTCCCACAGGGCCGGGGCTCCATCCGGGTCCTGCGCTGCTTCCCACACGCAGAAGGGCAGGCGGCTCTCCTACGCAGGCGCAGTAGCGACTGGCGGGGGCTGGGGCTGCAGAGGGTGCATGCGCGTTCGCCCTCCCTATTTTTTTTTTTTTTTTTTTTTTTTTTTTTGTATTTTGGGTTTGTTCTGTGGCTTGGGTTCATGGTGTTGTAAATATTTTATTGTATGGACACAGGGTGACTCTCAGGAATGGAAGACACTATATGGTTCACATGGTTTTTCAGAATCAGACTGAATAAAATTTTATACTGTGACAGGATTTGAGCTTGGAGGTGGTAAAGCTGCAGTGGTTAGCATGTTCGGCTTCGGTACTCCTGAAGATCCAGGCCCAAGGAAGGCCCAGGCATTAAACTCCACCCGCACACAGTGGAGAACCGGCTTCCACAGCCTGCGGTTGTTGCCACGCAGGTCATCCCCCGCCCTGAACTGGAGCACGCATGTGAATTTATCCTGACGATTTCATGTAAAATTATGTTTTGAGACTTGTCACTATGTGGCCTAACTGGCCTTGATCTTGGATCCTCTCACCTCAACCCCCCAAATACTGGGATTACAGGCCACAGCACCGTACACTGAACTACAATTCTTTTCAGCAAAATGATTTATAAGTAATAGATCCAAGTTGAGACATGGTGATGCACGCCTAAAATCTCAGAACTCTGGAGGCCAAGGCAGGAGGATCACTATGAATTCGAGGCCAACTTGGGTTACGTGGTGAGTTCAAGGCCAGACTGAATTACATATTTAGACCTTGTCTCAAAAAACCAAGACCAAAACACACACCCACAGAACCGCAAAGGCAAAAGTAATAAACCCATATATAGCCCTTTTCAGCCATTTTCTCCCAGTTTTATTTAAGATTAGTACCTGATTGTGGTGCTCGACAGATACATTCACTGTGGGTAGCAGACACATGTACATGACACTCTTAATTCTCCTCAGATCCCTTTCCCCTCTCTCCATTTCTAAGAGTTCTTTCAAAATTTTTCTTCTTTTAGTCTTTGAAGCTTTCCAAAGGCTGCTTCCTGGGACAAGGAAAAGTTAGAGAAGGGTGTCCAAGAATATGGGCAGCTGTGTCACTTTCCGGGGATGAGGGCCAACGTGGCAAGCTCTTAAGGCCCGCTTAAAGCCTGTGTCAATGGAAGAAACTGCAGAAGACCAGCCTCAGGGTCCAGACAAAAACCAGGGCCTTCAAAAGTAAAGGGCAGCTTTCACAGTCAGATACCTGGCTTGTGTCCTGGCTACAAAGCCTTTAAGGAATCCAACAAACCATTTGCAGCTAGTGCTAATTGTAAAACAATGTTGGCCATCCACTATCTCTCTTTTTTTTTTTTTTAATTTATTTATTTATGTGTGTGTGTGTGTGTGTGGCCAGCTCAGCCCACCAGGGGGCGGGGCTGGCTGGCATGTGGTGCTGGGGATTGAACCG
>NW_004524605.1:16477050-16489335 GCF_000260255.1 Octodon degus
AGTGTTCACTTTTTCCCAAAGTGAAAAGTAAGCACGATTTTGGATGATAGCTTCACCGAAGCCAACAGGAGCTTTCTGTCACTATTATAATCCAGAGATGTTCAGTCTCTTCAAAGAGATCTCAGTGATACAAACAGTACGCTGTGGCTCGCATGCCACAGGTTCGCCACCATTGCTTATAGCCTACTTCTCTACCAAATATTGGAAATAACACCACAAACCGCTTGCAGTTGTATTCTCCATTACATGCCTTTATTAACAAAAGATAAAATACTAAAGAACAACTGTCAGCCTGCTTGGGGGTCCCAAGGGAGAGTTTTGTGGGTGAGGTCTGAAGGCTGAAGAACACAGGCGTGCCAAGACAACAGTAATAACAGCAGGCAGCATGGAGCGGAGCAGAGCACAGGAGCGCAAGAGCCACGGCCGCCTGTCTTTCGTGCATCCATCTTGTACAGGCTGTTACCTCACTTACAATCCTACATAGTGCCGAAAGCACCGCACTCGCTTTTACCTGCATTGAGTCATAGTTATATAACTAGCCCCTGTGCACCTGCGCTAGACAAGCAGGGTCTCATCCTCAGGTGTCCTCAGATGCCCCTGAGCTCTGAAGCCGCCTGAGTGGTTCCCACACTGATGTTAGACTCTATGTTGCACCATCCTATGCTGAGAAATATGAAGACAAATTTTGACCTTTTAAAGGAAAGCATTAGATAGACCTGTGTATTTGTATTACTGTATTAATTTCACAGCAGTCTGAATCTGGATACCATATACACCCACGGTACAGTATTTGACAGCTGGTCCTCTACCACCCCTTGAGATGCTGAGTTAAAACCATATTCTACTTGTGCTTTTTGATAGACTAGAAAATTGTCAAGTAAAGGCACTCCTGTCAGGGCCTCAACAGGATGTGCTCATTCTGTCAGTATTACCTTCACAATGCTCGCAGAAGTGGCCTGAGGGTCAGAGCAGTCTCAGTCACTAAGACCCCACAGGCCATCCTTAGGAGTATGAAGAAACCTTAAACATCAGGTTTTACTTTCTCCAAGTTTTTTTTTTTTTTTCCTTTTTTCTTTTTTTATGTATTTGGTGCAGGGTCTCACTACAAAGCTTGGATTCATAGCGATCCTCCTGTTTCAGCCTTCCCAGCACTGGGCTTACAGTGTGTACCACAACACCTGGTGTTGGTGGGCAGCTTGCTGCACCCGAGGACAGGGCTGGCACAGCATGTGGTACCGGGGATCAAACCCGGATCCTTGCGCTTGCCCAGGTAGGCACTTAGACTGCTGAGCTATCTCCATGGCCCACTTTCTCCGAGTTTTAAAGTGAAACTTGCTGCCAATTAAGATTAGATACCTTTTAAAGTTTAATATCATGATTGTTACATAAAAGCAATCACCAATAAAAGCACTCATATCCGAAGCAGAGCAACAGACAGATTTCTATGGGTAACGCATGTGCAGTATGGGAAACGCACTGACCCAATGACGAAAAATTAGTTTTCTTTCTTCCACTCACAATTTGGTTCTATACATAAGGTTTAAGGACACATATTAAAATTTCTGGTCATCAAAACTGTATTTATTACTTCATAGATTTACATGGGAGAATAAGGTCATTTACATTTTCTACAAATATTCTTTCAGTTAAAGACCAAGCTAGAATAAATTTAGTTTTTGTTTTAGATCATTTAAAACAAATGATTACAAAACTACAATTTCAGTTAAATTACTCTACAATTACTATTTAAAAAAGAAGTTCCTAGGGCCAGGAAGATAGCTCAGGGCATAAGCGCCTGCCTGGCAAGCACAAGGTCCTGAGTTCGATCCCTGACACACTAAAAAAAGGAAAAGAAATTTCTAGTTTTGAGAAAGTAACAAATCTACTTTCAAAGTGTACAATACTATTAGGTAAAGAGTTAGAAAACTGAGGAAACAGACTTCACTGTTGAGTAGAAGACTTTTGATAGACAACCAAGGCCTTTCCCTGTCACTAGTGTAAAACTAGACTGGATCCAACCCTAACCCATATTAATGTACTTCTAGTTTTCTTCTCTTTTGTTTCCTCAGTGTGGAAAAGAACAAATTGCCTTTGAGACTTCCGAAGCTTTATTAAAGTTAGGTGAGAGGTGGCAAGGAGTCTTTGGCCTACAATTTTTCAGAAGGTGAACGAGTTCATCAGTTACCTCTGTGCTTCATCGCTACTGTCCGAGGAAAGAGGCCATGGGGTCATCTGGCCTCTGGCGCTTCATCCTGTAGGCCTCCATCTCCTCTTCAGTGGGCTCCCGAGCTTCATATACACTGTTGTAAGGCCGCTTCCTCTCATCAATCTGCATGATCTCCTTGACTTGAAGAAGGCGGGCTTCTTCAGCATTCAATGCCTATAGTGAAAGGGAAAAGATTAGTATCATGGCTCTCCAACAGAAGCCTTGTGTAAAAATGGCAGAGACGCAAAGGAAAGACTCCCTGACTGTGAAGTGTTGTATCAAGGAGCTTAGGAGTCAGCCTTTCCACTGTGATGCCCAACTAGGTACTATGTGGCTCGGAGAGCTATTTTTGCAGAGCACAATTCTGAGACATTTTCAGTTGGTGTTAAATTTCACTTAGGGGGAATCTGCCCTTAGCTCAGCTGTTTAAGTGCCTGCTCTTGCAAAGGCAGTCAGGAGCAATACTGTGGTTCGATCCCCAGCTCCACCTGCCTTTCCAGACTTGCCCTTTGGGCAGCCTGAGCCACCAAAAATAAATTAAATAAAATTAAATAAAAAATAAAATAAAATAATTTCATTTAGTAACAAAAAATGAGTTCTTTCCAAAACAAACTGGCAATATTCCTGGTTGAAAGGACTACTTTAATTTTTCTCAAGGATTTGCTAAAATGTAGAAACAACAAAGCTACAAGGCAATTATTTCTGGGTAACATGTCAACAAGTCTAAATAGCTTTACAAAGCATTTTTTTTGTTGCATTAGAGATACTTATTAATGGGGGCTGGGGAGATGGCTCAGTAGAATGAGCGCTTGCCTGAGTTCAATCCCCGATTCAACAACAACAACAAAAAGAGATACTTATCAAATATTCTAGGGCAGCAATCCCTAAGCCCATAAAATCCCCATTAATGTGACCTGGACATGTAACTCAGATGCTAATTCATGTCCTGACCTCTTACAATGAACTTAGGGACAAGACTAGATCACTTCATCCGTTATAATGCTGTTATCTGTTATGTTTCCCACTAGAGTTCACAAAGTACCTTCTTCAATTTTTCATGTTTCTTTTCCTCATCATCACTCTCTGAGCTGCTCTTTCGGTGCTTCTTCTTTTTCTTCTTCTTCTTCTTTTTCTCCTCCTTTAGTTTTTCTTGGTGCATCTAAGTGGGATGATTAAGCACAGTTCATAGAGTGAACACAAAGCTCTGGTGCATGTTTTGAAGTTCTTCCTTCTGGACTTAAAAAATTCAGGACGTACCTCCATGAGAGTTTGAGGCTTTTTCATACATTCTTCTCCAGTTATATCATCTGTAATACATTCCTCTGAGTTCTGAGGAGAAACAGGTGTCTACTGAGTTGAATGTTACCATTACTAATCATAAAAGATAAAATTTGAAGGGCCACTGAGATAGCTCAGCGTACTAAGCGCCTCCTTAGGCAAGCCCAGGACCTGAGTCCAATCCCCAGCACCATATGCCCACCTCCCACCCCATCCCCCATGCACTGAGCCATCCACAGAGATCGGGTAACTGGGCATGGTGGCACATGCCTGTAATCCCAGGGCTGGGGAGGGTGAAAACAGGAGGATCACTACAAGTCCAAACTGTGTAGTGAGACCCTGTACCAAATACATTAAACAAAACAAAAAAAAGGATAGAACTTGAAATGCAAAGAGGACGGGTCTTATCAGGGTTAAGAGCTTTAGCCATCTTATACCCCCAGAAGACAACTACTTACAACAATCTCCTTCCCCGCATCCCCTGTACAATAGGAATACTTGAAAAATGAGTGGCAGCATCTGTATCCCCATCTGCCTTCTTTCCAGTAGGATCCCCAGATATGCTGCAGACAGAGTAAGAGAGTTACTTAAAAAGAATATTAAATTAAAATCTTAATGTACAGCTGATAAGGTAATTAGCAAGAAAAATTATAGGAATCCCCAAATAAAAGGGAGAAGCTGGGCCAACCAACCTCAGAACCACTTAAGGGTTGAGAAGATATTAGTTAAAATGGCCTTAAAAATTTGAGCACAGCCCATTTTCCTTTAAGAGTGAAGCCACGTGCAGCTCTGAGCCTACTTTCCCACTTGCAGGGTGGCTGCTGCCAAACAGTGTGTGCCCCCAAGAGGTGGTCTGCGTCACCAGGCTCGTATGATCCACTGGCTCATGATACACTAGACAGTCAGTGGCCTGCGCAGCTGTAGGGAGTCAGGTCTTTGATCCTGGATTTAGACAGCTGGACTTTGGTTACTTCAAAGCTATACTAAGCTGGGTGTGGCTGGGAACACTTGTAATCCTGCTCATTTGGAAGGCTGAGTCAGGAGGACTACACATTTGAGTCTGGGCAATTTATTGGTATCCTGCCTCAAAATACAAAATAAAGGGCTGCGGAGACAGCTCAGCAGTTTAAGTGCCTACCTAAGCAGGCACAAGGACAGGGTTTGATCCCCAGTAACACATACACTGAAGACCAGGCTTGGTGGCATACACCTGTAATCCCAGAGCTAGGGATCCTGAAACAGGAGGATCACTGAGTCCGAGCTGCATAGTGAGACCCTGTACCAAAAACATAAAATTAAAAAACAAGAACCACCACCAAACAAATAAAAGTAGCTGGGAGCCAGGAGGGATAGTGCATGCCTGTAAATCCAGCACTCTGGAGACTGAGACAAAAAAAAGCACTGCAAGTTTGAGACCAACATGGGCTACAAAGTGAGCTCAAGGTGAGCCTGAACTACACAGCAAGACCCTGGTGGGAAAAAAAAAAAGCCAGGCATGCAGGAAGTAGAGTGCCCCTGGGTTCCATTCCCAGGACTGCAACAAAACAAAATATAAACTTCAACTTGATTTCAACTATAAAAGACAAACACAAAGAAAATGGGCCTTGAAAAAGAAAAAGGGCCCTGAGATCTTGCTTGGCAGTGAAGCATGCGCCTGAAGGCCCCAGGTTTACTCTCCAGCCCGCACACACATGAAAGCACAGCCGGCGGAGGTGCTGCCTGCTGTCGTGACGTGCTACACAACGCATCACATCACAAGCACAGATGTTCACCATGTAGCCTGCACCTAACCAAGCTTTTGGGCCCCAATTCTTATGTCTATGGCACGCAAGGGAGGAAGTTACACGATATTACTAGGGAATAGTCAAATATTGAATACGAGACCGTGTACAAGGCTGGACCTGGAAAAGTGGCTGCTTTTTTGAAAACAGGAGACAGACTCTAGAAAAGGATGTAACAACCAAATGATCAACAGACTTCAACTTGATTCTCACTATGAAAAAGCTACTGAAAGTATTTTTTGTGTGCATCTTTGCTTTCTTGAGACAAGGCCCTGCTGTGTAGTTCAGGCTGGCCTTGAACTCACCATGTAGCCCAGGTTGGCCTGAAACTTGCGAGCACCCTTTCTGCCTCAGCCTCCCAAGTTCTGGGATTATAGGTGTGCACCACCATGCCTGGCTTTTGTGTGTATTTCTCAAAAAGTAAGGAGTGATATTAGTATTAAAGAACTAAAGTCGGGGGCTGGGGAGATAGCTCAGTAGAATAAGCGCTTGCCTGGCAAGTGCAAGGTTCTGAGTTCAATCCCCAGTACTGCAAAAAAAAAAAAAAAAAAAAGAATTACAGTCAAGTTTCTAAAGTACAGTGGTCACACGCTTATGCAGAAGAGCAGTCATACTCTTAGAAGATAAATGACCTAAAGGGTTACATGTGGCACATCATATCTGATTTCATGTATACATGTGTATAAGTGCACACACAAACCTAGATGGAGCCCATATAGCAACATGTTAAAATTTTTTGAAGGCAGGAGAATTTAGTTCATAGAGCCTTCCTGGCAACTGCAAAGTTCTGAGTTTGATTCCTGGTACCAACCCCTCCCCCCCCCAAAAAAAAACAACCCAACAACACATTTTTTTGTATATAAGTAGATACATAGGTGAATCCTGTCATACACATTTGAAAATGTTTTTTAAAAAATCCCACAGCAATAGCCACTTAAGTTATAATAGAAACAAATGCAATCTAGAGCCCAGCTAGCAAGGAGAAATGGTTCCAGTACAGCACATACTGTGTGATTGTTGATCTTCACGTCTTCCTCATACTTGGAGCAGGCAACAGCCCGCTCCTGCCCTTTGATGACTGTGCCGTGTCTTGAGTACTCCACGTAATCCTCTGTCTGCGCCAGGAGCAACTCAGCAGGAGGCGCATCCAAGTGTTCCTGGCCACCGTACTAAAGGACATTGGATACTGGTTAAGTACGCTTTACAGTAAAGGTCTGCATTCAAATTTCTACAGAAGAGTTTGCTTTCAATTAGAGTAAAGGAACATTTTTACTAGGCCTTATTATAGACAGCACAATGAAAACAAGGCCATCAAGTTTCCACAAACAAATAAAAGAAGTCTCAGTTGCTTTTCATCCGCTAAGTATGGCAGCTTATAGTTTAGGCAGCTCTGAACCCCTCCTACCCTTACGCCTGCCCTGGCCTCCCACTGGCTCGCTGTGCGAGACCGGCTGTCCCTCTGGAGGCGGAGTCTTCCACCTCCCCTCCCACCGCGGGAGGGCTAGGACATGCGATGCCCGCAGAAGCACAGAACACCGACCCGGGAGCACCCACTGGCTGCCACTCTCCGGAGCCCTGACGTGCCTTCTGAACCCCTGGCTGGAGACCAGAGGGCAAGACCACGGGAGGCCGAGATACGTGGTCCTGCGCAAGGCCTTCCTCAGCACAGAACGCCTGGTAAGGACGAAACTCAGCTGACACACAGAATTGTAAGAAATAAACATCTGTTTTAAGCTACTAGTTTGGGGGTGGCATGTTTAGCTGCAAAAGCTCACTGATACAGTCGACAGCAACTGACTTAAATCACGGGAATTCTTTCTTTGTGGATGCTCTGCACATTATTCCAAATGTAAAAAACGTGCTTATTAAGTTGTATTTGCTCTTCAACTTCTTGCCCTTTGATGAAAATTACCTTTCCCTATTGCATGGACAACTCAACGTCGCTATCTCGTACTCTAAGTAACTTAAAGATACCAACACACCACGTATTGTTACCCTCCTATCATCTTGCTTTGAACTTTTTTCTCTTCATAATAATAATAAATGAATAAACAGAAAGAGAATTACCTTTTCCAGGATGCTCTCTTTCTGCTGTTCCTTGAAATCTTCTTTTTTGACTTTGAAGGATTTATACAGCAGCTCTAGTTTTGTAGGATCTGCCTGCAGATGCACTTCAGACCCTCTGTCATAGGCTTCCCAAGCAAACACTAGAATAATTCAAGGCATTTTAATGAGCTGCCAGCTACATTTATTGCATGTTTCTCTGAAGCAAGCTCTAAAATAATACTCTCCATTCTCCCTTTTTTGTGCGGTACTGGAGACTGAACCGGGCTTGTGGATCCCCGCCCCTTGCCTTTATGTGACAAGGTTTTCCTGTGTTACCTGGATGGGTCTTGGACTCGTTATCCTTCTGTCTGAGCCTCCTGAGAAGCCAGGATTACAGGCACGTGCCCTGCCTGGCTTCCCATTTTCACAGGTGATACAAATGCCGTGACATACAGGGAACACTTACACTGTGTCTGAGCCATCGAGATGGTATCTCCCGTGTATCTAACGAAGTTATCTCCAGCATAACTCACTCTGTAAAGACAAATTTTAAAAACTTTCAGAGATTTTCTTTTTAAGGAAAGAATTCACAGCTCTTAATCAGAATTAAAATGAATACCATCTATGGTTGGGTAAAATAGAGTTAACTTATCTTTTTTTTCTTTTTCAAAACCCCCTCATCTCTAACTTATCTTGAAATACGTACACATGGTACTTACTCATCTGGATTCTTCCCTGCATTGGCATATGGATTCTCTCTCATTGCTCTAGTTTTTGGGTCATAATAGGCAGAATTTGGATCCAAATTTCTCAAATACTAGAAGAAAAAATAAATGTCAAAAGCAGAACATTTACATATGGTAATACCTCAGTAGGTAGGAGTTGTCTAACACGGTCAATTAAATGTGTCTGCATTTCCAGGGTACAGCTGATAGAAAACAGAATAAAAAAAGGGGAAAGAAAAGAAAGAAAGAAAGAAAGAAAGAAAGAAATCAATCAATCAATCAATCAATCTTGCTTTGGAAAGACTCTGCTTACATTACCCAAATACTATCCACACATTATAGAAAGATAAAATTTAGGCAGAAAGATATGTATTTGTCAAACGTGCATGCCAGGGGGCAAGACTTACTTTTGCAATATCTTCTCGAATCCTGAGATTCCTGACAGTGATTCGTCTCTTGGAGTCAAAATTCTGCCCGGGCATGTCAATGTCATCTGCATACTTATCTTCATCCTCATCTTCGCTATTATGATCTTTCTCCTGAAAGGGGGCGAAAAAAAGACTAAGTGAGAAAGAGCAGTGTTGGTCCTTGCTCTCCTTTCCCGATAACCAACCTGAATCTTCTGTGTTATTTAACAGCCACTGCTAGTTACTGAATTATTGTTAGCCACTGAAAAAGTGCACACTCAGACAGGGCAACGCTTTATTACCATCTGAGAGTTTGGTTCCTCTTCTCCCCACTGGTGTTTTGGAGAATTCTGCATCAAGAAAAAAAGAAAGCATTTGTAGTTTTATTTCATTTTACCTACTGACTACTGAACACTACAAAAACAAAACTGGTATCTTTTGGGGATGAGGGTGTAACTTAGTGGCTTCAATTCTCAGCACTGCAAATGGAACTATTGCTACTAACAATAATTCTAACTGAACAAATTCTTGTATCTCTTCACTTGTGATGAGGACAGATGTTTTAAATACAAATACACCATTGTAACGAGTTGATTTTATTAGAGTATCTAATAGCTACTCTAGTACAGGAAATAGCTAGTTTAAAAAAATGGATACAGGGTTATAATCAGACAAGATTAATGGGAATATTAAGATGAATACAATACTCAATAAATGTAATTTCCATATGCCTTAGTCTTCAGATATAGTCTTCATTGAACCTCACTAGTGTTCTATAAGGTCCAAAAATAAAATATCAGAATCTTCTAACAAAATTCTCAGAACCGAATAAACCTTTGGCAATAAAGAAATCAGAAGACAAAATATGTTTTAAGGAAAGAAGACAAAAACATTAGGTTTAAACATTTTGTCAGAAATTCTTTTTTTCAATAGCAATTGCACATAATACCGTTAATGAAATGGTCAGTATAATATTAAGTCTCGGGCCAGGGAGATAGCTCAAGCGCTTGCCTGGTAAGTGCAGGGTCCCGAGTTCGATCCCCAGTACCGAAAAAAAAAAAAAAAAGAAAAAAGAAAAAAGGTCTCGGAGAGGCTGGGGATGATAACTCAGTGGTCCAAGAACCCGCCTGCCAAGTGTAAGGACCTGAGTTTGATCCCCAGTACCACATGCCAGCCACTGAAACTGGGTGTGGTGACACACACGTACAATCCCAGAGTTTGGAAAGTTGAGACAGGAGGATCACTGTAAGTCTGAGTTGCGTAGTGAGACCCTGTACCAAATAAATAAATAAATAAATAAATAAATAGGCTTTGGAGTAAAATGGAAGACAGTGGGTGAGGAAATGTGGAAACAGGAGTGTGTGTGTGTGTGTGTGTGTGTGTGTGTGTGTGTGTACGTGCGTGTGTACACACAGTACATTGACTAATGGGAATACAAATTTTAGAGCCTTCTTGAATGGGAAATGATATGACATAAAACAATGAAATATACATATATAGTACATCAGCAATTATACTTTTAGAGTTCATCCTCAGGAAATAACACAAAGATGTATAAGAACGTGATTTACGCTACGGCGTATAACAGCAAAAGAAATTGGGAAAGAGTCAAATTAACAACAGGGGATTGGTTATGCATTTTACCATACTTCCTGAAGCACTGAACAACCCTTAAGAAAGCCCAATCAAGGTTAAAAAAAAAAAAAAAAAAAAAAAAAGTACAATCTGCTAACATTTTATGTAAAAAAAGAATAGGGAGGGAGAAGAGGCACTATGATTGCACGTCTACATTTGTACGGTAAGCGCTGAGTCGCACCCACAAAGAAGTCATGGGGAGAAGGTCAGAAGGCTTCTCACTGAACACCTTCATAAGCTCCTGATTTCTGAATCATGAATATATGTGAAAGTGAACGTGTGAACTTACTAACACGGAAAGCAAGTCCTCACTGCTCTATGAACTGTTAAATTAAATGAGCAATAAGTGAGCATGTAAAGATTAAAAAACTTTTTTTTTTTTTCCCCAGAACCGGGGATTGAACTCAGTCCCTTGTACTTGCCAGGGAAGCACTTATTCCACTGAGCCATCTCCCCGGCCCCTAAAAAACTTCTTAAAAACATAATTACAAACATTAAATAGATATGAAAGAGGCAACTAGAAAGACACCAAAAGGTTAATAGTTGTCTGGGGTACAATTCAGTGACAGTGTATGCACAAGGCCTTGGGTTTGACCCTGGCACCACAACAAGACAAACAAAACAAAAGCCCCTAACAACAATAAAATCTCAACTCTCAAAACAAAATAAAACAAAGGCCCAAAAATCAAAACATCTACAAAATGTTAATGATATGGGATATTATCTTCATAATTCCCTAAATGTTTTCCTTAGTATGTGTCTTAATTCAAAAATCAGAAATGTAATTTTGTTTTTGTTTTGGAGATAACGTTTTCCCTATGTAGCCCAGGCTGGCCTCCAACAACTCACAGCATCCCTCCTGCCTCAGTCTCCCAAGTGCTGGGTTGCAGGCGTGCCCCACTAGGATAAGGTAGAAATACTTTTAGAAGACAGTAAGATAATGTTTCTGGATCTCCCTCAGGGGCTAGTTCAACAAAGCACATTTACACTGCTGTGGAAACTGCAGAAGAGGCTGCTCTACCATGAGAACATGCAGCTCATCTGGGTATCTGGGAGCCACGTGAGCAAAAATCCTGTGTCCTTGCTGGCGAAATACATTACTGCACTTACTGTTCTCTTGTTAGGACAAGAGCAACAGGCCTTTATCCTTTTCTCCCAGTTGGTAAAACAGTCAGAACAAAAACAGCTACCAATGACGACGTATTGACTCTGTAATATGTACGTGAGGCCTCGGGGTGGAGGGGCGGTGTATCACTATCTCTGCTGTACTACTATACTGAGACTCAGTGGCAAGTTAACATTCTAAGAGCAGGCAGCTAGGGGGCGCAGAGCTGGATTCTACAGAATTGGCTGCTGACACGTCTCATGACTGCTTAGGAGTTACTTTCTGGGCCCCTTTTGCTTTGCAAGTCATAGATGCTACGCTAAGTGTCTCTCGGAAATGTAAGTAAAAAAACTTTATGTATTTAACTTATGTGTCATGAAATTGCCAAAAAGAAGAAGAAAAAAACCAAAACCCTTTGGGGGCAGGGGAGGTGGGAATCGCACACAGGACCTCATGCTTGCTGGGCAGGTTTCGCCCCACTGAGCTATGTCCCTGGCCCAAAAGAATCTTTTACAGATAAATAAAGAAGAAAAACTAGCTGCGATTCATCTTTTCAGTATGAAAAATCTTTGCTGAGCTATAAAATACATGTTCATTAGGTAAAATACAAGAAAAAAAAGGAATAAAAGCTGGGGTTTTTGGCTGTGATATTTTTTCATAAGTCATTAAATCGTATGTGCTTACCAGTGCTTATAAAATCTTAAAAAAATACCATTTTAAGAGTCATGCACATTCTGAAATGCATATATACAATAGTTTAATCATTTCCTTAATCCTGTTATTTCAGCTCTTTCAGTTTTTTACTGTAGCAAATGGTGCAGTGAAAGTCTTTGAGCATAATGATTTGTGCATAAAAGTTATACAAATTCTTCAGGGTGGGTAGACTAACTCAAAATTTAATTCCTGAAAAGATAATTTAATAATATTATAATTGAACAAATAACTCAGGGCAACATTCCTTCCGATGACTGTTTTGATTTCTATTTCCCTGAAAAGCATAGTGTCAGCTTTACTCCTCCTTCCCTGTGACAGCACAGGCTGAGCACTCTGCACAGGAAATGCCTGCAACTACACGTGTTTCAATTTCAGTTTGGTTTTTTTT
>NW_004524605.1:16489800-16497668 GCF_000260255.1 Octodon degus
TTTGAAACTGTCTCATTGCTATTTGTTTCTCAATAAAATTATGGAAAAAAAACTGAAAAAACAAAAGGTGATTTTTTTTTCCTTCTGTATTTTAGGGAAGGATCTACAGGGTGTTCAGGGTCTCACTACTACATCAGACTTGTAGTGATCTGCCTGTTTACAGCCTCCCAAGTGCTGGGATTACAGGTGCACACCACCACGCCCAGTCTCAATTGCCGTCTCAGTGTGCCCTGGGGCCAGGGACAGCATGGCAGGACTGGGGATTGAACCCTGGCCCCTGCACCTGTGTGCAGGCACTTTAATCCACTGAGCTATTTGGCTGGCCCCTAAAGGTGATTTTACACGGTATTTTTACTGTACCTATATTATGATAACAATCAGTCACATGAGGTCTGTATGTAACTCTCCTCTTGGGGCATCCAGTTGGAGCTCAAAACTTTCACTTGGAGCATGTTATTTTCTGGATTTTTAAATTAATGATGCTCAACCTATTCTGTATTTCCTTATCTGCTCTAACTAGAGAGCTAAAATGATGTCTTGATTTAAATTTCACTTCCATTGGCTAAGAGCTTGGATATTTTTCTATTGATAATTTTTATTACTTACAGCTTGTTCTACTAATTTTCCTGAAGCTAATTCTTCTTGCAGTTTCTGGGCTTTCAATGTTCGTTTTGCCTAAAAAAAAAAATATAAATAAAATAAATTAAATTTTACCTTTAAATAGACATTCTACTTTCATAAATTTAAAGTGAGTACTGTATTGTTTCCAGCAAAGCTCACTGCACAGGTCACCTCTGACTTCCTGCAGGCCTAGGCGTAGGCGCTAAGGAGGAGCAGCTAAGGAATGGCTGGCCGGGCCACATGGCATCAGTGCTGAGCTTCAAGGAGCATGCGGAGGCCAGGGATGGCAAAGGACTGGTTGATTCTTGTCACACCGGCAGGCCCAGGGCTACCACGTATTTCAATGTCCAAAAAAAGATGAAATCTAAATTTTTAAGTGAAATTTCATGATCTTTAAATATAATGACTAATTTTTAAAAAGGCAGTGTTGCCAATGGCTATAAGGAGAGGGACAAGTGGAGTCACAACAATAAAACAGGTTGAATTAAAATAAAATTCAATTTTCTGAAACAAGTTATTTATTCCCCTTCTACCATTCCAATTACATAAGACAACTATAACAAAGATGATGGGCAAGCTACTGCCTGGGCCCAAGAGTTCAGAACCTCAAACAGCTAAAAGCTTTGAATCTTAGAACAGACAGGAGAACAGATGTCCTCATGCTTTCAATAGCTTCTGCTCTATAAGCTTGGGTAAAGGGCAATAAAATAATTAAACACAAGGAAGCTGTGGCCAAACAGGGACACCACATGGTTAATGTCACTATGAAATCAGGCCTACTGCTAAGAAGTAACATCACCTGGATGGCACTTCAAGGCCTAAAAAACAGGGTGGCTAAATTAGAAATACTGCCAAGCGTACACTCTCCAAGGGCTGTAGATGGCCAGGAAATCGCGCTCACCAGGTCCACTTTGGCATACTCCTCCACAATTTTCATGTGTTCCTCTGGATTGTAGCCATTCCACCGATCTCTCTTCCCATCATAGTCAAACTCCAACTGAGGCTGGACGTGTTCATCTGGAGCTATGTTAGTGCCTGTAAATTTGGCTCCAACTCGCCTAGGTCTCTGGAAAACAGAAGATTAAATATTTTTGTAAATATCTGTAGCTCAGAAGGAAATTTCACACAGCTTCTACAGAGCAAATGTGAACATACCATGGGATTTTTATTGTGTGATTAATTACCAGATAACTTTCCAACAGAAAATTTTGATAATGTGGACCAACTTCACTTGTATTTTTACTTAATTGGTACTAAAATATAAATCGCTTCAGAAAAAGTTCTCTGACAAGAAAGACTCTGACAAGAGTTTCCCAAATTCTCAAGAGGTGGGGGTCAGCCAAATAGCTCAGCGGATTAAAGCGCTGGCAAGCACGTGTGTGTGCATGTGTGTGTGTGTGTGTGTGCGCGTGTGTGTGTGTTTCCATCCCTGGGCAAGCAGGTGGTGTTGCGTTTCCATCCCGGGTGTATGTGTGTGTGTGTATGTGTGTATTCCTGGGCCTGCTATGCCGGATCTGCCCCCAGGCCATGCGCCTGTAATCCCAGCTCTTGGGAGGCTGTCAACAGGCAGATCACTACGAATAGATCTAGTACTTGGACCCTGAACACCCTGTAGAGCCTTCTCTAAAATACAGTAGAGGGGAACTAACCTCAAAGCAGTCCTTCTTCTTGTGTGTCATGGCCCCGCAATTTTCACACGCTCCCTTGCGGTACTTGGTTGTTACAGAATTCTATGAATTGATAAAAAGAAGAGAGCAATGTTTTATCTGAAGAAGTTAACAAATTACTTGGTTCCCATCGTGTCTTGTCTGATAAAGTGATTTATTAAGAAAAATCAGGCCCTGCATGACATTACATGCCCATAATTTCAACAAACTGTGAGACTGAGGCAGAAGAATTGTGAGTTTGAGCCTGGACTCAGCATTAGTGACTTAGCAAGACCCTCTAAAAAAAAAAATAAAAGGACTAAGGATGGAAATCAGTGTGAAGGTTCTGGGTTCATCCCTACTACTAGCCAAAACAAATAAGCAAACACCAAAAACAGTAATTTCTGCCTGAGTGCGATCCTATATTTCCGTAACCCCAGCACTAGGAGGCTGAGGGAGGAGGATCGCAAGCCCAGCCTGGGCAGCTTAGTGAGACCCTATCTCAAAATAAAAAATGAAATAAGAAAGTTCTAGGGATGTAGTGCCGTGTGAAGGCCCTGGCTTCAATACCCAGTACTGAGTGGAGGGATGCGGTTTCTACACCTTTAAGTGAGGAGGTTTATGATTTTTAGCAATGTAAAATTTCTGTAAGAAATTTTTAGTTGGGGCAGGATCTCATTTTATAGTGAGATGTCTACACACTGTTTCTACTTCACAAAGCATTATATTAAAGGTACTTTTTGTTTGTTTGGGGTTTTTTTTGAAACAAAGTCTTGCTATGTATTCCAGAGTGGACTTGAACTCACTATGTAGGCCAGGCTGACCTCCAACCCATGGTGGTTCTTCTGTCTGAGTCTCTCCAGTGCTGGAGTTATAGGTTTGTACCTCCACACATGGCCTAAAGATACTTTTATATTGAGTTCTTAAAATAATATCTCTTCTATATATATAGGTCACCCATGTACCTCTTTGACACCTCTCTTATACCATTCACCAGATGAGCTGAACTGCTTCTGCTTTTCTGGCTGTGGTCTCTGATGCTTTAAGGTAGGTCTTTTGGATGGATCAATATACCATGGCACTGAAGAAATATACTGAGGAATATGAGGATTGATGTCTCTGTAATAAAATTAAAAAAAAATTTAATAAAGTTTGAAAATATTTCAGTTACAAAGGCATCCTACACAAAGTCTTAAGAACAGAAATACAACAGTTGGGCTGAGGAGACAGCTTGCTCGTCTAAGCACCTGCCTAGAAATACAACAGCAAGAGAAGCAAAGAACATGATTGCTATCTCCACCATAAAGAGCAACTGAAAATGAAGAAAGCAACTGTATTAACTGAAACATTTCTAATCAAGATATTAAAAATAGTATAACTGAAAGGAAGAGAAGGTTGTTATGTGCTAGTGAGCTAAATCAATCAGAGCAAAAAGCTGAAGATAGTGTCTGCAGGCAATTGATCACAATTACTAGGTGTGTATTATTACTTAGAGACATAAATCTAAGGCCCAGAAAAACAGCTTTAAAAGTAGTCACCACAGAGTGGGACAGGGAACAGGAGGGTGAAAAGGGACTACTGCTGTTCCTGAGGAGCTCTGTGACATTTCTCAAATACTAAACCTCAGACATACAAGTTTGATAAAATGGCACTGGAACTGATCAATTAGGTAGAGTTAAGTGTGAATTTTGCATGAAGAGCGCAAGTACTTACTTTCCTTCTTCATCAACCTCTGCAGGAGCATTGCCCAACTTCCGCTGTTCCTCTAACTCCTTCTTCTTTCTCCAGTCCTCTCTAGTCATCTTCTTTGGTTCCTCTAAATTCATTTCTTTGGACCCCGACAGGGGTGCCGTGTTAGCTGTGTCCACGGCTGCTGCCGACATGATGACGGGGCTGCCTCTGAGAGAAGGAAGGAAGTTACAGCAGGCCTGCACGAATTCACCACCGAAACGACCAAAACTTCATCCTAATCACACTGCGGAGTTAGACACAATGTCTCATACATATTTAAAATTTCACAGGACTCTTTCATAAAGATCCCAGAACTGCCTTTTCTGTGTAGTAACTCAAATTTCTCTATCACAGTCACCCTTAGAGCATACATGGTCCCACTCCTTAAAGAGGACTCCATTTGTCCTTCTCTTTAAGGACAAATGTCTTAAGAACTTCCTATAGCGTGATGGCAAGCCTTTTAGAGAACAAGTGTGCAAACTACAACTCAAAAGCCACTTATTTATTGCAAAGGGCTGATGCTCCAATTAAACCTGACTGCTGGCCCCATGCGCATGGTGGTACGTGCCTGTAATCCCAGTACTCAGGGGGTTGCGGCAGGAGGAGTGCCTGGAGCTTGAGGCCAGCCTGGGGCTACAAAGTGAGTTCAAGGCCAGCCACTGCATAGTGAAACCCTGTCTCAAAAAGACAAGAACCCAACAAAAACCAAAAACCAAACAAGCAAAAACAAAAACACCCACCAAAGCCCTCAAGGTGGAGGTTTTAGCTAAGCGAACACAACTCACACCCTTTGCTTGCGTGTCAACCAGGAGGGCGCTCTGTGCACACCGTGGCACGTGTTCCGTGGGTTTGCCACCACTGACCCAGCCGCCTATTTCTCATTCCCACTCCTCACCTGTGTTCATTTCACTTCTCCCCTCAGGTGCTCCCATGAGTTATCCTAAGTCATCAATGATCCATGGGCTAAATATACTGCATGGTTTTTTTTCAGTCCCATTCCTTCCCTTTCTGAGATATTATTTCTTGTCTTCTGTGAAACTATTTTCTATTGGATTTTCTTTTTTAAACCATAGAGATTTAACTTTATTTCATCATTGTCATTTAAAGACTGATATTTTTTGGTGGAACCAGGGATTGAACTCAGGCCATTGTGCTTGCCAGGCAAGCGCTTATTCTACTGAGCCATTTCCCCGGCCCCTGAAGATTGATTTTAAACATTTTGAAAATGTAGGAGTGCTATATTTCAGAAATTAAACAATACAGCCAAGCATGGTGGTGCACACCTATAATCCCAGCACTTGGGAGGCTGAAGCAGGAGGATCGCTGCGAGTTTGAGATCAGCTTGGGCTACAAAGTGTGAGTGTAAGGCCAACCTGAACTGCATAGGGAGACCCTGTCTCAACATGACCCCCCCAATAATGCTACTACCCCTTTTGTGTGAATTACTTCTCTCTGCTCACTCAGCTCCTCAGATTCACTCCAGCTAATTCTCCATGCTGCAGCTTAATCTCCCAAAACACAAATCGGATCACACAACATCCCAGGGCCCAAGCCTATCCCTCCATGCTGAAGCATCCAAGAGAAATGTAATGCCTGCAACATATGCAATCTTGGTTTCTAGCAATCATGTTAAAAAAGAATAAAGAAAGTGAAGTCACTTTTGCACAATTTTACTTAACCCCATACTGCCAACACATTACAATTTCAAATTTAATCAACATGACACGTCAACTCAATCTTAAAACCTAGTATAGGCAGCACAGCTTATAGACTTCTTGGGCCCCTATATTTGAGTCTCAATGGCTACACGTAGCCAGTAACTGTCATACTGGACAGTGCAGCTCCAAAGGGATCCCGTTATTCTTACTCTAAACATGAACATTTTTAAACATACCCAGAAGGTGTGGCATGTACGTGACTTTGGACAGGCACCTGTCTGCCGTCCACCTCACCACCACTATCCCGCCTTCCTTCTCTACCCACTACGTAGGCCTGTTTGACTCTGCGGACCCGGGGCCTTTATAAAGCTCTTTCTCAAGAGAAAGTGGCTAACGGCGAGGAGTCTATGGCGCTGCTCTGCTCCATAAAAATCCTCCTCAGATGTTTTTGTAATATACTGTGAAGCGAAGGCGCCCCACAATACACTTAATAACTTTAATGACTGCCACTGTTTGGGCTTGGTTTTCATCCAGTCTTTTTTTGTTTTAAATTAACAATGATTGTCATATTGCACATTGTTATCTTCAAAGTAGTTGTTGAGATTACCAGATACAAACATGCAAAGTTGATCAAACAATTAGGCATTAACTGTTCCTTTCCACAAACCGATATAAATTAGTTATATATACATTCCCCCCCCCCCATACTGTCAAAGGAAAGCTGCTCCGGCAGTCTTTTGAACAACTACATTCTACAATGCAGAGACAAGTTCCGCGCTCTTAGGACACACGCTAGTAACGAAGATCTCAAACTCAGGTTTCATCCAATGTGGGCTGTTTAAACCATTATGCTATCTAGCATACGACACTCGCCTTTAGCTTGCAACATTAAAAATTAAAACTATGTGTCGCAGTGACAACGCTGTATTCATTAAGACTCCCTCGCTGTGGAGGAGCCTACTCTCTCCAAGTGTAACAGACAACAGCTCCCACTCACTGCGCGCTTCCTGGAAACTACCTAACGCTTTACACAGATGATCTCATTTAATCTCAGACCTGTACTTGTGCAATGTACGATCGTCATCACCTAACGAGAAAATCAAATCGAAGCTCAAAACGATTCTAGAGTGGAAATCAGTCTATTTCGGTAAAGGAATAATGAGGATCCCCAAAACACCGCGACAAAAAGGTCACTACCACTTATCCCTACTTTAAATTCAAAAATCTTTTATGTACTTGTGTATGTATTTGGGACAGGGTCTCACTACGCAGCTCGGGCCCGTAGCGATCCTCCTGTCTCAGCCTCCCCAGCGCTGCCGGTCCCTGCGTTTGCTAGGCAGGAGCGAAGATCGCCGAGCTATCGCCCCAGCCCCTCCACTCTGCAGACGCTAGCGTGGTCTGGACCTACACCAGTGCCCCGCCGGCGTCCTCGGACAACGGCTGCCCTCTCGGCTTTGTCCTCACTCCTTCCTCAGCCAGGAGTTCCTCCCCTCCGGAAGGATATATCTAATAATCAAGAGCTTGGAACTATTTCCTGCGGTTCCCCGGATCCTCCCCTCTCCCCATCAGCAAACTCTCAGAATATTTTCTTACCACTTCAGCCGCCTCCACTCCAAAACCATCCGACGTAGTCAGGCAATCCGCGAATGTTTACTTCCGGGTTTTCCGCTTTCTCCCGGCAGCCACAGCGGTAGCTTCCGGACAGCTAACGCATGCGCATTAAGAAGTAGTTGGCTCGGGCTCTCTGGCGCCCTCAGCGTCGGGAGGTTGGAGTTGCGTCTGTTTCCACATTTTACCCTGTGTAGGGAATATAGGAAGGATTTTTCCCCTTTTTAAAATCGCAGAACGTTAGGATAAAAAAAATTCTCGAAAGTTTAGTACCTAAAACAAGCACCAGCTTAAGTCTCACTAGGAGACTATGAAATGAATGAGGAAGTTTGTGATATATTCAGTAACAAACCGGTTGAGTTAGTAGTAGTAATTAGTACCCAACGCTGGGGGAATGTGTGTAAACAGCGTCTTTTCTCGAATTTACATCGAACAGAATAAGGAAGGCGCTAACATAATTACTGAAAGGATTTACAGTTGTAAAAGTTGCTATGAGGGCAAGAACGAACTATGAGAAGATAGAACATGTTTTGGTACTTCTAAACTTGGATTTATCAATAGAAAAATACTGTAAAGCAGTTTCCATCTTGAAAAACAATAGCAC
>NW_004524605.1:16498063-16509675 GCF_000260255.1 Octodon degus
ACCTAAATTTTGATTTTACAAGGCAATAAAGGAAGGGTCAAACTATTTGCCTGAGAGTAGAGTTCATGAGCCAATTATTCAAAATTTGTTTTGCTCACTTAAAAATATTCCTAAAATGTGTTTATGAGGGTCTAAGACTAATCAATGAGGCATAGACCCGAGAGCACATTTCCCAGAGGAACTGTATAATGTGCTGGATGGTAGAGGGAATATTTTCTATGGTCTGGATTCTCTGTGGAAGATTTTCAAGAGGGCCTAAGAATGTAGGGGCTAGTTCTGAGCCGGGAGCTGTTTGCACTGCTAGATTAGGAGAAAGTGAATTAACTGGAACCGTGTGATATTCCAAATGAGGGGTCGGCAATGGGGTAAATTATTCCCCTGTAATAGGCCAGGACGGCAGAGTTGATCTGGGGTATCATTAGTGAGAAATGTGTGGCCAAAGAGGGTGGTTTTGCGATCTTGGGAAAATCAGCGCTTCTCATTGGGGCTGTGTGGGGCGAAGGCTCATAAACCCTGTACCTGAAAATCATGGAAGACGGGAAATGAGCCTTCAAAGCTGCACAGCCTTAGCCTCAAAAGTTAATGCTTTTGTGTGCTGATGGTGGACCATGAAGATGTGAAATTAAGAAAGAGATGTAGGGGGGAAAGGGATTGGGATAAAAAGGTTCAGGGAAAGGAGAATAAAGCTACACATGTCTTTTTGTCTTCCTTCCTTTATCTTTTGTCTTTTTGAGACAGGGTCATGCTATGCAGTTCAGGCTGGCCTTGAGCTCACTTTGTAGCCCAGACTGGACTCTGGACTCAAAACTATACCTTTGCCTCATCCTCCTGAGTGCTGGGATTACAGTAGTGTGCCAACACACCCAGCCATACTTAGCTTACTCTTTTTTTTTTTTTGTGAAAGAAAACATTTATTGAATCAAAATCAATACTTTCTTTTTAATATCTACAAGCCAACACTGAATTCACTTTATTCAAGAATGAACACAATGTACAAAAAAAGTATGTTTATATTATAAAAATATGTCCATTTTATCTTCAGGGTGCTGAGCCGAAGTCGTTTTACACAACATCAAGGCCGACTGCTGTGCTCAGGAGCCCGGCCTGGCCCTGCGCTTCTATCCGCAGCTGTTAGCATCCATTTCAGCAAAGCATAACAAGAGAAGGAATTCTGAGAACCGAAAGCCTACTTATGTGATCAGCTTCAATTTAAACTGAGCGCCCCTGCCTGGCCAGCCCAGCGCCGCCCTCACAGCGTGCGGCCGTGCAGCCCTGGCCAGCCGGCCAGCTAGCGGGACGGGGAGCGCAGGCCAACAGCGCCCGCCAGGAGCAGGGCTGCCCGAAGCGCTGGGGGACAGAGCTGCGCTCAGCCCGGAGCCACGCGCGCCCGGTGTGCCCGGCCGGGGGTGGGGGGTGGGGGGGGGCCTGCAGCGGCAGACTACGGGCATCGGGTCCTCCGCGCCTGCTCTGCTGGGCAAATCAAATTGAGAAATGCTGTTTTACTTACATAAACCAAACATTTCTTGAGCTACCTGTTTAACAAGAACCTGGGACTAAGATTTTCCCTGGGAAAAAGGATAAATGAAGGCAAAAGAGAAAATTATCCTCGTTCCTCTATGCAAGGGACGTAGCTCACTAAGTTTCCATTAAGCCCCATTTCCTGCATGAAAATGTTAATCCTACCAAATGTAGATAGGTCTGAATTAGGATTTAAACGTTTTAATACTACAAACTACTGACTCAATCTGACCCTATGCTTTATTATGAAGGCGAACATTTACAGAAATATTTGAAATACACGAAATTTGTGAAAAAGAACAGTTTAGAACCTGAGCAAAGGCCTCTCACCATAAAAAGCCACCTGGAGGTCGTTCTCACAGGCAGCGAGTCCGCCAGGTCAGCGTGCTGCAAGCCTCTGCGGGTCTGCCGCCAGGAGCACAGGCCTGAACTTCGACACCCCGCTGGCAGAGACAGCTGGACCAGAATATTACACGTGAAGCCCAGCGAAATTCAAACAAGTACACAAGGAATGAAGGGCTCACGGAGGAAGCCGTAGCTAGAATGGGACAGGACGAGCCTCAGCGCACCACGCAGACACAGCCACACCTGTTCACAACCACAGGTCCTTGCTCTCAAATACACTGAACATTTACAACAAAGGAAGGCCTCCGGCACGCAAGCTTTTCTCTTATCACAACTCTAGTTCAACAGACCAAAAAGCCAAGACAGCTAAAAATAAGTTAGAGTTAGCTCCCTCTGGGAGCCCGGACACGGCTGGGGCCACAGCCAGGCTCTGACAGCAGCAGTGTCATCAGCCCAGGCAGAAGAGACACGCCGCCTCTCAGGCCACCAACCCAATTCCTAGAGCATGCAGACATCTACTCTGCTCAAGTTTCAAACAAAGAAAGGGTGACTGTGCTTGCAGGTCACATACCTTCCAAAATACACACTAAGGTGCCAAGTTAACAAATGACAGGGTTGCAGCCTAACAGGGAACGCGTAAGGCGGAGGGCTGGAGGCAGGAAGCAGGTGAGCAAGGTGGGAGAGCTGCAGGCCGGGGCTACAGTCACGGAGCACAGCATGCTAAGGCAAGGCCCCGCTGGTGACGCCTGGACGCTGCAGGCCTGGCCCCGGTGCCGCCTGCCTGCGGGGACGCGCGTGCGTCTACGGCCGGCGGCATCCTCAGGGCTGAAGGCCACGTCTGGCCGGCCGGGTCATTTTGAGGAAGGGAAATGCGTCCTCACGCTTCTTCTTTTGTAATTAACATTGAAAGAATGCAATCACAAGACAACAAAATGGTAAGACTAGTGGTCAGAGGAGATATCAAAATTCATAATGACGCCAGACGCTACCCCGCCGTGGTGTCCACGAGCTGCACTTGCAAGCCGGCCACCATCCCCACGCTGTAGCCTCCCTTGGACTGCATCTGGCTCTGGATGGAGCTCACTGAACAGGTCTCCTGAGCCGACATGAGCCGTGTGCACAAAGTTCGTCGGTTCTCCGATCATGCTGCGGTCAATTCGTCGCTGCCTTTTAGGCTGAGGCTGCTCCGCAATGTAGCAGTTGAAACAGCCAGAATTCACTCATGCTTTCAGTTCAAGATATAAATGAGCACCAGTGATGGTTCCAAGCTCACTTCTGGAAGCTTCACAAGCTACGGTCCTCAACAAGAGAAATGCCCAATCCAAGGAACAATTGTGTATCACCATCTTGGAAGTCAAACTTATATAGTCAAAGAAGTAGGTTGCTTCCTTTCTTTGTCCCTGGTTCTCCACAAGCCTTTCTAATTCAGCACAAAGGTGTAAAACTGTTGTCTTGACACAAAGCCTTCAGCAAGTAGCCTGCAATCCCTACACTCGGGAGGCAGAGGCAGGAGAATCACTGTGAGTTCCGAGATGGCCTGAACTGCATAGTAAGACCTCTCACCTTTGTCTCACCGCTCACTCGGCCCGGCACCGCGGCTCCTGCTGCCCCACGCCCGCAGTCACGCTCCCCGGCGCATTCCCCTTAGTTTATTCTTTATCTTTTTTATTTATTTTATTTTTTTTTTTTAGGTCAGGGTCTTACTGTGCAGTTTGGGCTGGCCTGGAACTCACTATGTAGCCCAGGCTGGCCTCAGAACTCAGGGAACTCACCCTACTTCAGCCACCTGAGCCCTGGGATCACAGGTGTGTGCCACCAGGCCCAGCTTTCTTTACTTTAAAAAATAAGGATCTGTGCTGCTAAATTGGTCCAGCGGGGCTTAAATTTGTGATCTTCCTGACTCAGCCACTCAGAGCTCGCGGCTCCTAGGTGTGAGCTGCCACACGTTACTTTTACAGGATAGAATTTTAAGAGAATTGTAGTATCCTTTGGGGCCTGGGAGATGGCTCAGTAGAATAAGCGCTTGCCTGGCAAGTGCAACAGCCTGAGTTCAATCCCTGGTTCAAAAAAAAAAAAAAAAATCTAAGTAAATCAGACCTGCATGTGCAAACGTCCTATTGTCCTCCTAGTGAAAGAAACTGAAAGCATGAATAAAACCCAAAAGTTACAATAGATATTGTGAAAAGGAAAGAAACTTTTCAAAAAGAAAGAACAACTTGGATGGGGGAAAAGAGAAAGGAAAGAAAGAAGGGGGAAGAAACATTTTATATATATATATATATATATATATATAGGATAGCTTGGAAAAATCTAATTTCTATTGGTTTATTGAAAGGAAAAGTTAATGTCTAATTGATCACTTTTGCATACTTATATCTGATAATCTGAACAACTACTTTAAAGATAACGATGTGTAATATATCAACCATCACTAATTTCCTATTGTTTTAAAAGTCTGTATCATTTTTATTCTAGTCTCTTAAAAAGAGAGAGAGAGGACGTCTGTCTCTGGCTGGTAGCACATACCTATAATCCTAGCCCTCTGGGAGGCGGAGGCGGCAGGTTTATTGGCCTCTATGCTAGGCAAAATAATGACCTAGCAAAACCCTGTTTCATAAACAAATAAATAAATAGGCTGGTGCTATAGAAAAGAAAGGTAAACTTGAAGTTCAATTTTAAAAGAAAAAATAAAACAAAATTTCAAAACAAGGATGCTTTGTTTTGTTTTTTGGCTGGCTTAGGCTGCCTTAAAGTCAGGTCTCAGTGCGGCATGTGGAGGATCGAACCGCGGTCCCCCACGCCTGACTGACTTTGCACAAGCATGCACTTTAATCAACTAAGCTAACTGGCAAGCCCTCAAAACAAGATAATAGGAGGGTAACAATGGTTAAAAATTGTGTATTGCTGTGTTTATATTAGTTATTCAGAGTACAAGATATGGACAAATAGTATTAGCACAAACCTTTCTTTCCAATGAACTAAGAGAAATTAGTAGTGTAACTATCTTTAAGAGGAGACCATGTCTTTAGCCAGGTGTGGTGGAACATGCCTGTAATCCCAGCACTTGGGAGGCTGAGGCAGGAGGATTGTTGCAAGTTCGATACTAGGCTGAGCTACAAAGTGAGCTCCAGGCCAGTCTGAGCTGCACAGTGAGACCCTGTCTCAGAAAAACAAAACAAAACAACCAGATGAAATCTTTGTAGACCTTTGAGGTATAAAAATTAGAAGTATCATATTTCTTAATTATGAATTTTTTTTTTTGTGGAACCTGGGATTGAACTCAGGCCCTTGCGCTTGCCAGTCAAGCGCTTATTCTACTGAGCCATCTCCCCAGCCCTAATTACGAATTTTTAAAATCCTACATTTTATAGTGTTATATAAGTGGTGATCAAAAACGTGAATGTTTAAATTAAAAATTAATAGAAACTTCTAAGAACAATGGGGTGCTTGAAGTGATAAAATTATGAAAATTTGAGGGGGATAAATAGCAGTATTTTTTTTACTGGTATTTTAAAAATTTAAACTGCACTATTTCTTGATCACCCCCATATATCATCTTCATCCTCCTCCTCCTCCTCATCATCATCTTGAGACTGGGTCTCACTATGTACTGAAAGTTGGCCTTGACCTCACTTATGTAGCGCAGACCGACTCTGAACTCAGGGCAGTCCTCTTGTCCAACTCCCGAGCGTTGGGTTACAGGTGTGTACCACCACACTGGACTTCCTCATAAATTATTTTGTGTGTCTGAAACTTCAAAATAAATGTTACATTCCTTTAACATCCAATTCTCTACCTGCCTCTGCTCACAGAAACAAGCTCTATTTGGAGGCTCTCTTCCGGGAGAATCCCCTTTGATTTTGAGGAAACCTCTTGGAGGACGGAGTAGACACAGAATTGGAGGTTTTAAGGAAGCAAAAGCACCGCTGTGCATCTGGAGCGAGGAGAAGACGGTCACAGCGTGAGGGTGGCGGGAAGGCACCGGCTGGGAAGGCTTTTGGCAGCCACGTCCCGTGAGGCCGTGTTATTCCAAGTGCAATGAATGACGGCAAACTTTCCTGAGGTTGCACCACCTCCCGATCACGAAGGGTCCCTTGCAGGTCGGTGGTGCTAAGGACTGCGCAGGGAGAGAGGACTGTCACTAGAGTAAGAGCCGCGTGACTCTCCAGAGTCTCCATTCTTCTCTTCCAACCGGCCAAATTTTTACGGTATTTGAAAATAGGTGGAAACGCATATTCCTACAGACAACTAGGTGAGATAAAAACGCTGTAGGTATCGCTTCTCGGCCTTTTGGCCAAGATCAAGTGTAAAAACGCTGTAGGCAGTGGGTGGGCCCTGGGAAGAGTCCAGGCAGAAGGTCAAAACAATGTACAGCTGTGGAGCGGAGCTTCTGCGAGAGCCCGGGGCCTCAAGAGTGGGCCTATGGGTCACACCTGGCCTAAAGACTCACCTTGGGGCAGGGGAGATGGCGCAGTGGAATAAGTACTTCCCTGGCAAGCAATCGCAAGGGCCTGAGTTCAATCCCCGGTTCAGGAAAAAAAAAAAAAGACTCACCAGTCACCCCCCAATGGGACCCCAGATCCCTCACCTACCTAGGTACCTACCCACCTGAGGTCTTTGTTTCTTCCCTTGCCCGCTGGCTGAGTGACCGGCTCCTCCCCAGCCATCAATATTACCTAAGCAGCTGTTCTCACAGTCTTATTGGTCAGTCACAGCTGTAAAACACAGGGCACCCACGCGGGTTTTGCTATTTAAAATTTCTCTAGACGTAAGGTCCCTGGGCCAAAGCTCAAGATTTCTCTATAAATTCCTACTCTTAACTTCTGTTGTTCCTAAAATCAATTCTTGTATTTTAGAGAGCACGAACTCTGCATCTCAGACATCTAACTGTGGGAGTTCGATTTCCTTTATATCATGTTTGGAGGTTGGTAACATCTCGTATCAATATAACTATGCAGTCCTCAGGGTGGAGCGACCTAGCCCAAGCCTTAGCACTCTGGGCCCTGGTGGTGGTGTAAGTGGGAGCTCGGCCTGAGCAATTTAGCGGGACCTCATCCCAAAATAAAAAAAGGGCTGGTGATGTAGTAGTTCATTGCAAAACCCTGGGAACAATCCCCAGTTAGCATTTTTTTTTCCTATTTTTATGTTTAAACCTTTCTATAGCGCTATTTAAATAAAAAAGACAGTAGTGAAATAAAGCAAAATTATTGGGTCGATGCCTCAGTCCATGCAGCTTAAAGTTATAGAAGAGAAAAAGCCTTTCCGGTTTCTTAAGTATTTCGATCCAGTATTTTTTTTCCTCGTTGCGACCTTCCCGCGAAAGGGCCGTGGGCGGGCGCTGACCGCTTCGCTTCCTCTGATTGGCTCTTCTCTCACACCCCGCCCCCGCGGCCGCCAATTGGGTCATCAGTTATGGTTTAAACCGCGGTGCAGCCTCGAGGGCTGCAGCTTCTGAGTTTGGCTGTTGGAGCTCGGTGCGTGAGTGCAGGGACGCGCGGGTGGGCGGGTAGGGGCGCAGCGGGACTCGGGCTTCTCGGGGTCCCGGGCTCAGAGCTGAGGGGTGCCGGCCCTGCCTGCCTGCGCTGCAGCGGCGTGGAGCCTCTGCCTGGCCGGCCGCGTCCGAGCCCGGCCGAGCTCTCCGTGCTATGGTTTTGGGTGGACGCGCCTGGTAGGAAGTTCGGTCTGCGCGGCAGCTGCTACTCTTCTCCCCAGAGCCGGTGACCGACCTACACGCCTTGCCCGCAGTGCAACCCAGGATGGCGACTCGAATCTTTGTGGATCAGGAAAACGGAGAGCCTGGCGCCCGCGGGGGCCCAAAGGAGGCGCTGAAGCTGGGGGCCGGGCCCGGTGAGCGCTCGGGCTGCGCGCCGGTCGGGGCTGGAGTCGCGGGCGAGGCTCGGGCCGGCCCGCTTCTGGTGCACTTTGGGATGATTAGCCAGGGTTGTTACCCTTGGAAGCTCGGTATCTTAAAGGGGGGTCTTACGAGAGTAGTGAGCTGCGCCTCTGCCGAGTGTGGGTCAGGTTTGGGTGAGGGTTAGGTCGGGTTCATGCGCACGAACTGCGTTGGGCTGCGAGGCCGGTGACTGGCTTGGCGTTCTCCGGGTTCTCCTTATCTCTGCAGTCAAAGCCTTAGATGGGCGGTCTCAGGTTTCGACACTGCCTGTAGGCAAGATGTTCGGTGCTCCACCACCCTTGCCTAAAACGGGCCGGAAGGCTTTGGGAACTGTCAACAGAGCTACGGAAAAATCAGGAAAGAGTAATGGACCGCTCAGACAAAAACCGAACTTCTCTGCCAAAAAGGTAAGTGTTGGCTATAAAGACACTGTTTAAACAAAAAATAAAAAGACACTGTTGAAACACTTAAACACTTTTTTTTCTTTGCGGTACCGGGGATTGAACTCAGGCTCGTGCGCTTGCCAGGGAAGCGCTTATTCCACTGAGCCATCATCTCCCCAGCTCCCATTTAAACACTTTTGACTCTTAAAATGATTATTGGCATCTTGCCTGACTTTCCCCTTTGAGTGGAAGAGAAATGGGTGTTAGCAAACATAGGTGGACAGAGGAGAATCGAACTCAGGGGCTTCTGTATACCTACAGATTGGAAATCTTAGAAGTAATTAACATAATTTTGCCTCATCTGTGCTTAACTAGCACCTAAAAGCAGATTGGTGGGTGGTGTCTAGTTACAGAAAGTACTAAGAGAGGATGGCTCCAAGGGGTCTAGCTGCTGTTACTATTCAGGTACCACCTCTGCTTCCCTGTATTGAAAGTGGAAAGGACCTTTCCTGGGACCCTCATCTTTGTGAGTGTGGTCAGTTACAGGTCAGTGTGTCCCAAGCAAGGAGCATTTTGCCATGAAAGGTGTTAGCCTATGGTTTAGGGCCTTGAATATTTCAGTGTGTGTTAACAAACAGACCCATGACTTTCATGTAGGTTTTTTTTGGTGGTACTGCGACTTGAACTCAGGACCTTGTGCTTGCCAGGCAGGCACTTGTTCTACTGAGCTATCTCCCCGACCCTTATGTAGTGTAGCATAGGACTATTTTATCTTTTTTTTTTGGTTGTTTTTTGTGGTTTTTTTTTTGGTGGAACCGAGGGTTGAACTCAGGGCCTCGTGCTTGCCAGGCAAGCACTTATTCTACTGAGCCATCTCCCCGGCCCTCTATTTTATTTATTTGTAGAAAAGTGAATTGAATTAGAAAAAAATGTTAAACACAGGTGCAGAATGATGGAAGAATAATGAGAATGTTGCCCAGAACTAAAGTGTGGGAAACTCTGTGGCTGAGTTTTCCTCCAAGTGTGCATGAGGGAAGCAAGGGAAAGTCTTAAGAATATTTGGGCTTTGTTCTGGCATATGACAATTCTTCAAAGGCCCTGGAATGTCTTTAGTTTTTTGTTTTGGTCTTTTTGAGACAGGGTCTCACCATGCGGTTAAGGTTGGCCTTGAGTTCACTTTGCAGCCCAGGCTGGTCTCAACTGGCAGTTGTCCTCCTGCCTCAGCCTCCTGAGTGCTGGGATTATAGGTGGGCATCACCACACCTGGATTTTAGTTGCTTCTTATATCTGTTTGGGGAACAGACTTGTTCATGTTAACCAAGAAAATACAGTTAAGATAGTATTGGTTCACACTTTTTTTTTTTTTTTTTTTTTTTGCAGAATAGGGGATTGAACTCAGGCCCTTGCGCTTGCCAGGGAAGCACTTATTCCACTGAGCCATCTCCCCGGTCCCAGTTCACTCTTTTGTAAACCAAAACTGGCTTCAAGGATTAGCTACTTTGCTGGGCAATTCATGCCCATTTTCTCCTCTTAGGTTTGGGTGATAAGGTTGATTAGCTCTGAATGAACCCTGCTCAGCATTCATGATAACTTATGCTGACAGGTGCTAATACTTACATTTTTGACTTGATTTGTGTGTCAAACTACTAGAAATACATTTATGTGTGAATTTTTAGGTATAATCATATCTATATGAAATTGAAAACTTTACATGGTGAGGCAACTGCTTGAAGGGGGCCTGCAGCCTGTTGTTGTTTTCATTTGCTAAAGCTGTGATTCTCACTAAGCCATATTTTCTTGGGCGGTTCTAGGTCACGGAGAAGACCGTCAAAGCACAAAGCTCTGTTCCTGCGTCTGACGACACCTATCCAGAAATAGAAAAATTCTTTCCCTTCAATCCTCTAGGTAGTATCATTTTGTATGAGTGAAAAATGCTTTTGGCCTTTAGTTTCTTGTGGAATTCAACTTGACTGCATCTTGATTATCATATATAACCCACACTACAGGGAGTCTGAATCTACCTTTGAGTATACCCACTATGATTAGAAAATCCAGTTCATGTTAAAAATTAAGAAGACAACCCACCTTAATAGCAGTTTTTACTATAGTACCCTTGCAAATGATTCCAACATGCTTATCCCACCGCTCTTTGCCACTTTCTGAGTTCTGGAAACCACCTTCCAGGGCCTTGGCTGGCTTCTCTTGGCTGTGATGTCCTGAGTTGACCCAGATGCTTACTTTTCAAGGTCATGTTGGGTTTGAGGAAGAGCCCAAAGTGGCATGGTGTCCAATCTGGTGAATCAGGCGAGTGAGGACACTGCATTGCCAAAAGCACTAATTGCTTCAGAATGTTCAGTTACATAGACATATGGAAGAAGACTTCCAGAACTGCTGCTTTACCCCTGGTATACTTGGAATTTTGCTTTCTTTTTTTGCTTTTTGTCTTTTTGAGATAGGATATTGTTATGCAGCTCAGGCTAGCTTTAAGCTCATTTCATATCACCCAGGCTGGTCTCAAACTTGCAAGGATCCTCTTGCTTTAGCCTCACTTCCCGAGTGGAATGCTGGGATGGCAGGTGTGCACCACTATGCCTGGCTGAAAATTCTCTTTATTTGGCCAAATGTCAAAAATCTGTTGTGTGCATCGTACCTGGTTTGGTTAATGCAATTAGAGATGACAACTTGGGCTCATGCAGCTGTGTAGTTAGGAGGGAGCGAGTGTGAGCCTTTTCTGAGTGATCCAACACTAAAGCTCTACAAGTGACCTAGTATGAACATATCTGTAGTGTAGAATCTGAAATCATACATGAACACTGTGTATTCTGGTGGTCAAATCCTTTGGTCTGTTCTGCCTTTGAGCTGTATCTTTTATCCTTGTATTTATCATGTGTTGACCACCTAGAAGTAGTGGAGATATAGGTGTCCAAATGTGGAAACCTTTCATTATGTAACTTCAAAAACTCCAACATTACCATTGATGTCATCAGAAAAGTTTGAGTGGGCTGGGGAGACAGCTCAGTAGAGTAAGTGCTTGCCTGGCAAGCGCAAGGTCCTGGTTTGATCCCTGGTACTACCCAAAAGAAAAAAGTTTGAGCTAATGATTGCAAGATAAGTTTCCAAAACTAATGTCAAATTATTGCTAAGTTTTCTACAATTCTAATTATTTTGTGATACTTTAATTCTGTCATTGGCAACAGAAAATTGTTTCTCTTTGAAATAAGACTTCATTCCTTTGAGAAAGGTTGTAACAAATACCCATGTTTGAGGGCCCACAGCTTATCTTTGAGTTGTTCTTTCAAGTTAAAATGGTGTTTCTGGAAGAAGTCTTCTAATAAAGCTTGCAACTCGTATAATTGCATAAACCTTTTTTTGTATTTAGTACAGGGCCTGCAGGGTCTCACTACACAGATCAGACTTAGTGATCCTTCTGTTTTCAGCCTCCCAAGTGCTGGGATTACAGGTGTGGGCCACCA
>NW_004524605.1:16509775-16514964 GCF_000260255.1 Octodon degus
ATTCTGAACTCTTCTCTCTTTTTTTAAATATCAAGCCTAAAAATCCAAGCAATTGTTTTGTTAGCCTTTTAGCTGTGAGTGGGTAGGCAAGGGATACAATTTTGGCTAAAGAGCCTGTAAGGGGTAATGAACTATGGGATTTCTGAAAGGCATAATTTGCTTATGATGAAAATAATAGACACAAAGGACTGATTATTGGTTCCGCAACGTTTTCAAGTATGGATGTGCAAGTAATAGAGATCAATGATATAAAATCATTCTTCTCTTTTTTTTGGGGTAAAAAGTTTGCTTTTATTCCATTTTTATAATTTTATCCGATGACAAATGAATAATATTTTTTTTTTTTTTGGCAGAGCCAGGGATTGAACTCAGGCCCTTATGCTTACTAGGCAATTGCTTATTCCACTGAGCCATCTCCCCAGCCCCTAAAATTGTTTTTCTATGGCATACTTTTTTTATGGAGAGTTTACTACTTATGTTGTGTGGTAGCGTGACATTGGCATGTATTTAGTTATATTTAGTTACTTACCAGGGAATAGTGAAGTGTAACTACTGATCTTGTTCATTGCCACTACCTCGATTTGTATTAAGGCACCAGCAAGTCTCATCACGATTGTTTTTTTATCCCCATTGCTGAGGTCAACACTGTGGGAAGATGGATTAAATCATTAGGAACCCAGGTGTGGTTGGTGGCCCTTCCTGTAATTCATGCACTTGGGGAGGCTGAGGCAGGAGGATCCAACGTTTGAATCCAGCGTGGACACCTTAAGACTCTGTCTCAAAAATAAAAAGCCTGGTTATGTAGCTCAATGTGAAGGCTCTACCTACTATAGAAACGAATCATGTTAGGAAATGGCCTTGAGCTCATCGACTCTCCCGAGGGTTTTAGGTGGCGGGAATTGCTGTCCTGACAGGAGCTTTTCCTCCCTCTGTGGCAGACTTTGAGAGCTTCGACCTGCCTGAGGAGCACCAGATCGCACAGCTGCCCTTGAGCGGAGTGCCTCTCATGGTGCTCGAGGAGGAGGAGGAGGAGAGAGGGCTGGAGAGGCTGCTGCAGCTGGGCCCCCCTTCCCCGGTCAAGATGTCCTCCCCATGGGAAGCTGGTAAGGAAGGCACGCCCTGGTAAGGGCCGCAGGCGCCGGCTTCGCGGCACTTCCAGGGCGGTGAGGGTGGAGCTGAGGGGCAGGTTGGCCTAGGAGCAATTTCTTCCTGTGGGCTACAGGAGAGCAGTTTCAGAGGAGTAAAAACTCGTGGTTAATATTGTATTTTAGTCCCAAATGCCTTGGTAAAAGCAAGTAATTCCGGGACCTGGTCAGCCTTAAATAGAGTTCAACAGAGACTAAATTTAACATATAACTCCTTAGGCTGTGAGTCAAAATATGTGGTTGGCTTGCGTGGCGAGCTCAGGTTATTTATGCTGTCGCTGAATGACAGTCCTCGCCAGCAGTTGAGGTCCTTGTCGGAAATGATGATGAAAAGCCACCATCAGCTGGACATGGTGGAGCACTCTTGTAATCCCAGCTACTCAAGAGGCTGAGGCAGGAGGATTGCAAGTTTGAGGTCAACCTGGGCCCCACTTAGCATGACTCTGACTCAAGCGATGGAAGGGCTGGTGATGTAGCTCAGTGCCGAGCCTGCGTTCAACCCCAGGAGTGCAAATAAGATAGAAAATGTCTGCTGCCCTCACCTCCAAGAAGTGCATCGGTGTGCTTCCTGTCTGTTCTAATGAGATAACTTGTATTTATAACTTGTTAATGAGACAGTTAGCTCTTAGAGATTCAGGTGTACCTAAGACTTAATTCCTGGTACAGGTCAGTCCTGGGACTACAGCTGCATTTCCAGAAGTGTGAAGAGGGTTCGGGTGTATTGGATTCATTAGATGGCAAAAACATGAATGTATGGCTCAAAGCTAATGTCTGTGCTGATACAGTGACTCAAGGGTTTGCAGAAATGTAATAGAAATCTCTTTTTTTCCAGAACCTTTGCAGTCTCCTTCAAGCCTTCTTTCCATCCTGGATGTTGAATTACCACCTGCGTGTCATGACATGGATTTTAGGTTTCTTAGTGGTTTATAGTTTGTATATATTTGTGTAAATAAAGCATTTCTGTTTAACAGGCTGTTCCTGTTGTGGTTGGAGTTCTTGGGAATTTGCTGAAAGTAGTATGAGAAGTAGCTGAAGTGTTTCACACACCGGAGTATAATCTGACAATATGGATTTGTCTGACTTGTAAAACTTACTTTAAAACCCTATGGTTTGGTTTAACAGCTTATTTTGGAAACTGCCACTGTTTGCCCTGAAAAGTATACTTTCCTGTGGATTTATTATCTTTTTGTGGCCATTAACTAGTGACAGTTATTAGATCTCTTAATTAGAAGAGCCACTTGCAGCTCATTAAGCATTTATTGCTAGGCGCTTTTTATCGCTGGTTCTGTGTAGTTCCTAACAACTTTAGTACTCAGTATTCTGTAATCAGAATTTGAAAGGTTCTAAATCTTCTGAGAACCCAGCCTCTCTGAGATCTTAAGATATTTCAAGATCCCTGCAGGTGATTTACTGATCCCTCTCTACCTTGAGGAAATGTGTTTAGTGCTTTATCCAGTGTTGGTCATTAGTATTTCATAAGTGTTATTTCTTAGTGCCTTGATTGTTTTTCAGATGAAGATGGTGAGACTCAGAAGCTCACTGATTTGCCTAAGGCATGAAGAGCTAGCAAATGCTAGAGGTGCTATTTTTGTTACTCAGCCCTGTTTTGCCTACTGCATAGTATGCTTATCCCGGAACTGATGTATTTTGCAGAAGGTTTTTTTTTTTTTTTGCACAAGTCCCAGTCCTTTGGAGTTCATAAGAATCCCAAACATCCAATCCATTTCTTGCAGCATAGAGAATAGAGGCATTCCTGGGGTGCACACAGAGGGTGGTCTGAGGCATGTCCAGAGATACTTAGGGAGGGAAAGACGAAGCAGCCAGTAGTGACCTTCTGGGTCTTCATAGGGTGTATGTTCAGAAAAACGGCAGTACCAGCCTGGCCTCGAGGGTGGTGCTGTCCTGCAAAGTCAGCAGGTGCCCCCCCAATCACGCGCCGTGCAGGCTCAGGGGAAGGGCTAGTGTCGGTGGGTTTGAGATGGATGTAAGCAGCCTCCAGGTTTCTTAATTATTCTCTCAAACTCGTGGCTTGTTCCCTTTACAAGGCTGTGGAGACCTTTGTCACATCAGTCTTGACTTGAAATCACTTTGTCTACAGATAGAATAGCTGCCCTGGGTGTTTTTCTGGGTTCCTGTCACAGGGAGTATTATTTTCCATGCTTTGTCTTTCAGTCTATGCATTTCTTTTTCAATTAAATGTGTTTCTTTTTTTTTTTTAATTTTATTCATTTGTTTATGTGTGTGTGTGTGTGTGTGTGTGTGTGTGGCCAGCTCAGCCCACCAGGGGGCGCGGCTGGCTGGCATGTGGTGCTGGGGGATTGAACCGCTGTCCCTGTGCTTTGCTAAGCTTGTTCTAAGTAGGTGCTTTAGACCACTGAGCCATCTCACCAGCCCTAAATGTGTTTCTTGTACACACCATATTTTTGGTTCTTGATCTATTCTGCCAGTCTGTCTTGATTGGTGAATTGCGACCATTAAAACTGATGGTTATAACTTGTATGTCATGACTTACGCTTGTCATGTTATTTTCCTGTTTGACTCTCCTCGTTTTCAACCCCCTCTATTTAATTGTTGGCCTTGCCTGGTGGATTCCTTCTGTTGAGGCTCATCTAGTGTACTCCTTGTTATCTCTTGCTAGGTCTCATCCTGCAAAACATTTGGGAGTGCTGATTTGTGAAAGGAACAAGCCAAGAGGAAAAGAGAACAATTATTTAGCCTGGAGGCAGCTTTCATCTATCTCAAATCCACTGACACTAGCCCTTCCCCTGAGTCTGCACAGTGTGGGATGGGGGACTGGCTGACTTCACAGGCCCAGTAGTACCGTCCTCGGAGGTCATGCTGGTACTGCCAGTTTTCTGAATGTTGCAGGTGTTGAAAGATAATTTTGCAGGATACATCAGTCTTGAGTTGGAGTTTTTTTGGGGAGGGACTTGAAATACTTCAAGTTTTCCTTGATGTGAGGGTTTGTTTCAAGAAGTCTGATATTCTGGAGTTCTTCCTCCCCCACCCCCAGAACCAGGGATTGAACTCAGGCCCTTGTGCTTGCCAGGCAAGTACTTATTCTGCTGAGGCACCTCCCCGGCCCCTACTTTTTTTTTTGTTTTTGTGGAACCGGGGATTGAACTCAGACCCTTGTGCTTGCTAGGGAAGCGCTTATTCCACTGAGCCATCTCCCCGGCCCCCCTATTTGCTTTTTGAGACAGGGTCTCACTATGCATTTTAGGCTGAACTTGAGCTCACTTTGTAGCCCAGGCTGGTCTCAAATTCCTAACGATCTTGCCTTAGCCTCTGGAGCGATTACAGGCATGTGTCGCTACGCCTGGCTCTATTGTGCTTCTGATGGGATTTCCTTATTTCTTTTCCCAAACAGCATTTACAGATCTACTCTTGTGTTGAGTTTCTGGCGTGTTGACTGAAATACCTGGCTGTAATTTTTTTTTTTTTTTCTTTTTTTTAATCATGGCAAACTGGAGTTCTGTATGCCTCATTTGGCTCTAGGTCAAATTCCTTTTCTCTTTGAGGAAAGTTTTCTACCATGATGTCTGTAAACAGGTTTTTAAAAAAATACCATTTATGCTATCTCTTTCATTGAATCTTAAATTGTTTGTATCATCTAGCTGCTGCTGGATTGGTTTTTTTATTGTCCCTTGCTATCTTTTTGGTGGTACTGGGGATTGAACTCTGGACCCTGCGCTTGCCAGGCAAGCACTTACTATTCTGCGCTATCTCCCTGGCCCATGTCCCTTGTCATTTTTAAGAAGCATTTATTCTCCTGATTGCTAGCCACAAGCCTGTCTTCTATATTTGAGATTTTGCCCTCACTTCCAGTGGAATTTTCTTTGCTATGTTGGATGTTTGTGGTGTCCATCATTTTCCTAATTTTTTAAAAAGCCATTATGTAGAGTTAGCTGTGTTCACTAATCAGAAAAATTATTTATTATTTTTCTTTCTAAAATCTCATTCAAGGGCTGGCCACATAGCTCAGCAGACTAAAGCGTCTGCTTAGGCAGAGCGCAGGGGCCGGGGTTGGATCCCTGGTGTCCC
>NW_004524605.1:16517075-16536679 GCF_000260255.1 Octodon degus
AAAAAAAAAAAAAAAGTTGTTTATTGTTAAACAGCCCTGAGCCGAGAGGGAGAATACATTTCTTAGAGTAGATAACAGGAAGCACAAGGGTTTTTAAAATAATTCCCACAGTTAAGGCACAAAATTGTGTTAACCCTTTACAGGCAGCGGCTGCAGTTTAGCCAGCCCCTCTCCCCTCATAAACAAGCTACCCTGGGGCTGGGGGTGTAGAATTCAGTGTCCATGCCCTCCTCCCTCATGGGATGAGGATGTTTACAAACTAAGAATCCTGGCTCTGCTGAGTCACTTAAACTTATGAGCTTCTCAAGTTGACACAACCTATCAACCAGTACATACACTTTGGGAAACTCCTGCAGAGCACTGGAGGGAAAGACAAGGATTAGGGCTGAGGATGTAGCTTGGTGGCACAGGTGCCTGCCTGGTAAGTGCAAGGTCTTGGGTTCTATTCCTGGTACTCAATAAATAAAAATAAAATGAACAGAACGTCAGCCATAAAACTAGAAAACCATGTTCTCACTCAAAAACAAGATCAAACAATGAAGGAGAAAAAAAACTGTCCACTCAGGTTTTTCTCCTCTGCCACTGGTAAGCAGGTGGAGGCAGAGTTCAGGCCTGTGCTGATTTATCGCAGCAAGCCACATAGCTCTATGGAGGGGTGCCAGGTAATCTCAGGTAGCTGCACCTTTCATTTTCCCTTAAGCTCTGGCTGGGACCAGATCTGGTCAGCCTGTAGCCATCAGCGCACCTTTCTCTGGGATTGAACTCCGCTCTGAGCTGCTAGTAGGACCCAGCGGTTGTTCTGAGTTTAGCTGGCCCGTCACCCGGATGACCCTCAGCCAGTTGCCTGCTTCTGTGGAATATCCGATCCTGCAGCCCTCAGCAATAACCAGAGTTGTCCTCCACGACCACTGCTCCCCTCTGTGTCTTCCTGGGAAGGCCCCTGGGTGTCAGCAGTCACTGTGTGTCCACAAGTATTTTTTAAAATCATTTATTCATTCATTCATTCATTCATTCATTCATTCATTCATTCATTCATTCATTCATTCATTCAGTATGGGTCTTGCTACACAGCTTGGACCTGCCTCAGCCTCCCCGGTACTGGGATTACAGGCATGAGTCACCATGCCTGGTCTGGGTGGCCAGCATGGCATGCAGTCCCAGGGATTGAACTTGGGTCCTTGCACTTGCCAGGCAGGTGCATAGGCCACCGAGCTATCTCCCCAGTGCGGTGGTCCACAAGTTTGAACTGCCCTTGCACACAGCTCTACACTGAAGTTTTTCTTTGCTTTCATGGGCTTCAGTTGGGACCCATTTTGCTCCCTCTCTTCCTCATGTGGATGTACTTCAGTGTGCACAGTAAGGCTCAGAGAGGCTCCTTTTCTTCTGCCTACCACTCTGCCACCTTCCCAGAAGTAGCCTCCAGGTTCATGAAAAGCAACTTACCCCATTGGTGACCATAGGTTAGAGGCATTCTGTATGCTGAAGCAGACCTGGTATATAGTCTTAGCTACGTGACCTACACTCATGACCTACACAGTGAGTGATAAAAGTGAGTAACTAAAAGAGACACTAGAGTGGGTTGCACGTGGCTGCCTGAGGGCTTTCTCTATTTTTTTGTTTTGTATTTTAGGGAAGGATCTACAGGGTGTTCAGAGTCTCACTACTAGATTGGACTCAATGATTATCCTGTTTACAGCCTCCCAAGAGCTGGGATTACAGGTGTGCACCACCACGCCCAGTCTTGATCTCAGTCTCAGTGAACCCCAGGGCCGGGGCTGGCCTGGCAGGCTGGGGATCGAACCCCTGGCCCCTGCACCTGCTTGCAGGCTCTTGAATCCGCTGAGCTATTTGGCTGGTCCTGTTCTGGATAGAGGGAAAATGTGTTAAAACTTAAGCATTGCTATCACCTGAAATTCCAGTGTTTCCGCTCTCTGTTGGTCACAGCATCTTGGATAAGTTGACCGGCCAGTAGTCTCTGCTGTTTGTCCTTGTAGGGCAGGCAGTGGACTGCTAACGTCTTCATTTGGGGGAGAAAGTGGCTTTCTCTCTTACCTACACACGGCAGGGGAGAAGCAGAGTTTCTTTTTCCGCCTCATTTTTTCAGATTTAGCTTCCTTAACTTACTTTACTTGTTTGAGCCAGGTAGCCGATTGACTCTGGTCCTTGCTTGATCCTTAGTTATGTAAGAGGCTCCACTCCTGAAAACTTGGTGGCAATGACATCTTAGAATGCCAGCCTTTCCTTTGTCATGGTCTCTGAGCAAGGAAACCAGTCAGTCCCCTACCAAGGAATTCTGTCCTTTGGGGCGATTCTGGTTGGAAGTTTTCATCCGCGGATAGATTAGTGTGGGCTTAACATGTATGGAGATGCTGAGAGCATGGAGCAGCTGCCCCTCCATGAAAGTGTGCAGTTAAAAAATTCTTTCCTTATAATCTTTATTTGGTATGGGGTCTCGCTATGCAAGTTGGACTTGAAGGTATCCTCCTGTCTCAGCCTCTCCAGCGCTGGGATTACAGGCGTGAGCCACCAAGCCTGGCTTCAATGGCCAGCATGGTGCCTGGGGTTCCAGGGCTGGGATGGCATGTGGTACTGAGGATCAAACCTGGGTCCTTGCATTTGCCAGGCAGGCCCTTAGACCCCTGAGCTATCTCCCCAGCCCAAGTATGCGGCTTTTATCTTGTGGATTTTTGTTTTTCCTCTATAGTTGTGATTTCTCAGGGCTCCTCCAGAGATGACAGGTGAAGATGACAGTGGCCAGGAGGAGGAGGCAGAGTGTCCTGAGGCCCTTCAGTCTTAATGGACCAGGCGGAAAGATGGGCCTGAACTCCAGGGTCTCAGAAAGCAGGTTGACTTGCAGTGGTCACCTTCGCAACGAGGACATGGCCCGGGGGGCTGCTTAGTGCAGTGTCTCTTGAGGCAGTCTGGCTTCTGGCGGCGGTAGCCAGTGAGTCACCGAGGTCCAGTTGGAGCCCCCAGAATCGGCGTCTGTTCCTTTTTAGGCTGCAACAAAAGCAGCCACTTTCTCTTGGTTTCTTTGCTTTATCTCCTTGGCTGACTCCTTATCTCGATTATAAAATACTGAGGAGGCGTTTCTCACCAACATATCAAGTGAGCTATCTGAAGCAAAATCCATCTTTTGTGTTTTTTCCTAATGTCTGAGGCTGACTGGGTAATAAATTGGTCTTTAAGAATAATCTGTCCTTTTCTTGAACAAGGAGCTAAGGACGAATGTTTTACCAAAGTGTCGTCCGTGTAGATGATCGAGGAAGGCAGAGTGTTCTCATTTGTCTCACTGAATAGCTGACAATTTAAAATAATTGAAGGGCTGAGTTCTCATCCTTCTCAGGCCTTCGAGAATACATGTCTGGAGATACCTCCTATTCCCGTCTGCTGTCTGGCTGTTAGGCCAGCGGGAGTCTTGGGAAGGGATTGCCGGGCTCCACTGGGAACTGGTTGTTCCCGGCTGTCTGTCTTCTGGTCTTCTAAAATTTATGATACTTAAGTGCTGGCCTGATGGCTCAGCAGACTACAGAGCCTGCTTAGGCTGAGTGTAGTAGTGGTGCTGGCCGCACCCCCGGGGCACTCTGAGAGGGCAATTGACACTGGGAGTGGTGGGTGACGTGTGCCTGTAATCCCTAATCCCAGCACTGGGGAGGCTGAAAACAGGAGAATCACTATGAGTCCAATCCACCTAGTGAGACCCTGCAGACCCTGTACTAAATACATTAAAAAAAAAGAAAAAAGAACAATATCCGTTACAGAAAGTGGGAAATTTGGAACTACCCGAATTCAATGCTCCTTTTCTCTCAGCAATCTAAAGCAGAGCAAGGAAAGTTTTCAGATACCCTGATAAGTACACTGAGGTCTTTAGAGGACTTTCTCAGGCCTATGAGCTGGTTTGGAAAGATGCAATGGTACTGTTCAATCGTACATTAACTTTTTTTTTTTTTTTCTTTTTTGTACCAGGAATTGAACTCAGGACCTTGTGCTTGCCTGGCAAGTGTTTTTGCCACTGAGTTATCTTCCTGGCTCCAAACACTGACTTTTAATGAGAGACAAGCAGCTTCTATTGCATTAGGGGATGAATATCTTATCGTAAATTTATTTTATTTTTATGTATTTAGGACAAGGTCTACAAGGTCTACAGGCACGCACCACCATGCCCAGTCTCAACTGCTGTCCCAGTGTGTCCCTGGGGTGGGGCCAACACACATGCTGGGGATCAAAGCCCGGTCACTGAACCTGCCTAAATGGATATTGTTCTTGAAGAGCTTGAACAAAATCAGCAAAGGATGGATAAGCCCTTTGGAGGCTTAGATGATGGCTGGTCTAGAAGCCCCATCTGTAGAACCTGAAGGGAACATAGGGGGAATCTCAGACTCAGTAATAGCAGGCAAGGCTTTGATTATGGTTGTCTTGGAAACCTAGTCTTCAGGCTCCAAAAGTTGAGGCAGAGCAGCCTCAGGCTCAGGGATAGAGGATACCTTAAAGTCCAGGAGTGTCTGGTTTTCCTGTAGCTGACGTTTACTTTTTTTTTTTTTTGTCTTTTTGAGACAAGATTTCATTATGCAGTTAAGGCTGGCCTTGGACTCACTTTGTAGCCCAGGCTGGGCTCAGACTCACAGTAATCCTCTTGCCTCAGCCTCCCAAGTGCTGGCATTACAGGTGTGGGCCACCAAGCCTGGCCCACATTTACATTTTGAACACAAATAAGGATTATTTCCTAATACATCGAAAGTCTGGATGGGAGGCCATTCTGAAGTCCACTAATTTTTTTTTTTTTTTTTTTTTTATATCTGGAGCTCACGGGTTATACTTGTAGCCGTCACTTGGCAATCACACCTTACACATTAGCAAGGGCACGTTGATCAGCCTTCCTTGTCCACAAGAGAAAAAGGCTGACTAAAATCTGACTAAAATCTCTTTCTTCCTCTTAGTTATTGTATGGAAGGCGCCAATGGAAATCATTCCCCTGACAGCAGTTTTCCTCTTGAAAGGCAAACAGTTGTTGCAAGCTGTCTTAGCCTGATTTCTGAAGGGAGGGCTGGCCCAGGGAGAAAGTGGTTCTACAGTTCCACAGATGAGTGGAAATGTAGACCAGCGGCAACTGAGGAGCCTTGGCATACCTGCCCAAGCGTAGCCCTGGCTAGGAGAACCTCAGCTGGGCCCTCAGTTTCTACCGAGTGACCAGAAATCCGTCTCAGGAAAGCCATCCAGCTGTCCGTCTGGTCGACATTTCTTTGGCCAGTAGCTTCGGTGGGGATTCACTGGGAGGTGCTAAGGAAATCCATCCTCTGTTTAAAGAGTGGCTCTGCTTGAAGAGCATTTAAGTAGCTGGCAGAATGACCAACTTTGTTGGTCAAAGTTGTGTAAGGGATCAGTAAAGGCCTGAGGAAAGTTCATTATGTATCACTTCATAGGATTATAGTAAAAGTTTCGAAGTCCACAATATATTATCAAAGTATTTTTCTATACACATAGATGATAACTAGACCTAGAGGGAGAGAGAGAAGGTTGGGATCCTCCTGGAGGCTGAATGTGTTTTGGTACCTTCAGTGTGGTGCTTTGGAAGTAGCTCCTGGTGTCACCCAGAAGTCAGGTCTTGCCACTGTGTGTCAGGTTCAGCCTCTCGAGGAAGACCTGCCCAGAACACGAAGCCAGGACATGGGCTTTATGTGTGTTCTCCTGGATGGGCAAAGGCCTGATGTGTTATTTGACCCAGAGATGGGTAATGTGTTTTTCATCTAAAATGACCTTCCTATCTTCAGGGCTAGTACATGCTCATTTTCTACAGGCTTTACTTAGTTGTTGGGTAGGAGGAAAAGGCTTGGGTCACTTAGAGTTCTTTTCTCTTCAATCTTACATGCCTTAAAAAAAATGAGGGTCAGGGAGATAGCTCAGTGGAATAAGTGCCTGTCTGGCAAGCACAAGGTCCTGAGTTCAATCCCTGGTATCAATAAATAAAATAAAATAAAAAATAAAAAAATAAAAAAAAGGAAAGTGCAAAGTGGCAGTAAAAGATCAGAAATAAGATCGGAGAAAGGATAGAGCTGGCCAGATAGCTCAGCTGACTAAAGCACCTGCTTAGGCACATGCAGGGACTGGGCCTCGACCCCCAGTGCCATGCCACACTGAGACCGCGATTGAGACCTGGCGTGGCGGCGCACGCCTGTAATCCCAGCACTTGGGAGGCTGAAAGTGAGAGGCTTACTAGGAGTCCGATCTACATAGTGAGACTCTGTAGACCCTGTGCTAAAGACGTTAAAAAAGAAAATAAGAAAAGAAAAGGAAAAAAAAAAAAAAAAAAAAAACCCAAAAAAACAAGATCAGAGAAAACAAGTCGTTTCTTCGTATGCTCACGGTGAGTTATGGAAACAGCCTACCCAAGAGCCATCAATCTCAGCTTGGAAAGGCAAGAATGGGGAATCTCAAGAGCTAAGATCGCGTCCCCGCCAGCGGAGGATCAGGCCAGGAAGGAAACAGGTGGTACAGGCTCGACATTTCTTCTAGAATGTGGAAGAGATCAGTGCTGGTCTGACCCAGTGAAATCTGTCCCTCACATGTTAAGAACTGCATCTGACCTATTGCCTTTTAATTGGGAGTTAGGGGCCTGTGACTCATGTTTTCTAAATATGAGCTAGATTTCATAGAAGGATCATTTTATAGCATTTCGGATCAAAATCCACTAGAGGGAGCTCTAAACACCACTTTTCCCCAGTAAGGCTGTGTAAAATAAACCATAGCCTTCAAACAGAACTCTGCTAAGTTCAATAACTGGTCCAAATGCAACACTTACAAAGCAGGAATAAAGTGTCCCATTAAAGGAACATTATAAGCTTTTCATGTTTTAAACTTCAATTTATCAGGCCAGGCCTGGTAGTGCATGCCTGTAATACCAGCACTTCGGAGGCTGAGGAAAGAGGATCATTTTGAGACTAGTTTTTGGGCTACAAAGTGAGCTGAAGGCCAGCTTGAGCTGCATAGTGAGGCCCTTTCTCAAAAAGACAAAAGCCAAACAAAACAACCAAGAACAACAAAACACCCCCCAAATTTAAATTTATCATTATTTTAACGAAATTATGAGACAACATAAGCAAATATAAGAAATGGACAAAGACAATTTTTTGGTGTGTTTTTAGTACAGAGTCTATAGGGTCTCACTACACAGATCAGACCTGTAGTGATCCTCCTGTCTCAGCCTCCCCAGCACTGGGATTACAGGCACGCGCCACCACACCCAGTTTCATTCTCCATCTCAGTGTGCCCTGGGGGTGGGGCCGGCATGGCACACTGGGGACTGAACCCTGGTCCAGTCCTGCATCTGCCTAAACAGGCACTTTAATCCACTGAGCTATCTGGCCAGCTGTAGCTGAAGAATTTAAATGATACACTTAAAATTTGTAGTCAGATCTACATTACTGAGACAGAATATCCAACCTATAATTTAATTTTTTCTTAATCTTTTTATTTATTTGGTACAGGGTTTCACTATACAGCTCAGACTCCTAGCGATCCTTCTGTCTCAGCCTCCTCAGCGCTGGGATTACAGGCATGCACCACCACGCTCAAGTTCATTGGCCAGCTCAGTATGCCTGGGGGCGGGGACCAGTGTGGCATGTGGTGCCCAGGATTGAACCCCTGTCCCTTTGCTTCCTTAAGTGGGCGCTTAGTCCACTGAGCTATCTCACCAGCCCACAAAATAAAATTTTGAAGGGAGTCATAACACAGGATCCATGAAACAAAAGCAAGCTCCTACCTGCGTCCAATTATCTCGGTGGAAGACCTCCACATATACATGGGAAAGAAACTCCCAACCTGCTAGGGTGTCTGAAACACTGCATTCCTGTTCTATAAAATCAAGGAATGAATTCTAGGAGCAATGGAGGTTAAGAGTAGGAAAAATTTAATATAAGGAAGAGAAGCTTTTGCATGCAAAAGGCAGAAGGGGGCCTGGAAAGTGGGTTGCCCCTCTCTGCCCTCCATTTCTTCCCAATGTCTGGCATCCACTTTGGTCCTTACTTACCCTTTCTGAAACAGGGTCTCACTATGCAGTTCAGGCCGGCGTTGAACTTACTTTGTAGGCTAGGCAGGCCTCAAACTGACAGTGATCCTCTTGCCTCGGCCTCCCAAGTGCGGGGATTACAGGCCTGGCTTTGATTTCCATATTGCATGTCTGAGTATATAGTACCAGCAACGGTAGAGAAGGGTTCTCCCCCCTCACAGCCCTGCCAGGATTTGTTATTGGATTCTTTCTTTCTTTCTTTCTTTCTTTCTTTCTTTCTTTCTTTCTTTCTTTCTTTCTTTCTTTCTCTTTTTAAATGTATTTAGTACATGGTCTACAGGGTCTCACTACACAGATCGGACTTGTAGTGATTGTTTTCAGCCTCCCCAGCGCTGGGATTACAGGCGTGTGCCACCACGCCCAGTCTTAATTGCGTCTCATCGTGCCCCAGGGGCAGGGCCCACGCGGCCTGCATGGCCCAGTGCCTGCGGCTGCCTTAGCAGGTGCTTTAATCCATCAGCTATCTGGCCGGTCCCCCTGGGGGATTTCTTGATAGTTGCCATTCTGTCAGGAGGGAAGTCTCAGACCTTCCGGTCTTAGACTAACACCTTTCTCCCCAGCCCTGCTCCTGGGTTCTGTTCCTCCTCCCTAGCTGAGTGTCCAGGATCTACCAGGAAAGCCCCCGCCTTGTGGCTGGTTCTCACAGACTTCCTGATTGCCGAGTCTGTGGTTTTCCTTGGCGGGAGGCCAGGCCTCCCCCAGTGACAGCTACACCCCTTTGTGGCAGCAGCCTCTGTGACCTCTACGGCACTACTAAAAACGTTCCCCTTCTCCACATCTTGCTCCCACTACACCCTTCCCTGTTGCATACACACCAGAGAGTGATCCGTTGTGGCACGTGTCCTTTCTCACGTGCCACCGTCTCTCCCTGTGTGCCCTTTACTGTGTTGAAAATGCCGGCCTGTGCCGGAATCTCTAGGCCAGTCTCACCCCAACACCAGGCTCCTCTCACTGCTCGCCTAACCTCCACTCTATCGTGAGAAGTGGAGCTCTCCTCCCTGCCAGCTCTGCCCCCTGCTACCCTTCTCTACCTCCATAAGTGGCATTTAATCTGGAGCAAACCCAAGAGCCCTGCTGGTCACTGTGTCATTCCACAGCCTTTCCCAGCCCAGACCTTGGGTTTTGTATCTGTAGCTTGTGCCTTCCTCCCCACTCATCACACCAAGCTGCCGCCTCTTCTGCGATCACCACAGCCTTTTAACCAGTGGCCTGCCGGCCCCTTCCTCCTGCCCATTCATTCACTGTGGCCACAGCGGCTCCCACTGACATCTTAAAGTCCAAATGCAGTCATTAGTCTCCTGCTTAGGGCTTTTCAGGAGATTTTTCTCTGTGCCTTGGAGAGACCTTGAGCTTCCCGGCCCTGCCCAGCATTTCAGAGTTGCCTGGTTCCAAGTTTGCTATCTCCAGCTACCAGTTACCCCGGGTCTCCTGTCCCCAGTGCACTGTTCCCGCTGGGCTCCATGCCCACAGGACACGTGTGTCTGCTCCTCCGGACCTGCACTTGTTGCTCAGGCTTTCCTGCCTGTCACTGGCTCCACTAAGGAGGCAGTGGCTGCCCTTCGCCCTCCGCTGGTGTGGAGGGCCACCTTGCTCCCTTCACCTGGGCATCTTCCGTTCATCCCACCTCTGGGTCAGCAGCTGTCTTGGAAGTTCTGCCTCTGCACTACTTCAGAAAGGTCCCTTTCTTCGGGCCCTGCTATTATTCAGTTTCAGACCATCATGTCTGCCAAAACCCTTAAACATTACTCTGGAATACGCATAAAGTACTTGGAGGGGCTGGTGAGATGGCTCAGTGGTCTAAAGCACCTGCTTAGAACAAGCTAAGCTAAACAAAAGCACAGGGACCTCGGTTCAATCCCCAGCACCACATGCCAGCCCGCCCCGCCCCCTGGTGGGCTGAGCTGGCCACACACTAAACAAATAAATAAATAAATTAAAAAAAAAAATAAAGTACTTGGAGGTAATTTGAGTCTTGTCTTAAGGTGGTTAGGGAAGACCACTGCAGCATTTGGCCCAGGGCCAGTTTCTCCCTCCTCCTGAGATGTAAGACTCTTACACTCTGCCCATGGTGCCCGCGTTATGAGGTTTTCAGTGGGAACCAATGCTCCTGGCTTGGTGTGAGCTCTGGGCAGTCTCCCCTCAAGTCAGTCAGTCTCTCTTTTTTTCCTCTCTCCTCTTTTCTCTCTGCTGTCTTCTTCTTCTTCTTCCTTTTTTTTTTTTCCCCCCGTACTGGGGATCAAGCTCAGAACCTTGTGCTTGCCCAGCAGACACTTATGCCGCCGAGCTATCTCCCCGGCTCTCCATCCCTTCTGGCTGTCTCACGCTTATGTATCAGTTCTTCCACACATGAGACTGAGACTCCGAGATTTCTCGGCTCTCTTCCTGCGGTTCTCTTCTCCCCAGAGCTCTGCCCCGCGAACTCCAGCTGCCCCGGCCTCCTGAGTCTCCTTTGGCTCTGCTCCATGTCTTCACCTTGGCCTGGGGTCTATGCTGTGGCCTGGGAACCGTCCAAGTAGGCAAGGACCACCATCGGGCTCCCCTCACTATTCCTCCAGGCTCCTGCTCCTTGTGCTGAGGGCTGCACTCTGAAAGCCTCCGCGCTGTAGGGTTTGACCTGTTTTTCATGCAAGAGGGCAAATCTGGTCCCTACTGTTCCATCTTGGTTGGAATTGAAGGCTCCCTCTAAGGGATGGCATGATCCACAGATGACTAGGGGCAGGGCATGATTTGGTGGACGCTGCTGGTGCTTGAGCTTTGTGGGCTAGCTTTTACAACTGAGTTAAAATTTCCAACCCGATGGCTTTCAGCACACTCAGTGGTGGTAGCCATCACCACTCCAATTCCAGAACATTCACATCACTTCCTGAAAAGAAATGTGTGTCCACTGAGCAGCATCATTTACGTCCAATGACGCTCTCCGCTGAGTGATAAAGTCTAAAGGTGGCTCTCCAGGCCTTCCCGGCTCCTCTCCTAATTTGTCCAGATCACACCCCTCCCCTACCTTCCCTGGAGGGGCGGCTCCCAGTGGAAGCCTTTCCTGGTATCTCAACTGCATTCGCTCCTGAGCACCAGCCCCTGCAGCTCTGCCTAATTCAGCTTTCCCTTGGCGTCAGCGGGGAAGGGCTTCCGGCATGCCCTGCAGACCACCAGACTCCGGCGATGCTCCAGCGCCTGCAGCAAATGGCCTTGTCTTCACACACAGCGTGTGCTCATCTCCTGTACTTTAAATCGCCTGCAGGTTCCTTCTGCTGGACACGGTATAAGTGTCAAGTTCTGCAAATAGCTGCTGTACTGTACCGTTTAGGGGACAAGGACAAGGGAAAAAGACTCTATATTTAGTGCAGATGTAACTATTTTTCCTCTGAATATTTTTGGTCAATGTTTGGCTTCAGATGAGGAACCTGAAGATACAAAGGGGTGACTACGGCGAATCCCCGAAGTCTGCAGGGGCTACGTTCCAGGATTTTTACCTGCAAATTGTAAACAAACAAACGTGAATTTCAGGTATGTTCACAAAAAATGCCTATAAATGCCTATTTTTATAGTCTAAACTCTAATTGTGTTATGTCTCCCATCGTTCTGTAATTTAACTTAATAAAATACGGATACAGTATGTAATAATTTAAATTTAATTTAACAAAAATACTGCGCAGTAGTTCAACCTTCTCCTGGAGTGTCTTCAATTTCTGGCTCTTGGGCTCATTGCCAGAGGCCTTAGAAGGTGCAGGGCCTTTTTTGACAGGGTCTTAGGGGTCTTAGGGCTCTAAGAACAAAACCAAGAACTGACACCCGCGCATTCAGCAACCTGTTAGGATTCAGGAGCGCTGGCGCAGGCTCCAGGGCGGAAACCAACCAGGGGCAAGGGGAATCAAGTAACACTCTCGGATTGGCTACTTGCAGACCTCCTGCCAAAATAAAAAATTGTGGAGATTACAGTATTTGCCGTTCCTGTGAAACTTCAGGGTTTTCTGAAAACAATTAATAGTTAAGCTCTAAGGAAAAGTCCCTGAACGGCTGAGGTCCCGGATTCTGCACGCTGACTTCGTGGAGTGTAGTGTAAATCCAATGCTAAGCCTGCCTGTTTGAATGACTGCCTCTTCCGCTACACTGGGACCTGGGCAATTCCTGGTCGTGTCCTTGTGCTGGCATGCGGCAGGTGCTCGGAGGTTTTTTTTTTTTTTTTCCCCCAAAATTTTATTGATAAACAGCAATGAGACAGTTTCAAATCAAATCGGAAGTACAGTTTCAACAAATAATACACTACATATATTCTTCTTAGTGGTTAATTGCTGTACAAGATGCGGACTTGAGATCCTATTTACAAACACCATTAGAACAAATCATTCTATTCATTAAGAGAATGCAACTATATATCTATCCTAACCACTTTGAATACACAGATACAAAATGGACATTCATCGGTATACCCCATTTTTTCTAAGTGCCGTTATTGTAGGTGCCCGGAGGTTTGCTGACATGGGTGGACATATCAGCAGTACCTGTCAGCACCGGGGATCCAGTGGCCCCGTGACTGACTGTGCCTTCGTTCCAATTCCCTCCCAGAGGCATGGGGCAGAGCACAAGCTCACTTCCTTCCGGGAGAAGCCAGCTTCCGGCTTCCGGCCAGCCACTCTCAGCTCAGGTGTGACCTGCTTTTTGGGAAGGTCCTACTCCTCGGGGTGGAACTGTGGGCAGGTTTTATTTGTTCAGTAATTGCTACCCATTCTATTTGGTTGACCTCTTTCTTGGCTGGGTGTCAGGTGATCTTAACAACATCCCAGCAGGTTTTGTAGCCTTCAGGATACTTTTGGTTGTGGTGAACGTTGGTCATGGAGGTAAGCCTTAAGCCTTCGTCCTGTTCAGAGCATGCATGTGTTTTCCGCAGGCTACACAGCTCCCCTGTCTTGGACACGGGGACCTACCTGGGGTCTTGTCTTAGCTGGTTCCAGCAGGAGAGATGCGAGGAAAAGGGGTTCTTCTCACATGACAGCTTGCAGGCAGTTCTGGGGGAGGTCTTGGCTGTGTTCCGGGTGTCAGGCTCTGAATAATGCCCATGGTGTCCACTCGCATGAAGGTCTCCATGGACTCTTGTGTTTTGGGACCCAGTCCTTCCTGTGACAGTTAATCTTGATGCTCAGTTTCATTGGCTTGAGAGACACCTAGGAAATTAGTAAAGCACCCTTCTGGCTTTGCCTGGGTACATTTGTGAGGTTTCCAGAGCCAGTGGGTGAGTGAGGCTGTGAGGAGAGAAGACCCACCCCGGGGAGGGGGACAGAAGAGGAAGGTGGACAGAGCCAGCAGCTGGGGCTGTCCCTGAGCCTCCTGCTGCACCAAGTGAGCAGCTCCCCTCTGTCCCGTCCTTTCCCCATGATGTTCTGCCCTGCCGCAGTCCTGAAAGCAATCCAGCCAGCAAGCCATGGACTGGGACCTCCAAAACCATGCGCCAAAACAGGTCTTTCCTCCTCTAAGCTGCTCTCCTCAGGAGTTGTGTCTCAGCCCTGCAGAGCTTGCACACTCCCCAAGAATGGCGAGTTTCCCTTCAGGCCCTTTCCAGCTGAGCCTTCCCATTGTTTGACTGAGGAGCTACCCGTGGTCCCTGCCCCTCCACCAGTACCTGCTGGAGTTGTTTCCATCCTCATTGAGAACCAGGTTGGGGTGAGAGTTTTCTGGGCACACCCCGCCTCTTCAGCCCTCCTCTGCAGGAATCCCACCTGGAGAAATCTGACCTGGGAGCACCATTCTGTCTGAGCCTGGCAGAGCCCCTGATTGCCAACAATCCTCCCAAAGATCTTCTCCCACCACACCTGGCTCTGTCGGTGACACCAGGGTGGGGCCACGGTCTGTGCCATTCTTGAGGTGTGCCTCTGCAGCAAGAGATGGCCTCAGACTGCCCCTGCTTGACGATCCCAGTTTGTGTTTGGTCACTTTCTTCAGCTGCAGGGAGGGGAGCTGATGCAGCTTTTCTCTCCAGATTCCCCCAATGCTGACTGCTCTCAGGTCTCTTCCTCTCCTGGTGGTGGAGGCTTATGTGGCTGGCGTCTTCCAGGGAGCCCAGCGCTAGCTTTGGGGTGCGCTGCTCTCGGTGACGTGGCCATCAGTGTTTGAGGGATGGAAGAAGTCCCATAGCAGGTCTGTCCCCCCCACTCTGGCTGTAGTAGATGCTTGTCAACGGTCCTGTTTATCTTTGCAGCCCCTGCATGAGCATGGACTCTAACCCGGCATAGACAAATGATCAATGTGGGGTTGAATTACACGGACAGGAAGAGTGCACAGTGGGCTGGGCTGGCTTTCTCCCTGTGTGTGCAGGCTCCCAGGAGGGTGTGTGCCCTTTTGAGGTGGCCTCTTTCTTGCCCCTATAAGAGGAGGCTGGGATTGATGCAGTACTTCTCTGAGCACACAGTGGAACAGACCACAGGCTGGGCCTTCCTCCAGTGCCTGAGGACTGAGAGGGTGTTTCCATGGCAACAGCGTGCTCCACCTCCCCTCCAAGTTGTAGTCCTGCTGTAGAGGCGAGGGCTGCCTGGGGTTGGCTTGGTTCTCCCAGCTCAGGCTGCAGCTGCTGCCTGCTTGCCTGTGTGCTTGCACCACCACCTTGTAAGGATAGCCCATCAGGAACACCATGGGGACACTAGCTCAGAGAGGTGACAGCGGGCTAGGGCAGGCATGTGGTGAAGAAGCACCTTGTCAGAGTTGGGGGGGTTTGCAAAACAGAACACAGTTTTAAACATTATTTTATAATGAATCACCTGAAGAATCATATACAAAGAGTGCAGGAAGTCTGTTCACACACTGCCGACCAAAGACTCCAGCTGAAGGCCTGGATCCCACAATAATGTCCTGCAGGAGTCCAGCTGAAGGCCTAGAGCCTATAACAACGCCTCCCACAAGTCCAGCTGGAGGCTCAGAGCCCGTCACAATGTCTCCTGCAGGCCTGTTTCATGGATCTGTGCTGAGCAGACCCAAAGGCCAGTGAAGGAAGCTAGAGAGCCCGGGTCAGCGGGCTGAAGGGTCTGTGCTAGCAGGCTGAGGGATCTGCACTGGAGCCAGGAAGCAACGGTCAAGGTAAGAACAAAAGCTCCCTTGAAAAGTGCCACAACTATCCTCTTCCAGCAATGAGGAAAGCTGTGTTCCAATCAGGAAAGCCAGTGTGACAAGGTCCTCCAGCAGAGTAGCCCAGAAAAACCAGGAGAAGCAGCTACTTCCTAACAGCTTCTGCAAAGGGCACCCCCAACAGCTTCTCCTCGCTTCTCCAGTTCCCCCTCTTATGCTGCCGGCAGCGCCCCTCAGGGGGGCCGTGCACCCCAGCACTATGCCAGTTCAGCTCAGCCGGGCGTAGCACGCTGGCGACCAGCTGCTGTCACCACACACCTCCATGGCACGTACCTGGAGCAACACAACAGCTTGTACTTCCGTCCTGCCTTGTAGTTAGAAGAGAGGGGTGAAGGCGCTTGGTGACATGCTGAAGGGAGAGATGGGTGCGAAGAGACAGGGAAAGAGAGCTCGAAAAAGGGTCAGAACGTGAAATGACACACACCCAGGGCCGCTGAATTTTGTTGGACAGATGTGTTCCTGAACCCTAAGACCATCCTGATCGGGCATTCTACTAGTGCGTTGGGGTTGCTGCAACAGAATACCTTGCCCTGGGTGGCTGAGGCGCAGCTGAAAATTTCTTTCCCCACAGTTTTGGAGGGCGGGACTTTAGGGGTTGGTAGGGCCAACTCCCCACTGAGGCCGCTTTTCTGGAGTGTGGATAAAGCAAGTGTTAGAACCGCCGCCAGCAGGGACTACGGCGCTCAGGGAAGAGAATGCTGCAGAGTGTGCAGCGGACCGCGGACGGCTGTCTGCTCAGAGCTTAGGGCAGGGGGTGCCTGGGAGCACAGGGAGGCCCCTGGAGGACACTGCCCCACCTGTATGGGAGTGGGGATCCCTTCCCTGGCTGCCCATGGCCAGGTGACTTGGGGACCAGCGCAGCGCTGGCAACCCGGCGAGCCAGGGCTCCCTCTAGCAGTGAAATATGACTCAGAAAAACATATATTTTGTTCTTTTGAGACAGGTCTCGCTATGCTGTTCAGTCTGGGCTTTATCTCACTTTACAGCCCAAGGTGGTCTCGAACTTGTAACGATTCTCCTGCCTCAGCCTCCCAAGTGCTGGGATCACAGGCTTGAGCCAACACACCTGGCTACATTCGTATATTTTAATTAAACATATATGAAGATTCCGTTTCTGAATACTGAGCTTCTCAGTCTGCATGAAACTGGGTGAAGGTTTGTCAGAAGTTCTTTTCCCTAGAAATGGAACAATAGGAACAAATGGTTTACACGGCCTTGGTAAATGCAAGAGGCCCCTCGGATTCAGAAAGAGCGCCTGTGGAAAAAGGAGCCCTTCTCCACTGTTGGTGGGAGTCCAGGCTGGTACAACCAGGATGGAAATCAGGATGGAGATTCCTCAAAAAGCTAGGACTGGAGGCCCATTCCAGCCAGCTGCTCCCCTCCTGGGAATTTTTCCAAAAGAACTGAAATCATCATAGTCCAACAATATATGTGCGCCCACGTTTATAGCAGTGCAATTTGTCACAGCTAAATCTTGGAAACAACCCAGATGCCCTTCAGCTGAGGCATAGATAAAAAGATAGAGTATTTTTTCACAATGGAGTATTATTTAGCTATAAAAAAGATAAATTCAAGGATTTGTAGGTTAATGGATGCAGCTAGACAATATATTGGTAAGTGAAGTACATCAGATCTATGTGTGCAAACATCATACTGTCTCGCTAGTGTGAGAACCTGCAAGATTAATGAAAACCTAAAGGGTACAATGGGAGCTTGGGGGTTAGCTCAGTTGTTTAAAGCGCCTGCTTGGGCAAAGTCAGTCAGGCGCAGGGGACTGCGGTTCGATCCCCAGTTCCACATGCTATACCAGACCCACCCTTAAGGCAGCCTGAGCCAGTCCAAAAAAAAAACAAAACAAAATATCATTTTAAAGATACAGTAGATACTGTGAAAGGGAAAGAATTTGTTCAATGGGAAGGAAAAATAGGGATGAAGAAAAAGATGAATGAAAGAAGGGAAAAAGATTTAGGTATATATGCAGGATAGTTTGGATAACTGTACTTGCTTGTCTTTGGAAAAGAGCAGTCAATGTTTAATTTGTTTTCTTTCTTTTCTTTTGAATTTCTTACAACGTTTTAAAATTCTTATTTGTTTATTTTTTTCTGTATTTTAGGGAAGGGTCTACAGGGTGTTCAGGGTCTTACTACTAGACGGGCCTCATGCTGATCCTCCTGTTTACAGCCTCCCAAGTGCTGGGATTATAGGTGCATGCCACCATGCCCAGTCTCAATTACTGTGTCAGGGTGCCCCAGGGGTGGGGCCGGCACAGCAGGCCCCGGGATGGGATCCCTGGCCCCTGGTCTGCTTGCAGGCACTTTAATCCACTGAGCTATTTGGCTGGCTCTTCTTACAACCTCCCCCCCCCCAACCGGGGATTAAACTCAGGCCCTTGCACTTGCCAGGGAAGTGCTTATTCTACTGAGCCATTTCCCCGGTCCACAACTTTTTTGTTACTGTTTTATTTACTTAGTTTTTCTTTAAACAAATCTTGCATGTTCATATCTGGTAGCTTGAACAACTAATTTGAAGACAGCATCTGTATTACAGCAACCAATGTTGAATTCCTATTACTTTGTTTACTGAAAATTTGTATCATTTTTAATGCTTCCCCCCTCACTATTTTGTATTAAAAAAAAAAATCAGAACCCCTCTTTATCGCTTGGAGGATTCCATCTCAAAGGTGGAATTAAGGTTAAGCCCGATGTCTTGGTACCTGAAGCTAGAGCATGGGAAAGAAGAGTTGGCGCAGAAGACCTGCATTGGCCAGAAGACGAAGGGTGAGGGGGTCGTGGGGCAGCGCTGGTGAGGTGCACAGCAAAGATGCTCCTGGAGATGAGACTCCGCCCATGCTTTAGAAGGTCTCCCTGATAGCGGGGAGTCCTCCAGGGTGTCCGGAGACCCCAGGCTGCCTAATGAATTTGATCTGAGGTCAAATCCAGTTTATAAGAATGCCAACATGTTTTCCTCCCTGACCCTTCTTCTTTCACAAGCACAGAGGTCCCTGATGCGTGACGTCACAGCAGACCGGCAGCAGAAGCAGCTATGGACGGCCCGCTGTCTGTCTTCTTACCAGCCGCCCACTAAGGAGGTCTGCAAAAAGTGGGAGCACCATTAGTCTTCTCTCTAAATGTTATTTTGTTTGAGAAAACAGTTATTTTTCATAAAATATGTTAATTGTATTAACATTAATAAGCTTAGGCTGCCAAGGTTTGAATCAATGAGCAAATATTTAAACATTTATTCTGTATTAATTTCCATTGCTCTAAATATTGATAGATGTTATTTTTATAAACAAAAGCTTTTTCAGTCTTTAATAATTTTTAAGAGTGGTGCAGAATCCCAAGGCCAGTGTGAAGCAGTTGTTCTAGAGGAAGACAATCAAGGCTCTGGGGTTAGTGTGGCTGGGTTCAGGTCCTGGCTCTGTGGTTTTAGGCAAGTGACTTGCCCGTTCTGAAAATTACTTTCTTTCTCTGTAAAGCTAGGCTACCTTATAAACTTACTGTGAGCAACAAAGGAACTAATATATAACTAGTGTTGGGGTCAAAGCAATCATATAAGCGTTAATTGTACTTTTTTTGTTTTGTTTTTGTCTTTTTAAAAAATTACAAAAAATCTTTTATTTGTTAATTTATTTGGTAGAGGTCTTGCTATGCAGCTTGGACTCATAGTGGTCCTCCAGCCTCCTCAGTGCTGGGATTCAAAGCGGGTGACATCACAGCTGGTTTTGGGGGCTGGCACGGCATGTGGTAACAGGAATCCACCCCGGGTCCTTGTGCTTGCCAGGCAGGTGCTTAGACGTGGAGTTATCTCCCCAACCCCCTGTTTTTGTCTGGGACGGCATCTTGATATACAGCTTAGGCTGGGCTTGAGCTCACTTTGTAGCCCAGGCTGGTCTTGAACTCACAATGATCCTCTTGCTTTAGTCTCCTGAGTGCTGGGATATAGGCATGGGACACCACACCTGGCTCTTTTTTTTTTTTTTTTTTTGAGACAGGGTCAATCTATGAAGCTCAGGCTGGCCTTGAACTTACTTACATCATCTAGGCTGGCCTTGACTCCCAGCAATCCTTTCGCCTCAGCCTCCCAAGTGCTGGGATTGCAGGTGTGCCCCATCATGCATGGCTTAAACATAAATTGCATCAAGCAGTTGATATGCAGAATCCTGTTGCATGCTGGGAAGATTATCAAACGGCAGAATCCCAGCTCCACCCTGAAGGGGTTGCCAGTCGGCCCAACAGGGACTTGGATTTGTAGTCAGTAGCTGTGGGCTCTACCCTTGGTTGCCCATCTGACCTTTAGCCCCTCACTTCCTACTGGGAAAAGTCAGGTAAAAAAATGCACCCATGACAGTCCACTGACTAGGCATAAAATCCTGCAGGCTGTCTTGAGGCCTCTCTCTCTCTCTCTCTCTCTCTCTCTCTCTCTCTCTCTC
>NW_004524605.1:16537064-16539166 GCF_000260255.1 Octodon degus
CTCCTCCCTCCTCCCTCCTCCCTCCTCCTCCTCCTCTTTTTTGCAGTACCAGGGAGCGAACTCAGGACCTTGAGCTTTCCAGGCAGGCGCTTTTTGCCGCTGAGCTATCTCTCCAGGTCGGTCTCGGTTTCCCTCTCCCTTTTCCCCTCTCCAATCTCCCCTCTTCCTTCTCCAATCTCCCCTCTTCCTTCTCCAATCTCCCCTCTTCCCTCTCCAATCTCCCCTTTCCCCTTTCCCCTTTCCCCTTTCCCCTGTTCTCTCTCTCTCTCTCTCTCTCTCTCTCTCTCTCTCTCTCTCTCATCTCTTTCTTATCTCTACCTCATCTCTATCTCTTGACTCAGTTTAACTAGAGTTTGTCTCTCTCAGGGAAAATTAAGTGAAGTCCTGCTACCATTTCCAGAATCTACCCCTTTTCCAGCCATAACATACTTATGCCGCTAGAGGGCGCGCACCGCCCTGTTAGTGACTCGCCTGCTGTTCGTGCTCTTCTGGAACTGGTCTCCTACCTGAGATGAATGTAGATTGAGGTTTGTTGTCTGCAGGCGTGGAGAGTGTTGCCAACAATCTTTTTAAAAATCTTTTTTAAAAATCATTCAAGACACAATGACTGAGACCTCTTTAAATAAAGTGGAGTGGAGTGGTCAGTGGAAGGGAGGTGCCGTATTGGGGCTGCCTCAACCCCTGACATTCAAGAAGCAAGCCTCCCCTCTTCTTTTTGACCCCAGGCTCTTGCTCTGCAGCTCAGGCTGGCCTTGAGCTCACTTTGTAGCCCAGGCTGGTCAAGAACTCGCAAGGATCCTCCTGCCTCAGCCTCCCAAGTGCTGGGATCACAGGCCTGCACTATCACACCCCGCAAGCATTCATTTCTTGCCGAGCTGGGCTGTGGGTTCTCCCCTGAACTCATGGGATCCCAGAGCCACACTTGAGCGTGGGCACTCAGGGTAGCAGCTCGACAGTGGGCTCCCAGTGTTCCTAAGGTATGTGACTTCCAGGGGTCCTAGAGGCGGGTCCTCCCTGCTGTGGGCGCACAGGGCCAGGTCTCACTGCGCCAGAACACCGTTCTCAGCCCTCTGCGCGCAACCCCGTCTCTTTAACAAGTGCTCCGTGCTAAGCAAAATTCTCTTAAGGGCCTGTGGATTGGGATTGCGCACCTGCGGGCTCCAGCTCTTGATCCCAGCGACCGAGCCCTGGGTCGCTACCTAAGCTGTGGCCAGTTAAAACTTGTGCATCTCACTTCCTTTTTCCCCAACGTCTGGTCACATTGACAGGGGTTCTTGGAATCCGCTCTGGTTCTGCAAACTGCCGGAGCTGAGAATCACTTTTTGTTTTGTTTTGTTGAGCAACTGAACTCCGCTCGACACGCCAGGCCGGCGGACTCTTCCCTCTTCGCATTTCCAGCACGCCCTGTCGGATACGGAAGCGAAACTCACCGGGATCACCTGCGAGTTCTCGTATCCGGGCTCGCGGAGGACTCGCCCGAGGGAGACCCGAAGGAGGACACTGCTCGAGAGCATCAGGCTTTCAGGGTGAGAGGGCGCCCGCGTCAATTTCCATAGTGCCCACCAGAGGGCGGCACTGGGCCTCTGGCCGCAAGACGCTGTCTCCCTCTCTGCCACCTTAGATACCTTCTGGGGTTCCTGGAGCCCAGAGGGGCCAGAGAGGGGGCGAAGAGAGGAAGTCGCTGGTCACACGTAGCCTTCTGAGTGGCGTCATGTGCTTTAACGTTTTAGTTTTGTTTTAAATCATGTGCTAAAATATGATTAAGAAGTAACACGCTCCTTTTACCGTAATTGTTAGGGTACTGGCATGCTGGTCCGCAGTGAGCACTCGTGTGCCCTTTCCCCTTTAATTGCTTCCTTTTTCTTTAACCTAAATGTATGTGTTTAAGTAGAAAGCATAATGTATACATGGAAAATCTGCGTCACTTGACGTGATCAGAGGATAACCTGGAAAGGAAACAGTGGCAGCGAATTCTTGCCTATCCTGGTGCTAGGTCCCATCAAAGGTCCCTGCGCTGTGGCCAGAAGGAGGTTAGCAAGTGTCACAGGCGCATCAGCACCCCGAGCGAGCCTATCCTTCAAGAGGCCAGCAGGACTGAAGCC
>NW_004524605.1:16548216-16552789 GCF_000260255.1 Octodon degus
TTGTATTGTTTTCTTAGTTTCCAATGCATTCATTTCTGCTCTGATCTTTACAGTTTTCTCCCTTGTAGAAGCTTTTGCCTTAACTTGCTCTTCTTTTTCTAGAAATTTGAGGTTAACCATTGAGTTATTTGTTTGTGTTTGCTCTGTTTTCTGATATTCACTGCTATAAATTTCCCTCTTCAGACTGCTTTCATTATGTGCCTTAAGTTCTAGTAGGTTGTGTTGTTGTTATCATTTAATTGCAGAAACTGTCTAATTTCATCTATAACCCGCTGGTTGTTTGGGAAGGTGCCATTTAATTTCCATGTGTTTATATGAAGTTCTTGTAGTTTTTTTTGCCATTGATTTCCAATTTTATTGCACTATGGTCTGATAATATGCTGGGATAATTTCTACTCCTTTGCATTTACTTAACTATGTTCTATGATGTAGTATGCGGTCTATTTTGGAGAACATCCTGTGTTCATGACAGGCAGGATTCTGAATGTGTATTCTTATATTGTGTGTTGGAAGAGCTATAGGCATCTACTTAGCCATCTCCCTGACCCCTGGTTCAGTTCTAATATTTCATCGTTGATTTTTTTGTCTAGTTGATTTGTCTTTTTGTGACATTGGGGTATTACAGTACCCCAGTATAATAGCATTAGTGCTTATTTGATTTTTCATGATGTTAGTATATGTTTTATGCAATGGGATGCTCCCATATTTGTTGCATATATATTTGAGTGTTATCACTTCCTCTTGGATTGTTCCTTTTACAAGTCATAGCAACCTCCTTTGTCTCTCTTAATCAATCTTGGCTTGGAATTCAATTTGTGTGCAAATAGGGTAGCTACCCGTGATTTTTTTTTTTTTTCTGGGTTCCTAGCACATGGAGTATTGCTTCTCATCATTTGATTTTCAGTCTATGAATTTCGTTTTGAATGAAATATGTTTATTTTATGCAGCATATTGTTGGACCTTGATCTTTGGTTCATTCTGCCAGTCTGTGTCTTTTGATTGGTGAATGAGATCATTAGCACTGATAGTTATAACTTGCTTGTAATGACTTATCCTCGTCATGTTCTTTTCCTGTTTGGCTCTCCTCCTCTTTTCCCCTTCTGAGTTTAACTGTTGGCCTTGCTTGATGGATTCTTTCTGTTGGGGCTCATGGAGTTGTACTTCTCAGTATCTCTTGCTAGAACATCCCTCAAAACATTTTGGAGTGCTGATTTGGTGTTCATGAATTTCTTCATGTGTTCTTTGTCATGGAAGTATCTTATTTCTTTATTAGTTTTGAAAGATAGTCTTGTGGGGTATATTAATCTGGGTTGAAGGTTGTTTTCCCTTAGAGCTTGGAAAACATCACTCCAAGCTGTCCTTGACATGCGGTTTTTTTTTTTTTTCTTTTAGAAGTCTGTTCCTTATTTGTTTCTTTTCCCTAATAGCATTTACAGTTCTATTCTTGTGTTGAATTCCTGAAATCTTGGCTATAAAATGCCTTGCTGTAGATTTGTTTTTTGATCGTGGATAATTGGAGTTCTATATGCCTCACTTATTTTTATGTCAAATTCTTTCTCTTTCAGAAAAGTTTTTTGTCCATGATGTCTGTGAACAATTTTTTAAAGTATCATCTTTACTATCTCCTGCTTTTTCATGGACTCCAACTAGTCTTAAGTTATTATTCTTTGCCTCATTCAGCAGCTTCTGGATTAATTCCTTGTTGTCCTTTGCTGTTTTTAAAGAAATCTTTCTTTCCATGATTGCTAAACGCAAGCCTGCCTCTTATATCTGAGGTCCTGTCTTCACATTGGCTCATTCTGCTGTAGATGGAATGGAATTTTTATTCTCCTGAATATCTGCCTGAATATGTCTTATGAATTCTGTTTCTTTCCCATGTGGAACATTCATGGATTCCCATAATTTTCTTTCTTTTCCCCCCTTTTCTCTCTGTTGGAGATGGGGTCTTGCTATGCAGTTCAGGCTGGCTTGAGTTCACTTTGTAGCCCAGGCTGGTCTTAAACTTGCAACAATCCTCCTGCCTCAGCCTCCCAAGTGCTGGGATTGCATACATGTGCCACCATGCCCTGCTAATAATTTTCTTAAGCTTCTCTTTTTCTTTAAATCTGTATCTGCTCTGGAGTCACTAAGGATGGTTTTCACTGTGGTCACCAGCTCTGTAGTTATCTGAGAAATTATTTCTGATTTGGTATTCTTCTAGAGCATCATTGAATTCCTTTGTTGTTACCACCTCAGAGGGGCCGGGTGGGGGCCCTTCAGATCATCACACCTCTTTGCACCCTGAGTTTGTTTTCGGTTAACTTAATATTCTGGGTTTGCATCTTGTTTCTTTTCTTTTTTTTTATTTTTAGCTTAATTCCTTGGTTTACGCTTGTAAATTGCCTATGGTGGGCTCCTTTATTGCTACTATTTAGAACCACTAGGAAATGACTACTTTTTTTGAGGTGTCTTCCAGGTGTAGCTGGTTTTGGGGTTTTGAGTCTGCTCTAAGATCCTCACTCTTCAGTTTGTTGGGGATAAGAAGTTGCTGCCTGTTGGTCCAGGCTCTAGTTCTGTGGCACTGGCCCACAGTATTTTCTATCATTCGTAGTCAATCTCATTCTTGGAATACTAGGAAGAATAGCTGTTCAGAACTATTATGTTACTTTTCACTAAAGTGGTATAATGAGAAATAACAATAGCATTAAACACAGCCTACTTGGGCTGGTGAGATAGCTCAGTGGTCTAAAGCACGTGCTTAGGCAAGTTTACACAAAATGCAGGGACCCTGGTTCAATCTCTGGCACCACATGCTGCACCAGCTCCACCTGGGCTGAGCTGGCCACAAACAAAAAAAAAAACAGCCTAGAAAATGACAATTGTAACTAACCATTTATTTGCTATCTTTAACCATATGAACTAGATTTGTGGGTATAGCAAAATCTAAAACCAAAAAATAATATGCAGTATATAAGTCACTTATATGCCAATTTTACCCTTGGATTAAAATTTAAAAGAAGCTAGGGAGAAAATAGAAAAGTAGAAGAAGAGGAAGAGATCAGAAGTAAGGCTGGAGAACAAAAGGGCATCATGCTAACTTTGGGAAACTAATGCAGAAGACTGGAGGTAAAGAGAGAAGACAGAGACAAACAGAAGAACAGCACAGAACCATAACCACAAAGAGGCCAGAAGCCACATCCACCCTCATACAAACAAGATGAAGCAATAAAGGAGAAAAAAAAATCCAAACCAAAACTACAACAACAAAAACAAATGAGAGCAAGAGCAAGTGTGAGAGTGAGAGTGAGACAGTGAGAGAGTGAGAGAGCTAGAGAGAGCAAGTGAGAGAGAAAGCAAGAGAGTGAGAGTGAGGAGAGCAAAACAGCAAGGGAGTGAGAGTGAGAGAGCTAGAGAGTGAGAGAGCAAGCAAGAGAGCGAGAGCAAGAGCGAGAGAGTTCCACTTCCAGGTTTTTCTCTGCTGTCACTGGGAGACAATGTGTGGAGACAGAGTCTAGATGTGGTTTGATTTACCTCAGCCAGCAGTAGTAGCATTTTAGGTGGATTGTGGGTAAGCTCAGGGAGCCTGCACCTTCTGGCTGAGACAATACTCACCTGGCCTGCAGTTATTAGTGCATCTTCCTTGGGCCCGAGCCCAGCTAGCAGCCACTAAATGGAACTGGCAGCTTCTCTGAGTTCTGAGCTCAGCTAGTTTCTTTCCAAGATAGCTCTTGGCTAAGTGCTATCTCTTGTGTAGGTTGACTGAACACTCAGCACTCATCCAATCCAGTGTAGTCCTTCACATTCACTGCTCTGCTCCAATGCTGCATCTCTCTCTGGAGGCATCTCTTGTCACCAGCAGTCACTGTGTGTCTGCTGGTTTGAATTATTCCTCTCATGCAGTGAGTCCTCACTCAGGGAGGAGGCACTGCCAGCTATCTCCTTGTTGTTCATTGACGTGTCTCTGTGGACTTCAGTTCATGCCTCAGATATTTCCTTGATCCAGGGGACCCACTTCCCTACTTCCTGTTTTCCTCATGTTGCTATATTCTGGTGTCTGGGTGGCAACAAACTGGCTCTTTCTTTGATGCTTACCATTCCACCATCTTTGTGCCTCAATCTTTGTTTCTTGTTCCATTTGGGCAATTTTTTAAAAAAAATTTCAATTGGTGAATTGGGATGATTTCCATTGATGGTTATAGCTGATATGTGTATATTTATTATTGTCATGTTTTCTCCCTATTGTTGGTTGCCTGTTTTTTCCCTCTGTTTAATTGCTTGCTTTGCCTGGTGGCTTCTTTCTATTGGTGTTCTTTGGATTGTACTCTTCCATATCTTTTTCTAAAATAGCCTTCAGTGCATGGTTAGCCAACATTTTGGCCCTAGCCTTTCAAGGTCAATGAAGACTTGGGACATAGGAGAACCTGTACTGTAACAACATGTAACTCAGTTGTGCTCCAAATTTTCTGATCAAGAAGATTATGGAGCCACAGAGGAATGTGTTCGATGATCTAAAGTGAGCCTGGGGAGAGTCATATGGAGAGAAAAAACATTTTTTCAAGCTTTCACAGACAGCAAATTGGTCAAGCAATGGCCG
>NW_004524605.1:16552889-16557473 GCF_000260255.1 Octodon degus
CACACACACACACACACACACACACACACACGTTAAAAAAGACAAAAACCAGAGAGACAGAGACAGAGAGAGAGCCGAAGGATTAAAAAAGAGATGAAAAAGGAATAGATTTTTCATGTGGCTCAACATTAAGCTTAAACAGTCTTGAAATAATTTCTCATGTGCTGCGGACCAGCTCCGCCTGTCCTGAAGGCACAGGCACATAGCTTGTGCTGGACCTGAATCCAGCTGCAGGGTGATCAAAGCCCACACTGTGGCTCAGTGTCACCTGCAGAGTGGTGAGGGTGGAGCAGATGGTCTGACCTCGTGGACCTAGCGGTCCAGGACTCCTGCCCCCCACCTAGAGGACCTTCTCTTCTGTGCGCAGGCCCTTTGCAAGGGCTTGGGAAAGCAGCAGTCAAAACCCCCAGCTGATGCACTTCTTCTGAGAGAACTTAGGTTCTCTAACAGCTGGTGGAGCAAGCCAAAAGCTTGGGGCCCAGGGCTCAGAAGACTCGGACTTAAGTCAGATTCCTACTAGCTTTGGGGCTTTGAGGAAGTTGCTGAACAATGGGGCCTGGTTTCCCCTGCAGTGTGGGACAGGAACAAGGGTGGCAGTAGTCCGTATGCGAATGTTAAGCTACGAGGTGCATGCCAAGCGCCTACCGCAGTGCCCACATCCCTAAGATGTCACTTCTGAAAATGGAACTGGGATGTCCCAGGAGGGAGGCGCTGGGGGAACCATTTGTGAGTCCCGCTCCTCACATCTTTAAACAGCCCAAGTGAGTCCTGTGGGCTGGCGCCCAAGAAACGGAGGCCTGGTGTGAGAATGGTGACATGAGTGCACCAGGCTGCACCCTCCCACAGGCCTTGCTGGTACTGGGAGGGGCCCGTCCTAGCCCGGTGGCTGGAGGGACGAGGTGGGGCTGCGCGAGCGTGGAGTTTGGAAGCATGCCCTTGCTTCTGCTGGAGGCTCCTTCTTGGGAGCTCCTTGCAGCTGCCTGTGCCAGGTAGAATTCTCCTACAGAGTGTGATGCTGTGAGTGCCATCGGAAGTGTAGACGTGCACGGGGCGGCCCTGGGTTTTCTTCCCACGAGATCACTTTTCAGTGCCGTCTGCATGGGCAAGGCCCCGAGCATTGCTGACCTTCCACATGGTTTTACGTTAAAAACTATCTGTGTATGATGGGTAGATTTTGGAGCCCTTTGACAAATTGGTGAGAGTTACATTTTTCTCGACATCTTACAACATTTAAAATGTAGAAACAAATTTGAATATAAAATTTCAGTGTTTTTTCAAGCAGTTTTGTAAAAAAGAAAAACCCACCTGTAGACTTCAGATTATGAACCACTGATTCTGTGTTTTGATCACTTTATGAGCTTCCACGAAGCCCACAGTTTTAAAGCTAGCTTTTCCACTCAACCCCAGTCAGAATGAAGAAGGTATTCCCTTGTAACTTGCTTGTCATTATGTGTCTCTCTCAAGCGCCAAGTGAGCCAGCCGCAGTCCACTACGGCCTTGGGGGAGTCGTGCTACCAAGACCTTCGCATGTGGTTGTGCCCTGGGGAAGGCTTCCTTCGCTGCTCGCCAGCTCACGCAAAGGGTGTGAGGCCCGGCAGCAGCGTGGGCAGGCCACAGCCAGGCAGCGGAACACAAGGCCCGGCAGGAATCCTTCCTCTGAAGACCGGAGGGGCCGCTCGTTCTCCATGGTGGGCTCAGTATAGTGTGAATTAGTGGCTGGGGAGAGCTGTCATGAGGGGCTAGAAATACACATGCAAGGAAGGCGCGGGCAAGTTTGGGCTCCTTGTCCTGGGTAGGACTCCTTTGTGGACAGTAAGTAGATTCACTGGAGTTCTTAACTGCAGGAAACAAACTAGTTCTGGCTGGCTGAGGCAGAAAAGGAATTTGCCAAGAGCAGGTCAGGTGGTTCTGAGAAGTGCTGGGCCCATTACCACAGAGACTTGGGAGGGAGGGCAGAGACCAGGGGGTTGAGGCTCCACGGGCAGCAGGCTGAGCGATGACACGACACCAGAGTGGCACGGATGACAGTGCTATCAGGCCAGCACCCTGCCACTGCAGCCGCTGAGGTCTGGGCTGGGCTGGAGGATGTTGCTGCTGCTACTGCTGCCATTAAAATGAACTTGGAGGCTGCACCTGGTGTGCACTGAGTAGCTTCAGCCTGGGTTCTGTGCCCTAGCACGGAGCTGCGAAGGACAGAACGTGGTGACGTTTTCAGCTTGTGGAGAGGGAGGTGTTCTGCCTCCCACAGAGGCCTGGGGGACCCCCTAACAATGCAGGCAGCCCTCGTAAGGCAATGAAACCTGGCAGCAACTACCAGCCTGAGCTGGCTTCAGTAAGAAAACTTTTCCAGGCCATGGAATACTTCAGAAACCACACACAGGAGGGGAGCTTTGTGTCCTCACTGCTTTGGGTGTCAGCAGGCACTTAAACCACTGAGCTAATGGGCGGGCCCCCTCTAGGAGGGTAAGGCTGCATGGAAATAGGGTGTCCGTGTCCGTGGCTAAGTTTCTCCTTGAAAGGTGGCCTTGGCCTCCACCATGCTCCTTGTGCCTTTGTTCTGGCCACCGACAGGTGTCTCTGTCATCTGTCCCCATGTCTCCTCCACCTTGATGTCCCTCCTCGGGTCTCACTGGATGTGGGTGGCTGGAGACTCGGGTCTGCGAAGAGATTTGCTGACGATTCTGAGTGTCCCATAGGGAGCCACTCTGCAGACAGTGCTGAGAAGAGTGCGTAGCTGGTAGCGATCTCTTTCTTCCCTTAAGCTTTCTTACTTGAACTTTTTCTCTTTATGTTTGTGATATACGAGGAATGTCTGCAGCATAGAGTACCAGTGCACCAGTCTGTCCCATTTGATCTTTTCCTCCCCTCTGCTGCTTCCCCTTGTCTCTGTCCCTGGTCACTTTCTGCTCTTCACAGCCTCCACTCCTGCGTGCTGTGCTCTTGCGGTGCAAGCTCTTGGGAGACATTCATTGTACCACTGCGGGGTTCAAGTGCGTCTCCTGCCTCTGCTTGCTTTCCTTGGCCGTCTCCCTCCTCTGCTTCCCCCTTTCCAATCATGTGGCCTGAGTGCCTTCAGCGCCGGGCTGCATTCAGGAACCTAACGGGCAGGATTCCTGCCGTCAGGACTTTTGTTCCAATGGACAGCAAGGGAAGCAAGAAGCGTCAGGAGCTGGCTCTGGGGAAGTTAGCTAGGAGGTGGTGACAGGAGGTGGTGACAGGGCAGAGCTCTGAAGAATGGCGGAGAAGCCAGAACAGCAAGTGCAGGGGCTGGGGCAGCTGTCGGCAACAGGCACAGGACTGATCTAAGGGCAATGAGAGAGAGCCATGGGAGCACTTTCTGTAGGAGAGGGTTATAATGTGATTTAGATTAAGTTTATGGAGATGAAAAATTATATTTATCAGAAAACTCCACTTAAGGAAGAGCCTCTCACCAAACAAAGACAGCAGGCCTACTGGTTTGTACGCGTCCAACCTGCCAAGGTCCTCAAGGAAGGCCAAAGAACAGTTCTGCCCGCGAGAGGCACGGCACTGAGCGGGGTAGCTGAGGATAGACTCACTGTGTAATTTCCTGGATTTCATAACATAGCTGTGATGATGCAAGCGAATGCCCTCGCTTCAGGAAATAACGTGGAGATGTGGAGGGGCGAAAGGACCTAGTTCTTGTGACCTGCTCTCGAAATATTCAGGAAACAAGATGTGTACATTGAGCGAGGGAAGAGCGCATGTGGAATGACGTGGAAGGTGCACCAATCTGCAGGGAAAATCAACTTAGCTTTTCACACTCTTCTTGCAACTCTGCCATAGTCCTTGTTATCAATAGGACTATTGTCTTTCGCTTTGCTAGTTTTCGGTGTGGCTCCCCTGTTTCTCTTGGGGCGAATATTTTATTTATTTTTTCTCTTTTTTAGACAGGGTCTCCTTTGTGGTTCAGATGGCCTGGCCTCACTGCGGAGCCCACGCTGGCCTCACGCTCAGTGATCCTCCTGCCTCAGCCTCCCAAGTGGTGGGCTTAACACGTCAGCATCGTCACGCCCAGCTGGGCTGAATATTTTAAAAATGATCCTTGTTGGCTTATTAGCTGTGTGTTTTTAAATTCAGTAATGTAGACAATGTTCTGTACATCTCTACTGTCTTCTGCACATCTCTATCTCCTCATTGTCTACACCTGACACTGGGCCAGGTGTGTCCAGGTCTTCTGTCCTGAATTTTATGCTATTACGATCATGTATTTTTACTTCTTTTTAAGTTCATTGTGTTTATTTGTGCATTTTAGGTGTGGATAGTGAACGCATTTAGCATAGAATATTTTTACTTTTTAGTATTCTATTAGCCCTATTTTGTTTTTTCTTAAACTTTCTTTTATTTTTTTTTCTGTAAATGAGAGTTTATTGACGAAGACACAAAGTCAAGCTTCCCACAGCCCCCGTCCCCCAAGACCGCATCCTCGTAAGAACAGAAGAATGACACGACTCCAAGGGCAGCACTGACCCTTCCGTCTCTCCCCAGAGTCCCAGTACAGAGTTCACGATACACTCACGGAACAGGCTTGGGTGAGGACACACACTCGGGGAATCTCTCAGCCGC
>NW_004524605.1:16566218-16567718 GCF_000260255.1 Octodon degus
CAATGTACAGTGTATTGACTATCAAAACTGTCCTATTAATCAGCTGTGAAACTGTCTCATTCATATTTATTTCTCAATAAAAAATAAATAAAAAAAATAAAATACCCTTCAGAACATTTTATAGAGCTTTTTTTTTCCTTTCGGAACTGGGGATTGAACTCAGGCCCCTGCACTTGCCAGGCAAGTGCTTATTCCACTAAGCCATCTCCCTGGCCCCAATGTAGAGCTGGTTTGGTGGTGATGAATTTTTCTTCAGTTTTTCTTCATTATGGGAGTATCTTATTTCTCCATTAATTTTAAAAGATAATTTTGCAGCATACTTCTACTTGTGTGGATGTTGTTTTCTTTCAGAACTTGAAATACATCACTGGACTCTTCCCCTCGACTTAAAGGTTGATGTTGAGAAGTCTGCTGTAATTTTGATGGGCTTTCCTTGATAGGTGATTTTTTTCCCTCTAATAATAGCTTTTAATATTCTGTTCTTATGCTAAATTCCTGGTATCTTGATTATTATATGCCTCAGCGTAGTTTTATTTTGGTCATGGCTAATTGGAGTTCTACAGACCTCATTTATTTGTATGTCAAATTCTTTTTCCATGTTCGGGAAATTTTCTGCCATTACATCTGTGAACAAGTTATTTACTGCATTAGCTCTATCTCCTGCTTTCTCATTGACTGCTCAATCTTACATTGTTTTTCTTCAGATCACCTTGTAGGTGTTGCATGTTTTTTCACGGTCCCTTGATTTTCTAAGAAGTCTTTCTTTCATGATTGCTTGCCCCAGCCTTTTATTCTAGGTCTGATAGTCTGTCCTTATGTTGGTTCAATTGGCTGCATATACTTTCAATAGAGTTTTTAATCTTCTGGATATCTGTTTCATAAATTCCATGTATTTCCTGTGTTGGACATTTGTGGTTTCCATCACTTTCATAAACTTCTCTATTTTTTCCTGTATCTATTCTAGAGTCTCTGAGTCCTTTATTTTGCTTGCTATCTAGCTCTCTTTTTTAACCCAAGGGATTATTTCTGATCTAATTTTCTCTGTAGGTGCATTCATCTATTGTTTTACTTCTGCTACTACCATTTCAGAATATTCAGGGGGTGACTTCTTATTTCCTCTATATCGCTGTCCCCTGGACTTGCCCTGTGTGGGCTGGAGGTCTGGGGTCGCATTGTGGTCCTGTGTCTTGGGTAATTATCTTTTAGAGAGACTTAAGTCATATAAAATTTCCTTTATGTTTTCAAGATAGTCTTTATTTTTTTGTGTCAATACAAATTTTCATCTCATGTCTTTTTTTTTTCTGTCTGAAGAATTTTCTTTAAAAAATTTAAAAGTGTGAGTGTGTTGGTCCTGATTTCTTTCAGCTTTCACAAATCATTATGTTGAACTATAAATTCACGGTATTCTTTTCTTTGCTTTTTTTCATTAAGCATTGTTTTAGCAGTATAAATTTATGGGGTAGAATGTGATAATTTGATACTTGTATGATTTATATTGGA
>NW_004524605.1:16568837-16570512 GCF_000260255.1 Octodon degus
GTACATCCTTTTGTCAGTGTCTGACATGAGGATGAGTCACGGCCATTGTGAGCTCTCGTTATGAAGGCAAGACCCTTCTTAACCACCCTCCATGAACCAGGAGATTTTTCAACCTTTTTGGGAGGAGCAGGCACTGTTTCTGGCTTAGACTGAATGCCAGATACTCATTCTTTCAATGAGTGATGGCAAAACATTTAGAGCTTTTGATGATAGCAAACAGCCTGTGGTGGCATGTGTGCCGCATATTCACCACTGCTCTACTCCTTTCATGTGGTCCTTTCCTAGCTTGGCTAGGTTTTTCACTTGCACACAGTGAGCACATCCTGTTGTCTGCTGAATACTCCAGACCCCTTCTGCAGGGCTTCAGGTTCTCTCGTGATGTATGTTAGTTTCTCTTGCACTATCTCCTAAGCTCCAGCCCCTGTGAACTTCAAGGACTCTCAAATCTATATTGTTACTGCCAGGAGTGTGCTGGGCTCTGCCTGGGTTGCTTCTCCCTGTGCCATAACTGGGAAACTCTCATAAGACAATAGCCTAGGGGAATTGAGGACTCACTACCTTTGCCTTTAGTTCTTGGGTATAGTTGTCTTTTCTGCCCAGTGTTTAAAATTTTTTTGTTTGATACATTTTTTTTTTTGTGTGTGTGTGTGTTTATGTATTTGGTTGTTACAGGGTCTCACTATGCAGCTTGGATGCATGATTATCCTTCTGCTTTTAGACTCCCCAGCACTGGGATTATAAGCATGAGAGTCATTAGGCCTGGACTGTGTGTGTGTGTGTGTGTGTGTGTGTGTGTGTGTGTGTGTGTTTGGTTGTTTTAGGCGGGAGGATAAATCTAGTTCCTATTACTCCATTTTGGCCAGAAGTAGAGGTTTTTCTGTGGGCTTGACAAGATTAAGATATAATTTTAATTGCAATTGCCGTGTGTAGGAGAACAATAGGAACAGGAGACCAATGGTCTAGGGAGAGACAATGGCTGCCCGGGATGGGTTGGTGATGGTAGAGTTGGAGAAAAGTGTTGTGTTGGGATTTGTTTTGTTTTTTAAATTTTATTTTATTTTATTATTTTTTTTTAGTACAGGGTCTACAGGGTCTCACTATGTAGATTGGACTCATAGTGATCTGCCTGTGTTCAGCCTCGCAAAGAGCTGGGATTACAGGTGCGCGCCACCATACCCAGTCTCAATTGCCATCTCAGCATGCCCCGGGGCAGGGCTGGCACTGCATTCTGGGGATTGAACCCTGGCCGCTGCTTCTGCCTAAGCATGTGCTTTAGTCCACTGAGCTATCTGGCTGGTCCTTATTTTACTTTATTTTGAAGAGTAAAAACAAAAGCAAAAATAAGTAGCAGAAATAAAGACAGAAACAGGGTAACATACAACAATACATATGTTACAGATTTTCAAAACAAGAATAGCTAATTAACAGTGGTTGTTATATTATGTATTTGATATCATCAGCTCTGTCGCTCAGATTAACAGATATAGTTATGCAATATTGGATACATTAAATATGGATCTAATGTTGCTTTCAAGAAAACTTATTTTTTTCTTGTCTTTTTTGCTTTTTTACATATTTATTTTAAAGAGAGTATAATATTTTTTTTCTTTTTGTAGAATATTTATTAAGATTATTTAGTATACAACTTTTCAGATGTCATTTTGGAAGTCCTTCA
>NW_004524605.1:16570612-16571960 GCF_000260255.1 Octodon degus
TCTATCTATCTAGATATTCCCCCTTTTCTCCTTTCCTCTACTCCAGTTTCACTTTTCTTTTGAACAGTTTCTTCCCAGTTTAGAATATCTATTGTACATTTTAGATCTTATTTATTCTTTTAGCTTCTCATATGAGAGACAAAACAATGCTTCCACATACAAATTTGGTTTATTTCACTGAGTATGGTTTCTTTTTTTTTTTTTTTTGGCAGAACCGGGGATTGAACTCAGGCCCTTGCGCTTGCCCGGGAAGCGCTTATTCCACTGAGCCATCTCCCCGGCCCCGAGTATGGTTTCCAGTTGCATCCAGTTACCTATAAAAGTCTCCAGTACATCCTTCTTTATGACTGAGAAGTGCTCCATTGTATTAAAAGACCACTTTTGTTTTATCCATTCCTTAGCTGATGGGCATTTGGGTTGTTCCCAAGGCCTCATGATTACAAACTGTGCTGCAGTACAGATTGGCACACACATATCACTGTGGTATGATGTCTGTAATTCTTCTGCAAAGATATCCAGGAGGGGTAATAGCTGGGTCAAATGGGGCCTCTAATCCTAGTTTTCTGAGGAATCTTCACACTAATTTCCACAGTGGTTGTACCAGTTTACAATCCTAACAGCAGTGGAAAGAGGTTCATTTTCCCCACAGCCCCTGTAGCATTTGTTACTGGTTGATTTCTTTTCTTTCTTTCTTTCTTTCTTTTTTTTTTGGGGGGGGGAACTAGGGATTGAACTCAGACCCTTGAGCTTGCCATGCAAGTGTTTATTCTACTGAACCATCTCCCTGGCCCCCACTGGTTGATTTCTTAATAATAGCCATTCTTTCTAGGGTGAAATGTAATCTCAGTGTTACTTTAATGTTTCTTGTCCAGAGTGGCCAGTGATGTTGAACAGTCTTCATTTGCTGTTTGTCTTTCTTTATTTGAGAAATATATTCTCAGATGCCCATGTTTGTTTTGGATTTTAATTTTTTTTTTTTCAGAACCAGGGATTGAACTCATGCCCTTGCACTTGCCAGGAAAGCGCTTATTCCACTGAGTCATCTCCCCGGCCCTTGACTTTTAAATTTGGGAGGTCTGACTTTTTCTGATGTGCTCTCCATAGTAATCCTTTGTCTGAGGAACAGCTGGAAAACATTTTTTCTGAACATTATTTGGTATGTCTTTATTCTGTGGGTGGTTTCTCTTGCTGTGCAAAAGCTTTTTAATAAGATGAGCTCCCACTTGTTGCTTCTTTGTGATACTTCTGGGCAATCAGGTTTTTACCTATACCAATGTCTTAAACTGTTTTATCTATTATGTCTTCCAGCAGATTTAATGCTTCTGTTTTAGTATTTAGATCTTTGAGC
>NW_004524605.1:16572060-16575106 GCF_000260255.1 Octodon degus
TTTTTCTTTTTGTAGAATATTTATTAAGATTATTTAGTATACAACTTTTCAGATGTCATTTTGGAAGTCCTTCATTATAAAGATAATCTTCTGTCTGATGACAAACAGCAGCCACAGTCATCACTCTGGACCTCCACGCAGGATAAACTCATTTCTCCTTGAGATATCAATTTTGTTCTGTCCTTCTGAGCTAGTGTTTTTATTATTTCTGCAGCGTCTGGTGGACCTGGATGCACCAGCGAGTCTGGTGATTTACTCCCCTTACAATGCTGTGAGACTCCAGAAGAGTCAGATGGGATCCCTGCAGGTCTCAGAGCTTCTGGTACACTGGGCTTAGGATTGTCTCTTCTGTCAGGGAACCTTATTAATGATGTATGTGGCTGGACTGCCTGGACGACCCAACTGGCAGATGCCATCTTGCTGCCCATGCATAATAATAATTGATAAGACATTAGAAACAGTACACATTTGGTAGACCAAGCGAGAGGTATTCAACCATGGTTTTTGCACTGCACATTGCTGTCCTCGTTGTAGTTGCTTAGATTGCAGATATCAGCTGTCTTAGTTACTCTTCTCTCATTGCTGGGACAAATACCTGACACTCAAAGTGAGGGAAAGAAAGGTTTGTTTAGCTCACAGTTACTGGAGGTTTCAAGACACTGGAGGAGAGGCTGGGGCGCTGCCGTGCCCAGGATGACCCTTTCCACATCTCTGAGAAAGCACTGACTAGCCAGTTTAACACTTTGTGCCTCTGGCCCCGCCCCTCGGGGCCCGCCCTGGTCCTCTGGCCCCGCCCCTCAAGCCAGTTGTTGCTCCTCCAGACGTCTGCCCCATAACTTACATGTGGCTTTGGGGGGACAACTAGACACAAACCATAACATCAGGGGCCAGGGAGAGGTCTTAGTAGAATAGTGCCTGCCTGGCAAGCGCAAGGGCCTGAGTTCAATCCCTGGTTCTGCAAAAACAAACAAATAAACAAACAAACATATAACATCAACATACAGAGTTAGTCAAGGTGAAATTTCTAAACATTAACCGCTATTTTTAAAAAAACTGATAGAAATTATTAGTACAATCATCTTAGCTATCCTGTATATATAATTGCATGTTTTTCCACCTTCCTTTTTTCCTATCTTTTCTCCTTTCTCTCATCTTTGTCATTTAATCTTTAGGTTGAGTTTCTTTCTGTTTTACTGTATCTATTATACCTTTAAGGTTTTAACTATTCTTTCAGGTTCTTACAGCAGGGGGACAATATGGTATTTACACATGTGTGTGTGATTTATGTCACTTATGAGTATAGCCTCTAGCTGCATCTACTTACCTATAAAGGCTTTGACTTTGTCTTCCTTTATAGCTGAGTAATACTCCATTGTATACAAATACACATCTTTTACATACATTCCTCAGGTGATGGGCATTTTGGTTGTTTCCAAGATTTGGTTGTGACAAATTGTACTGCTATAAACATGGGTTCACATATATAACTATGGTATGATGCTTTCAGTTCTTTCAGGAAAATACCCAGAAGGGGAATAGCTAGATCAAATGGGATTTCCAGTTCTAGCTTTTTGAGAACTTTCTACAATGATTTCCATAGTGGTTGTACAAGTCTACATTCCCGCCAGCAGTGGAGAAGGGTTCCTTTTTTGCCACAGCCTCTCTAGCATTTGTTATTAGTTGATATCTGTATGATAGCTATTTTTTTCCCCCCAGGGTAAGATGGTATCTCGGAAGGATTTCTTTTTTTTTGGCTGGCTCAGGATGCCTTAAGGGCAGATCTGGTAAGGCATAAAGATCTGGGGATCGACCACAGTGTCCTGAACCAGACTGCTTTGTTTAAACAACTGAGCTGATGGGCAGGCCCCCAGAGATGGTATCTCAGTGTTGTTTTAATTTGCATTTCTCAAATAGCCAGTTCTATGGAGCATTTTTTCATGTATTTATTGGCCACTTGTATTTGTTCTGTGAAGTGTGTGTTCATCTCTGATGCTCACTTTTGGATTGCATCTTTAATTTTTTTTTTTTTTTTTCTCTGTACTTTAGGGAAGGGTCTAGAGGGTGTTCAGGGTCTCACTACTAGATCAGACTCGTAGTGATTCTCCTGTTTACAGCCTCTCAAGTGCTGGGATTATAGGTGCGGACTACCATGCCCAGTCTCAATTGCCCATGGGGGTGCGGCTGGCACCGCAGGCCTGGGGATCAAACCCCTGGCTCCTGAGCCTGCTTGCAGGCACTTTAGTTTGCTGATTAAAGTGATTGAGTGATTGTCGGTTAAGATTTTTTTTTCCCAATTTGTGGGTTTACTTTGCACTCTGTTGGTGATTTATTTTGATTTGCAGAAAATTCTCAATAAGATGAAATCCCAGCTGTTGATTCTTTGAAGTATTTCCTGTGCAGTTTGGTTTTTGTTCATAAACTCTGCCTACCCTATATGTCTTCAAGATTTCCACCTAGTTTCTCTTTCAGGAGATTTAGTGTTCCTTATTTATTTATTTATTTATTTATGCAGGGTCTATAGTATCTCACTATGCAGATTGGATTTGTGGTGTTTCTCCTGTTTTCAGCTTCCCAAGTGCTGCGATTACAGGCGCACGCTGCCACACCCAGTCTCAATCACCATCTCAGCATGCCTCAGGGGCAGGGCCAGCACAGCAGGCCAGGTATTGAACCTCTGACCCCTGCATCTGCCTAAGCAGGCACTTTAATGTGCTGAGCTATCTGGCCAGCCCTTGGTGTTTATGTTTTAATGTTTAGATCTTTAATCCATTTTGACTTTAATTTAGTGCATGGCAATAGACCGGGTCTAGTTTTAGTTTTCTGTATGTGGAGAGCCAGTTTTATCAGTACCATTTATTAAAGAGGTGATCTTTCTTCCTCTGATGAACATGTTTGGCCCCTTTGCCAAAGACAAGATAGCTGAGTGTGTTTGTAATTGTATCTGCATCTTCTAATCTCTTCCATTTCTTCTTCTTCTTCTTCTTCTTCTTCTTCTTCTTCTTCTTCTTCTTCTTCTTCTTCTTCTTCTTCTTCTTCTTCTTCTTCT
>NW_004524605.1:16575269-16583168 GCF_000260255.1 Octodon degus
CCTCCTGACTTGCCTTTGTTTCTCAGGATTCCCTTTGCTATTTCAAGTCTTTTCTGGTTCTAAATAAATTTTAAAAATGTTCTCTCTAGCTTTGTGAGGTACATTGATGATATTTTGATAGGGATTGCATTAAATCTGTCTAAAAATTTTGGGAGTATGGCCATTTTCGCAATGTTGGTTTTTCCTATCCAGGAGCAAAGAATAAATTTCCATTTTCTGAAATCTGCTTCGATCTCTTTTTTCAGAGTATTATAATTTTCATTGTATATATATATATTACCTCATTTGTTAGATTAGTTCCTAAGTATTTCATTTTTTTTAGATGCTATTGTGAAGAGTGTTTTTTCTCTGATTTTTCTCTCAGTGAGTTTGCTATCTATGTAGAAGAATGCTATTGATTTTTGGGTATTGACTTTGTATCCTACTATGAATTTGTTTATTATTTCTAGGAGCTTCTTGGTGGGATTTTTTTGGTCTTCCAGGTAGAGTATCACGTCATCTGTGCATAATGATAGTGTAATTTTTCTTATATTTATTCCTTCTCTTTGTCTCTCTTGTCTAATGACTCTAGCTAGTGATTCCAGAACTATATTGAATAGGAGGGTGATAGAGGACATCCTTGTCTTGTACCTGATTTAGAATAAAAGCTGCTGAGTTTGTTCTGGATGAGCTCTGGGACCAAGATTGCATATTGCTCCTTTCTTTTGTCATTTTTCTATTTCAGAGAGAACTCCTTATTTTGATTTCGGTGATACTTTCTTTGTGTGTGAAAGTTTGACAGTAGATAGCTATATCCCTGAAATCAGAGCTTCTCTGTAGAGAGTCTGTTTCTTAGATATCTCTCCTGTGTCTGAGATTTTTGTTTTGTGCATGTCCCAAGATTTTGCCTTCTCTATTGTACTGAGAGTGAGATATTGGTTTCCATTTGGCACTGCCTTCCATCTTTTGGCATAGAGCTTTGGTGAGGCTATTACCCAAGTGCCTCCCAATGTCATTACCCAAGGGAGAATGTGTGCTTAAGGTAGATAGTATTTCCTATTTACAGTAGTACAATTAGCAATACTAATAATAGTGAAATTTAGAAATTGAGAAACTTTTGTAACTAATGGGTTTGTACATTAGACCATAGAAGCAAACATTATAGCCGTATAACAGAGCAGATCTTTTTTTTTTTTTTTTCAGAACTGGGGATTGAACTCAGGTCCCTGCGCTTGCTAGCAAGTGCTTATTCCATTGAGCCATCTCCCTGGCTCAAAGCAGATCTTAAATTGAGAATTTGTATTTAAATTCTGCTGAGTTTTGTCTGGGCACCTCCCCTTCCTGTACCTGGAGTCTTCCAGGCAGCCTAGCTCACCCCAGTTACCTGCTGCCACCTCTGTGCCATGAGGATGCCCCTGTCCGTCTGGGCCTTGGTCTGGGCCCTGCTGGGCCTGGCAGTGCTCCTCAGGTCACCGGGTCTACTTCTACTGAACTCGAGCTCAACCAGCCAGGCCTGGCTTGGGTCTGGCTGTTGTGCTCAGATCCCTCCAGCTGCACCCCATTGAAGTGGACTGACGGGGCCCCGCTGGCTGCTGGGCTCCACGGCTCCTTCCAGGCGCAGTCTGCTGAAACGCAGTGGACCATCTGAGCCTGGGATTTGTTTTGGAAATTACCTCAGCTTGGCTTCTATAACAAGGTGTCTTGGGATGTGTATCTCAGGCAATGTATATTTATTTCCCAGAGGTCCAGTGCCTGAGAAATCTAAAGTTGAGATGCTAGATGACCTCCTTTCTCCTGAGTGCTAGGGAGATGGCAACAAGCACGTGCTGTCATAGCTCATCTTATAAGAACACTCATCTGGTCATAAAGCTCTGCTGTCCTGACTTCAGCTAAGCCTGATTTCCTTATGAAGCTCCAGCTCCAAATGCCATCACATTGTCACATGGTGGGTTTGGGCTTTCTCATGTGAATTTCAGGTGGGTGAACATAATTCAGTCCACATTTAGAAATAGAATTTATAAGACTGACCGAAGTAGGTGGTTAGGAAGGGGTGAAAGTTTTAGAATGACTCAGAATTTCACATCCTCCCTTCCCCACGTTGCCTCCTCCAACCTAAAGAATAAACAAAAAAAGTGACTTTAAAAATGAGTTTAACTGGAAACAGCTGGGTGTTGCAATGTGGAATATGGTTGTGATGGCAACTATGGATTCATTTGAGGTTGATGTGACGGGAAGCCTTTGAAGACAAAGGGGTAAGCAGCAGCCAAGTAATTCTGAAACGAGGAGAGCACTGGTGCCCAAAGCCTGTCGCAGGCATTGATGTCAGGTCAGTAGTGGAGCCGACGCATCAAACAAGGGCTCCTGTGTGTCTGGTGAGTAGCTGGCCTTATGACTAAAGTAGCAGATTAAAGTTTCAAAGTCTTTGGTAGAAATCCTTGCTGTAGGCTTATGTGTGTAGAGCCTGTCAGAGTCTTTATAATAGCTCTTATCATGGGCATGTGGGTATGCGGGCCCTGCCTTCTTGGCTTGCTGATGCTGTTTTGTCCGAGTTTGATAGAAGTAACTCCTTCATGATGTTGACAACTTGCGTACCTCCTGGGGTTTGACTCTCCCCTTGATTTAATGCCTATAAATATGGTGTTTTAAGAATGGATTCCTAAAGCCAAATGTAACATTTTTCTTATGGGAAGGCCAGATGCTCATAATGTATTTCTTAATTTAAAATTTATTTTTTATTAAATATTGATCACATACATTAAGGGGGTTAATCATGATGGTCCTGTGTGTGCATACCATGTACGCTGACCATTTCAGCCGCACTCCTCCACCCCACCCCCACCCCAAAACCTTTTCTATCTCTCGTTGTTGTTATTCTGCTTGTGGGTTGACCTTCTTCAGTTTCCACGTATGAGAAAGCATTTGCAGTACTTGACAGTTTTGTGCCCCTCTTATTTCCCTTGATGTGAAACCCTTTAGCTCTGTTCATTTTCCTGCAAATGACAGGATTTCATTTTTTCCTTATGGCTGAATAAGTATTCCCCACATCATTTATTTATTTATTTATTTATTTTTGGTGGAACCAGAGATTGAACTGAAGCACTTGCACTTGCAAGGGAAGCCCTTATTCTACTGTGCCATCTCCCTGGCCCCCATGTCATTTATTGAAAAAGGTTCTTTACTACAATGTGTGCTTCTGGCACCGTCATTGAGAATCTGGTGACTGTAGATGCATGGATTATTTCTGGAATCACCTTTCTGTTCTGTTGGTCAGTGTGCCTGTTTTATTACCAGTAACATGCTGTCTTGGTTACCAGAGCTCCATAGTATGCCTTCAGATCAGGTATTGTGATGTTTCCTGTCTCTTCCTCCTTCTTAGTTTAATGGTGTTGAACCCAGGGGCTCACACATGCTGGGCACATGCTGCATCTCTGAGGTACAGCCTTAACCCTCTCGCTTTGTTCTTTTAGCTCAAGATTGCTTTGGATATTAAGGGTCTTTTGTGTTTCCACATGAATTTAGGATTGTTTTTCTGGTTGGATGAAGAATGTCATTGGTATTTTGATGGGGATTATATTGAATCTGTAGATTATTTTGGCTAGTATAGGCATTTTAACAATACTGATCCTTCCAATCCATGAACATTGGATGGAATTCTACCCATTCTTGTGCGTGTATCTTTTCCAGATTCCTTTATTGGGCAGAAGTCTTTTCATTGTAAATGTCTTTTACTTCCTTAGTTATATCTATTCTTAGGTAGTTTAACATTTTTGTGGCTACTGTGAATGGGAGTTTTTCATAATTTTTTTCCTCAGAAAATTCATCATGGATGTATAGAAAAATATTGATTTATGTGTTGATATCATATTTTGTTACTTACTGAATTTCTTTATCAGTTCTAATGGTCTTGTGGTAAAGTCCTCATGTTCTCCTACGCATAGAGTCATATCATTTGCACACAGGGGTAATTTGACTTCCTCCTTTTCTATTTGCAAGCCTTTTCTTTCTTAATTGCTTTGACTAATTCTTCTGGTACTGTATTGAATAAGAGTGGTCAAAGTGGGCACACTTTTCTTGTTCTTTATCTTAGAGGAAATGCTTTCAGCCTTTCCCCAGGCAGTACTATGTTGAGTGTGGGTCTGACATCTCCAGCCTTTATTATGTTGGGCTAAGAATCTCTAAACTTAATTTGTTCAGGGAATTACCATGAAGTAATGTTGAATATTATGAAACTCTTTTCTGCATTCTTGAAATTATTACATGACTTTTTATCCTTTAGTCTGTTGATATTATGGGTTTATGTGTACTGATTTGTATATTTATTGTAGTAACATTTGTATATTTATTGTAGCAACATGATTTCTAGGCTGGTGCAGCATGTGGTCCTAGGGATCAAATTTGGATCCTTGTGCTTGGATCCAGGCAGGTGCTTACACCCTGAGCTATCTCCCCAGCCCTGAAGTGAATTTCTCATAGACAGAATATTGCAGAGTCTTGTTTTTCCACTCTCCAGCCAGTCTATCTTTTTTTAAAAAAATATATTTAGTACAGGGTCTACTGGGTCTCACTACACGGATCAGACTCGTAGTGATCCTCTTGTTTTCAGCCTCCCAAGCCCTGGGATTACAGGCACATGTCACCATGCCCAGTGTCAATCACTGTTTTAGCATGCCCTGCGGGTGAGGCCAGCATAGCTCCCTAATCTGTATCTTTTCTTGAAGGATTTAGTATGTTTACATGAAAAGTGATTGATAATTAGAACTTGTTCTTATCATCTTGTTGATTTTCCTCTAGTTGTTTTGAAGTTCTTTGTTCTTTCCTTCTATTCTTATTCATCTTTGTGTTTTGATGATTTGTCATGTTGATAATTCTTTTCTATTATTCTGTTGTGTATATTTTTTTAGTGAGTTGTGTATCTTCAAATTCTATCACGTGGTAGTTATCTTTTTGTTTTTGTTGTTCTTCATTTCTGGATACAGGACTTCCTTAAGCACATTTTTTAAGGCGCATTGAGACAATAATCTTTAGAAAGATAAATTAGACACACATGTTCAAACATCACATGTTTCTTTATATTAGGAACACAAAATATAAATACTTAAAAGAGTGAGATAAATAGAAAATAGGAAACAGAAGTAGATGTTTTGCAAGTAGGAAGATGAAGAAAGGAAAGGAGGGAAAAGGGAAAGAATGAGAAGAGAAAGAAGAAAGCACTAAGATGTGTTATGTACATGTACCTCCTCCCCACAAGAACATAATCATTAGGTACTACAAATAACGTGCTAATAAAAATTAAGAAATATAAAATATGAACTGGGGGAAAGAGGGCTGGTCTGGCGGTCATGAATTCCTTCTGGTTTGGCTGGCGTTGCTGGGTATCTTGGTTGGCAGTCACTTTGGTTCCTGACTTGAATACAATATATAATTCTCTCCAGGCCTGCGACATGTTTGCTGAGAAATACAGTTAGTCTGGTAGATATCCTGAAGTGTTTTCTCTTACAGATTTAAAAAATTCTTTGTCTTGTATGTTTGACAGTTTGACTGTAGTATGTTTTGGTGAAGATCTTTTTCTGGTCATCTCTATTTAGGGTACTATGAAACTCTTATACATGGATGGCCATTTTTTTCTCAAGTTTGGGGGTGCTGTGTGCGGCTTTTACTTCATTGAATAGATTTTCAGTGTCCTTAATATTGTACTCATCACATCAGATATTTTAAAAATGCTGATGTTTGTTTAATGATGTCCTAACAGTCTTGAATACTCTTTTCTGTCACTTTACCTACCTCCTCTCTTCCCTTCTGATTTTTCTGCCTCTTCTTCTTTCCTTCCCTCTTCCTTCCTTCCTTCCTTCCTTCCTTCCTTCCTTCCTTCCTTCCTTCTTTCCATCCACCCATCTGACCAGAATATTTCAAAAGCCCTGCCCTTGAGGTTAGACATTTTTTCTTCTGCTTTACCTAGTTCATTACTGATGCTATCCACTATGTGTTCTGATGTATGGAGTTCTTTTTTGGGGGAGGGTAGGGCACAGGAATCAAACTCAGGGTTTCATGCTTGCCAGGATGGTGCTGTGCCACTGAGCTAAATCCCTGCCCCCCGAGTTCTCTATGTCTAAGATTTCTCTTTTTAAGGACAGAGTCGCACTGTGTAGCCAAGACTGGCCTCAAATGCATCCAGCCTCCCAAGTGTTGTGACTACAGGCATGCGTCACCACACCTGCCTTGTTCTGTGCACTTTCAAAGTCTCTCTCTGTTTTTTATTATTATTTTTTAATGTATTTAGTGCAGGGTCTCATTCCACAGCTCAGGCTCGTAGTGATCCTCCTCATTTCAGCCTCCCCAGTACTGGGATTAGAGGTGTGCACCACCACGCCTGGGCTTTTGGGCGGGTTCAGCTGGCCTGGGGGTGGTGCCAGTGGGTGGTGTTGGGGACCTTTCTCTTTGTTGAACTTCTCATTTACACCTTGCATTATCATCTCTATTTCTTTCTTTCTTTTTTTCTTTTTGTTTTCTTTCTTTCTTTCTTTCTTTCTTTCTTTCTTTCTTTCTTTTTCTTTTTCTTCTTCTTCTTCTTCTTCTTCTTCTTCTTCTTCTTCTTCTTCTTCTTCTTCTTCTTCTTCTTCTTCTTCTTTTTTTTTTGTAGTTTAGGGAAGCATCTATAGAGTGTTCAGGGTCTCACTACTAGATCAGACTCCCGGTGATCCACCTGTTTATAGCCTCCCAAGAGCTGGGGTTATAATCATCTCTATTTCAATCAACTTTTTCTGTATAAATATTTCATGTTAACTGGTTACACACTGGATCTCCATCAGCTGTTTTTCTATATTCTTATTTATTTATTTATTTATTTATGTGCATGTGTGTGTGTGTGTGTGTGTGTGTGGCCAGCTCAGCACACCAGGGGGCGGGGCTGGCTGGCATGTGGTGCTGGAGGATTGAACCGCAGTCCCTGTGCTTTGCTAAGCTTGTTCTAAGTAGGTGCTTTAGACCACTGAACGATCTCACCAGCCCTATTCTCTTAAATATCATTGAAATTTTTTAGACTTGTTCTTTTAAAATCTTTTTTTTTTTTTTTGATATAGGGTTTCAGTATGTAGTTCAGGGTGACCTTGACCTTGACCTTGCTCATGTAGCCCAGGCTGGGTTCAAACTCAGTGCCTCAGCCTCCCACACACCTGTAACCCACCACACCTGGCTTGTTCTTTTAAATTCTTTATCAGGTATTTCATCTTTATTAATGTCTTTGGGATCTGTTGGTAGAAAGCTTTATGGTCTTTTGGGAGAGAGCGCTGAATCCTAAGCACTCGACCACCAGGGAAGTTTATTGTGTTCTTTTGGAGGTACCCTATTACCCAGATTCTTCACATTTCTTGGGTGCCTCCACTGAGACTTACGCATCTGGTGACTCGGGTTTCTGTACCACTGTGGGGTGGCCCTCTTGAAGAAGCAGCTCTCCCCTGAAGCTGTGATTTGGTGTAGGCTTGATGTGGTGTTCGCTTTGTTTCCAGCTGGGCACCAGAGTGTGGTCTCTCCGGCCCCTTTGGGCATGGTGTGTATGCAGGCGCAGTATGGACAGCAGTGGGTGTGGGCGATCTGTGTGTGGCTACTCCTAGAAGCAAGTGCTGTCCCCTTGAGCAATGGGGACTTCCTCAGGAACTTCTGTGGCTGGCTGGGCTATAGCAAGGCCCCGGGCCCTGGTGGCCCCAGCAGTGGGGAAGCTCTAAAGCACTTGTCTTCTGGCCACTGAGTGGTGTGGACCCAGAAGCCCCATGGGGAGGGGGCGAGGCAGGAGCCGCGGCATCCCTTCAGTAGTGCTCACACACAGTGTGCTCAGACAAGGCTGGGGTGCAGTGGCCCCGGGAATCACATAGGTGGCATGGCAGTCATGGAGATTGGAACGTTGTCTCTGCTATTTTATTTTATTTT
>NW_004524605.1:16584648-16595795 GCF_000260255.1 Octodon degus
TGTGGACACCTGCTACTTTTGGTCACCTTTGTGGATCAGGAGGTCAATACTGAGCATCTCTAGTCTACCACCCTGAATTTTCTCATGAACTCCTATGTGCCTCCTGCACTGGAATGTGTTACCAGTCTATGTGATGAAGCCACCACTCCCCTGGGAGAACACTTGCTTTTCAGCTGCATAGCAAACTCCCAAATTTTTACTTTGTCCAGGTTTGGTAAAAACTCCCCATTACCTCTGATTTGTAGGGATCAATATTCTTTTTTGGGAAAGATACCCACGATGCCTGCTTAAAAGGTCTCTGTGGGGGGCTGTTTATTAAGAATGTTCTGTTGGCTGAGTCAGTGACAGGCCTTTCCTAGCCTTTGGAAGGTGAATCTGGCTCAGTCAAGAAATACCTCTGCTTTTCCCTTCCTTTCTTTCCCCTTTACCCCATCACAGTTCCTTTTTGTTATAAAGTTTTCTTTTATTTCTCCCCCAAACAAACAACAATAGCAACAACAAACAACAAAACAAAAAGAGCTGCCTCAAAGAGGGCGGAGGGCGAGTCTCTAGCCCATGGTGTTGGGCCAGGCTCTTGACCACAGAACAGACGAGAAGGTTGAGTTCCTGGGAGCCTGTGACAAGTCTGATGTCTGATGATGAGCTGGGCCATTGGACTTCGTCTGCTGGAATTTGAATTTAAGAAATACCAAGAACATTGATATCGTGAGGTTCTGCAGTGGCTCCCAATCCAAAAGGTGGAAGTTAAGATTTTTCAGGGCTCATAGGAGTCACTGAAAATTCTTACTTTACATACTGTCACCCAGACCTCAGCCCCAGTGATGCAGATTCCAGCTCATGCTCTGGTGCAGTATTTTAAATTAATCTCTCAGTAATTCTGGCGTACTTTGTTCAGGATCACATTTTTGACCTTTTGGGAACCAGTTTTATTTCCTGTAAATCATCTCCTCCTCCTCCCCTACTAATCCCGCTCCTCTCCTCCTCTTTCTCTTTCCCTTTTTTTGGCAGGCCTGGGGATCAAATCCAGCAACCTCTATATGCCAGGTTACTGTCCTGCCACTAAGCTACATCCCCAGCCATAGCCAATGAAAACTGCTATGGCTCTTTACCCAGATTCAACAGTTGTAAGCCAGCCATCCCTCTGCCTCTCTGCACGCACGTCTCCCGGGCCATTTTAGAGTAGCTTACCTGCACAAGCCCCTTTATTTAAAATCCTTTAGAATGTGTACCCTGAGAGCGAGGCTCCTCTGTTATACAGCGTACAGTGACTAAATTCAAGGAGGTTAACATCGACGCAATGCTATTTGAGAGCTGATCTTCACATCGGTGTCACTATGGCTGAGAACGTCCTTTATGGAGCCACGATCAAGTGTAGGGACCATAACTGTACCTAGTGCTGTCTTTAGTGTCCCAAGGAGCAGGTTTTGCAAGCATCCCTGTCCAGCTGGCTGGCAGAGCAAGGAGAGAGACTGCAATTCTTGGACTACAGCACGAGCACAGGCCTGGCAGAGCCCCCGGGGCTGGGACCTCCTGCTGCAGGTTCCTCCATGGCTAGGGTGGGCATCTGCCAGCCTGACCCCTACAGCGTTTCTGCTCTTGCTGGTCCCCGCTTGGGCTCCCTCCCTCACCTGCTCTTCCTGGTCCTCGCTTGGGCTCCCTCCCTCACCTGCTCTTCCTGGTCCCCACTTTGGGCTCTCTCGCTTGCCCTATTTTACTAATTTCCTGCGCTTTCTCCTCTACCTGCATTGCTTGAGACAAATTAAGTTTTCATTATGGGCAACTCAGGGTGGGAAAAGAGAAGGAAAGCTAATGGAGAAGGAGAGAGAAGTGATTAGTAAAATAATAAACCAAGTGGTCCCATGCTTATAATCCACCAGTTGCTAAGGGAGGTCCTTATTACTACCAAAAGGAGTACAAGATTCTGTACTTTTGAATGTCCTACTTTCTTATGCTAGGGTAACCACTCTCATGAAGGTCTTTTTTTAAAAAAATTTTTTTTAAAGAGGTGAAAGGAGGAACTCAGAGCATATGACACTGAAAAATTCCCTATTTAGAAATATGATACAAAAGCAAAGTCATCATTTCAGATAAAAACTTGACTGTCCCTCATAGGCTAGGATGAGGCTTCTAGGCCCTATGCCTCCCAGGGGAAACCAGGCTGCAGGCAGGGCTGCAGGGGCGGGGGCAGCGGCTGCACAGACTAGCAGCAGGAAATGCCCAGATAGCACTTGCTTTTTGCAAAGCCCAAATGCTTAGCATCATGATCTGCTCCTCTCTGGCCTCCCTTGAAGCTATGGTTCGGGTTAGCGTTAGGGTCAGGGTGAGGCTTTCACCAATTCCCTGCTTGGCGTTGGTATCCCCACCTGACATTGCGGAGCTCCGTGCGGGATTGGCTGTTGACTTACTTGGGCTCCCCAGGAGAGTTGAAGGTCTGTGAGGCCCAGCATGATGTTTTCACTGCTGCCATGTGTCTGGCTCATGGCATAGCATTTGATGCCCAGTAGCTGCTCCCTAAAAATTTTATGAAGTGAATTAACAAGAAGTTGGTTCAGGGCTTCTGATGGTTTGAAAATTAAAACGAAAAGAGCAGACTGTGTGGGACAGTGTTGTGCTTTCTCACGTGTATCTTCATTTCCCCTTCCTACTGCTGTGGAAAACTAATTCACTGCACCAGCTAGAAGTCTGGAGTTTGTCTTTAGCTTGTTCCTCATTTTCTGTAGCCAAAAATCCAACTGCTTATCAAACTGTAGGTCAGGAGCAGCAAGCCAAGGGCACACACGCCCAAGTGGGCAGACAGCCCGCTCTGTCAGCAGGGGAGCCAGGGTACCCCAGCACCCATGCACTGGGTAACAGTTGTTTGTCTAGACTCAAATCTCACCTGGCATGGCGCTGCAGGCCTGTAATCCCAGCACTCAGAAGGCTGAGACAGGAAGGTTACTGTGAGTTCGAGGCCAGCCTGGGCTATATGAGTGAGCACAAGGCCACCTTAAACCACCCTGATATTCAGGGTTAATTGCAGTGTTGGCACTTTGTGGTGACACGTGGGCTTTGGGTTGCAGCTTAGGCACTTGTCTCTACAGGTTCACCGTCACTGCTGCAGGCAGTCTGCAGCCTGGGGTCACTCAGCGTCCCTCTTCTTGATGTGGTGGCATACGCCTTACAGCTTCCTGGAGTGGCTGAAGCCAGAAGATGGCAGGTTTGAGGACAACTGGGGAAATTTGACCATGTCTCAATGTTTTTTTTTCTTTGTATTTTAGGGAAGGGTCTATAGGGTGTTGAGGGTTTCACTACTAGATCAGACTCAGTAGTGATCCTCCTGTTTACAGCCTCCCAAGAGCTGGGATTACAGGTGTGTGCCACAATGCCCAGTCTCAATCAGTGGCTCAGGGTGCCCTGGGGGTGGGTCCGGCACAGCAGGCCTGGGGATCAAACCTCCAGCCCCTGCATGTGTTTGCAGGTGCTTTAATCCATTGAGTTATCTGGCCAGCCCTGATGTCTCTAAATTAAGAACATAAAAAGATTAGGGAATCTAGCTCAGTGCTTCTTGGGTTCAAACCACAGTACTGGGAAACAAAGCAAAGCAAAGCAAAACAAAACAAAACAAAACACACAGCACAACACAAATCTATTCTATTTACTTCTTTCCATTTTCAAGGCATTGTCTTCATTGCTTTCTTGTGGGGTCAAGAAATTCTGTTGCTCCCAACCTTTGGCATCCACTTTATTCTGGAAGGTTCTCATAACAGCCTTTGAATCCTTACCTTGCTCCCTGCTGCTCTGCCGAGATGAAGCCACTCACCGGGGGTTCTGGGCCATCACTGTCTTCCATCTTGCCTCCCACGCTTGGCCTCTGAATGTGTACTTCTCTTTTAAGGCTGACTCAGAGTTTTCCTCTGAGCTTTTTAAGGGTAGTCCTTACTTTTTAAAGCTGTTTTGTTGACAAGTATGGACCACATGTTTGGATAAGGGGGGACAATCGGGATTTCAAGATGTGGAGGCCCCTTATTTTCAGAGAGCAAGGAGCTAGAGCTCAGATAGAGAGTGGTTCCTGTCATGACAGTGACCATGTGCATCTCAACTTACTAAGAACCAAGGCTGAGCACTTCGCCTGCTGCATTCTTTGCACCAGTTCTCTGGGGGTGGGGGAGTAGGTTTTCCAAATATGTTCACTTTGCAGACGGGGAAGCTGAGGTGATCTGAAAGAATTTTTCCACAGCCACTGTGCAAGGAGTGGTGGATCCTTAGGGCACTGGGAGTCTGCCCTGCTTCCTGCCAGAGCTCGAGATGGTGATGACTGCACCTTGTAGAACAGGCACCCAGTCATGGGCAACTCCACATGGTAGGTGCATGTGGTGTGATCGATGCTGCGGTGGTCTTTGGAATGAATTGATGTGTTCTAATTGCCCTTCCCGAGTATGCCTTTCATGGCCTTCTATCATTAGTATTGACAACAAGATCATACATTTAAGAAGCCATTCTGTTTATTTAAATAGAAATTCTGCACATGAATGACAGAAAGGTAAACAGAACAGGAGTGGACAGAATGAAAATAAAGCTTTATTCCCTTGGACTCAGGCTGCCTGCTTTGTCACCAGAGGCTAGCAGGTTTTCTTCAATATCCTTTGGGAAAAATTTCATGTATAAATCAGCATATGTGAATATAAATTTTCTTGAAAAAAATACACTCAAACGGGAACCTAGAATGCGTTGCCCTGTATCTTGCTTTCTTCATTTACAAGTGGATTCTGGAGAAAGTTTTACTTCACACATATCTACTGTGTTCATTGCAAAGGCAGCCTAGTAGTCTGTAGACTGGAGGTGCCCATGACTGAATTAATTAGGAGGCATTTAGGATATTTCCCCTGTTCTGGCATTATGAACAATGCTTTAAAGGGTATATTTGCGCAAACTTGTTTACCCTCATATTAAGTTACCTACATTCTCTTTCATGTAAATGTGGGTAGCTCTGGGTAATTGCTCCTTTTTTTTTTTTTTTTTTTTAAAAAAAAACATGGAGCAAAGAGGTTTTTAGGGAGTTTTTGGAACAAAGGCTAGAGGAAGGTGGTCAGAAACCTTTCCTTTTTCAGAATGGGGCTTGACTGGAAGGTTATAAATATGAAAGAGTATGGTATGCTATTTTATAAGTAAAAAAAAAAAAAAAACAAAAACTGAAACCAAGCAAAACAAATAAGTAAAAATCATAAATTTAGCTTAAGCAAAAGTCATATATTTCTCCACATGGATGATCTGAGTGCTTTTGTTAAAATACCTATTGTTTTGAAGACATTCCTTTTTGGGGTCTCTCCTTTCTGGGGTCTGCAGCACAGCCTCAGCCTGGCTCCCCCACTGGCTGGAATGGAAAATGACGTGGCCTGCAGAGCAATGGGTCCCAAGCCTGGGGACCAGGCAGGGTCAGCACTCGGAGGAGCTAAGCTTATTCACAGCAGCCGCCAACTCTGCAGAAGCAGGGTGCTGTCCAGGCCCTGGGAGGTGTCACAGACCACCCTGCTCTCACTTTCTTTTTTTTCCCCAGATTTATTCTTTTTTATTTTTATTTTTATTTTTTTATTTTTCAACAAATAATACACTGCATATATTCTTCTTAGTGGTTAATTGCTGTACAAGATGCGGACTTGTGATCCTATTTACAAACACCATTAGAACAAATCATTCTATTCATTAACAGAATGTAACTATATATCTATCCCAACCACTTTGAATACACAGATACAAAATGGACATTCATCTGTATACCCCATTTTTTCTAAGTTCCGTTATTGAATATTATAGGTGTGTAAACTCAGCAAAATATTCTAAAAGAGTCCAGTAGCCCATAATAGCATTGGGTCTTCTGTTTAACTGGCAGTGTCAGAAATTATTGACCTGAGTCCCCCACAGCTCAACTTAACAGCATGGCTTTATTTCTTATATTTACACTTCATACTTTTCTACTGGATGGTTAAGACCAAGGTAAAGCAAGACCTATGCAACAAGAGTTGTAGCTTTTTGGTCTGAGAAGGTCAGTGAAATGCCCTCAGGATTTGTCCTGAGATCCTGTACCTCAGATTGTAAAACCTTTATCAGTGCAGCCATGTGGATGAGTCATGGCCAATGCTTGGCCAATGTGCTCTCTGTCTCACTTTCTTTTAAAGTGGGTGAAGTCTAACACACAAGATTAAAAAAATAAATCACCTCTCCATATATTAACAATGAATAATTGGAAAGTGAAAAATTTAACTGGAAGTGGGGCACATATCTGTAATCCTAGAGCTCTGGGAGGCTGAGGCAAGAGGATCACAAATTTGGCCCAATGTGAATAATTTGATGAGATCTTTTCTCAAAATTAAAAATTAAAGACTAGAGATGTAGCTCATTGTGAAGGTCCTAGGCTCAGTCAATCCTCAATATTAAAACCAGTAAAAATGTTTTACAATTACATCAAAACCAAATAACTAGGCCACAGAGATAGATAGCTCAGCACTCTAAGCACCTGCCTAGGCAATCATAAGGACCAGGGTTCGATCCCCAGAGCCAGCCATTAAGACTGGGCATGGTGGTGCATGCCTGTAATCCCAGCACTGGGGAGGTTAAGATAGGAATCATTATGAGTTTGAGCTGCATAGTGAGATTCTGTACCAAATACATAAAATTAAAAAAAAAATAACTGAGAAGCTAAATTAACAATAAAAAGACCTGTACACGGAAAACTACAAAACATTGCTAAAATTGAAGTCTTTGAAAGCAGAGAAATAAACTGTGCATATATTGAAAAATTCAATTGTTAAGATGTCAACGCACACCTAGGATGATCTGTAGCTTCAAATTCCTGATAAGATTTTTATGTTTTAAGAAATTGAAATTCTGGTCTGGTGTTGTGACACATGTCTGTAATCCCAGCACTTGGGAGACTGAGGCAGGAGGATCCTTGCAAGTCCAAGACCAGCCTGGACTACAGAATGAGCTCAAGGCCAGCCTGAACTGCACAGTGGGACACTGTCTCAAAAAGATGAAAAAAAAAAAAAAGGAATTGACATTTTGAATCTAAAATGCTTACTGAATAACAGCAGAAAGGAAAATAAAGCCAAATTTATCTGGAAAAAGGAGAACAAAGTTAAAGGATTTATATACCTTGAGTTCAAGACTTGCTATAAAACTATAGAAATCAAGACAGTTGTACTGGTTATTGGTATAAAGATAGAGATATAGAACCATGGAATAGGGTCCAAAACCAGACCCACATGTCTGACTGACTGACTGTCCATCTGTCCATCCATCCATCATTCATCCATCCATCATCCATCATCCATCCATCCATCCATCCATCCACCCATCTATCTTTCAGTTGATTTTTGGCAAAGCTCCCAAGGTAACTCACTGGGAAAGCAGCATACCCTTTCTGATGAGGGCTGTAGGCACAGCTATGTGGGCATGAGAGTTCTTTTCATATGTCAATTTGGCTGGGCCATAATGCCCAGCAATTGGGCCACACATTATTCTAGATGGCTCTGTGAAGGTGTTTTGGGGATAAGTTTTACATTTAAATTGGTGAACCCTGCTGAGTGAAGCAATTTCTCCTCCATAATTTAGTTGGGCCTTATCCCATCAGCTGAAGACCTTAATCACAAAGACTGACCTCTCTGAGCAAAAGAGGAATTCTACCTACAGATTGGCCTTGGACGTAGATTACAACCCTCCCCTGAGTTCCCAGCCTGCTGGCCTACTTGATTTGGACTCGCCAAGCCACCATAGCTATCACTAATCCTTAAAGTACATCTTGTCCTTTCTTACACACACACACACACATGCATAAGCATGCACACACACATATATGTGTATATGTATGTGTATATATCCCATTGCTTCTGTTTATCTGAAGAACACTAATACTGAGTCAACAATAATGGGTAGAAGAACAATTGAGCCAAATCACACGAAAGCTTAGCTCAAAATGTAGGATAGAGTTTTATGTGTGTGTGTGGAACAGTCTATAGGGTGTTCAGGGTCTCACTACTAGATTGGACTCATAGTGATTCTCCTGTTTACAGCCTCCCATGAGCTGGGATTACAGGCGCTCTCCACCACACCCAGCCTCAATCACTGTTTCAGCATGCCCTGGGGCGTGCTGGCACAGCAGGCATGGGGATCGAACCTGGGGCCCCTGTGTCTGCTTACAGGCACTTTAATCCACTGAGCTATTTGGCCAGCCCTTTGAATTTTATGTGTTAAAAGCCCACAATGTACAAAAAACTAAAACAAAACACCCCCCCCCCAAAAAAAAAACCAAAACCAAAAAAAAAAAAAAGAAACTGAGTTCAACCCCTGGTTCTAAAAAAAAAAAAAAAAAAAAACTCCCAGAATGCGAACCTTGCAGAATAAAACATGAGAAAAAAGTACTTGTGGGTTTGTATTATAAACAAAGATTTTTATAGCTACGACATAAAATGATCTAATAACAAAAAGGAGAAAAATAAAAATTTAGGTTTAAGCAAAATATACAACTTTTCTTCTTCAAAAAGATATCACTAAGAAAAAAAAAAACAAGCCACTGATAGCATAAAACTTCGAATAATAAAGTAAGCAAGAGCCTTGGTGACCACCCATGAAGAAATGTACTGCTGTTCTTTGTTTTTATTTCTCAGGCAGTAACAGATGCAGAGCTGCGTGCTCTGGGTCCATGCGCATCATCTGTCTCCAGCCCTGCCCCGGAAAGGAGCTCCCGTGAGATGCAGCAGAGATTTGTGGGGTTCTGATAGGAGATCAGAGGGGTGCTTCACTGCTGCAGAGCAACGGTAAGCGGGCGTGGGGAACCTGCCGGTGCTGGCACTGGTCATCAGACGTCCTGGCACCCCGCTGGGAGCTGGGGGACGGCTCTCACCTGCTGCTTACGTGGTACTTTGAAGCTGGCGGCGCTGAGGTTTTGCACCCTGTTGGCAATGGCTGTGACAGCTCCCAGCCATCACACTGATCACGCTACTCCAAGCAGGCAGCTCTTCCCTCATAAGCCAAAACTTCCCAGAGGACATGGCGGCCTTGGTGACTGGCGTGAGCCTGTGGGGACAGCGAGATGCTGGGGAGCGCCTTGCTCTCGCGTGCACGCAATCTTCTGTCTGTCTCCCTCTCATTCTGGCCCAGCGCAGCAGTGTGGTTACTGCACTTACATGGAAGCCCAGGAATGAAGATTATTTGGGTCCGTGCCAACTGCACTGTGACCTTGAGTGCGTTAATTACATCTCAGGGTGTCCCCAGCCTGGAGCAGACTCAGGACACTCTTGATACTGTGTGTGTGTGTGCGCGCGCGTATGTATACATAATATTCGGAATTTCGGACCACGGTGATTTATTAGTGGCTTCCTAGGATTCTACTTGCCTTACAAAGTATAGTGGGCCAAGTAGAAACTTGCGTGAAAATCTGGTAGTTAAAGCTGTGATCCTGGAACCAGAGTGCTCGCCTTCAGAGTCATAGCTTCTTCCTCTTCCCACTGTATGACCTTGGACAGACACTTCATGCCTCTAGGTTTCCTCCATTCTAAAGGAGAGTAATAAAGGTGCTTTCTAATCTCACAATTTACTGTGAGAATTGTGTGACATGCATGTGTGAAGTGACAGACACACATCCCTAAAAGGCACAGCATGGTTATACGTGAGGCCTTGCTTTGGAAGGCAGAGTTGACATTCGGCAACTCCTTCGCCCCCACCTGCAAACAGTGTTTCCTTCTTCCTACACTTTAACTGACTTCTTCAAAGTATACATGTAATAAGAATGCTAGTTACTGTGCCCTGTTCCTGGGGACACACCAATGAACAAGTAAGCTGGAGTCCTGCCTGTGGGGAGCTTCCGTTTCTGTGGGGGAACATAAATGACAATGAATGAGAAGGTTATACAGTATGTTAGAAGGTGCCAAGTGCATATGAAAATGGTGTGGAAAGGAGAAGAGAGGAAGGGAGATGCCGTGAGGTGTGGACAAGCTATGTGAAATCTCCCTGAGAAAACAAAGCTCTGAGGGACACCACATCGACCTTTGTCACCCATGGGGGGGGGGATGGAAAATGGGTATACAGATGTCACGAGGCTGTGCAGAGGAAGGTGAGTGAAGTCAGGCTCCACTGGAGATCTTTGGGGAGAAAAGTGACATGAGCTGGTGCAATTTTAAAAGAATAATAAATTAAGACGGTTATTTTCAGCATTACTTACTTAAGCAAAGATTGGACAACACCTAGACGCTCATCAGTGGGAGCTGGTTAAGGAAAGGAGGGTACTGAAAAGAAAGAATGATATGTATGGAAAAGGTATGTGCCATGGACTGACTCTGTGCCTCCCCCACGTTCGAGAGTTGCAGCCACTCAGTGTGATGGCATTTGGGGCCGGGGGCTTTCGGAGGTGCCTAGGCCATGAGAACGTCGTTCCTGCCTTTCACAGGGAAGTTCTGTGAGGAGTCTTCTGGAAACCTGGAAGAGGACTCGCACCAGCAGCCTGGCCGTGCTGCACCCTGACCTCTGATTTCTGGCTTCCAGAGCTGTAAGCATTCAAGGTTGTATTGTTTAAGCCACCCAGAATGCCTCCCTGTGACATTCTGTGACAGAAGCCTGGACTAACTGAGACAACACAGTACGCAAGCTAGCAAGTTGTCAAGTTAAAAGGCAAAGAGCTGCACTGTATAGCAAGCATACATGCCCAGACCACTGTATTCACATTAAATATTTCTGGAAGGGTACGTAGGAAAAAGAGAGCTCCTGGGAAACTTAGTGTTTGCTGGGGCATATAACACAATCAGGGTACGTTTGACTCTTTTGTCCCTTTTGATTTAAAAATAATTTTATTTTATTTTATCTTTTATTTTTTAAAGAGAATAAAAAATAGTAATAAAAATTAGGAATGACACAGAATTTCACTAAACAAAATAATGTGAATTTGACAGTATTTGTTGTATTGCATAGTATTGTCTTCAACTTAGTTGTTCAGGTTGCCAGATATATGCATGCAAAAAAATTTTTTTTTTGACATCAGTTATTTTTATTTTATTTTTTATTTTTTTCATAATTTTATTGATAAGCAGCAATGAGACAGTTTCAAATCAAATTGGTAGGACAGTTTCAATAACTAACACACTGCATATATTCTTCTTAGTGGTTAATTGCTGTACAAGATG
>NW_004524605.1:16596465-16597390 GCF_000260255.1 Octodon degus
AAAAAAAAAAAAAAAAAAAGCAATACAAATGGCAAATGAATATATGAAAAATGTTCAACATCACTGATCATTAAAGAGTTGCAAATTAAAACAACACTGAGATTCCATCTCATGCCAGAAAGAATGGCTGTCATCAAGAAGTCAACCAATAATGAATGCTGAAGAGGCTGTGGGGAAAAAGAAACCCTTCTTCACCTTTGGCGGGAGTGCAGGCTGCTACAACCATTCAGGATATCAGTGTGGAGATTCCTCGAAAAGCTAGCACTGGAGGGTCCAGTCAAGCCAGCTGTTCTCTTTCAGGCTATTTTTTTTCCTGAAGAACTGAAATCATCACACCACACCAGTATATGTGCGTCCATGTTTGTAGCAGCGCAATTTGTCATAGCTGAATCTTGGAAACAACCCAAAATGCACATCAACTGAGGAATGGATGAAAAGACATGATATTTTTACACAATGGAGTATTTTTGAGCTATAAAAAAGATAAATTTGAGGCCTTTGTCGGTAAATGGATGCAACCAGAGACTATGTTATAAGTGAAGTCAGACTTGCATATACAAACATTGTGTTATCTCACTAGTGTGAGAACCTGACAGAGTAAATAAAATCTGAAGGGTACAATAGGTACGGTGAGAGGGAAAGAATTTGTTTAATGGGAAGGAAAAACTGGAATGAGGAAAAGGACAAAATAAAGAAAGGAAAAAGATGTATTTATGTGTATATGCAGGACAAGTTGGATAACTGCACTGCCAATTTCTGCTGGGCTTTTAAAAGCAGCAGTTAATGCTTAATTTTTTTCTTTTTATTCTTATTTTCTTTTTTACTTTTTATCACTTTTTTTACACCAATTTTGTATGTTTATGTCTGTTAATGTAAACAACTAATGTAAAGATAACATCATGCAGTACAGCAATCATTGAATTCC
>NW_004524605.1:16597621-16617021 GCF_000260255.1 Octodon degus
GTAGGGATGGCTGTCATTTCTGATGGTGCTGTAACTAACATTTTTATTCATAGCCATAGATCTAAGCTGCTTTCGTGTCTTCTGTCTCAGTGGTTGTGGTGTTCTGTGGGCTGGGGGCACCAGGTAAGGCTTCTCATTTGTGCGCAGTGTTGTCTGCTGAGTCCAGCCCTGTCACTAACCAGCTCACCATGCCACTTTGGGAAGGTCCCCTCCCCCTAGTCTGGGTCTTTCCCTCTGTTATAAAGAGAACTGATGCCAAAGGATCTTTCCATGTCTCTTATCTTCATGAGATTGTGAGTTCCCAAGAAGAAAGATGATGTTTGCTTTATGGACTGTTGAGGATTAAGCACGTGGCAGCCCCTCAGCTTTTGTTGAGCAGAGGCATGAATGACTCCTTGTATTCAGTCATGCAGACTAAGCAGAATACAGCTATGCAAACTCCTGTTCTCCATTTCCTGTATATCACACCGCCTCCCACCTTAAAGGTCTTCGCCCTTGACCTTTACATTTTGTAACCACATCATCTTTTACACATCTACTGATACTCATGTGATGTGTTTCACTTTCCTTGTGTCTTTTACTTATGAGGTGTTCTAATCTTAGCGCCAGCATTGACGGTCTGCTTGGCACGAGGCAAGTGGTCTGATCTTGTTTTCTCCTCTATGAATAGGAATGCAAAGTCGGTACTCACTGTGAAGATGGGCTCTGCTATAAATTATCTAAGACAGTATGAAAATTGTCTAGCAAAGTATCTGGTGCTTGATAAATGGTTACCATTGTGGTTTGAGCAGGTGTAGCATCTTTAAATCAGAAGATGTGTTCCTATGTGTTAAATGTGAGCCCCTGGGCTAAGTGTTGGGGTGACTCGAAGCTGTGTGATCCGTGTACCCTCTCTTAGTAGCTCATCACAGAACCCTAGAAACATCTATGTTGTGGTAGAACTATCAAAATGGGTAAATGCTTGGTTGCAAGTGGTATTTCTTGCCTTTTTCCTCTTGTGTACTTACTGGATTAAAAGACACACACATATCCATAAAACAGAGTTTTATACATTGACGTGATTTTTATGTTTTTCTTATTCCAAGTGCCTCAATTGTTAGTTTGGGTAGCTACTTTGCAAATCCGGGCAGCAGGTTGAAATAGTTGAAAAAAAAAATGGTGAAGGCAGTGGCAGACTGAGTTGTTTTTATTTTCTTCCTAGAGTGTGAGATGTAACTCACTATCAAATCCTGTTGATGTAGAGTACACTTGACATGGTCCATTGGCAGAGAAAGAGATACAAAGAATTGTTCATCTCTGAGAAGCGAATCAATTAGGGCTTCTTTCATGCTAGATACAAAAGAGCAGACCTGATTTATTGTTTCATATGACTGAGATGTTCAGCAGGAGATTGGACCTCAAGTCAGCCTGGATCCAGGGACTCCAGCGTCACAACCACAAGATTTCTTAAATTTTGATTTTATTTTCAACACTTACCTGGGTCCCTCTAACAGTTTCAGCCTTACCCTCCTGGTAGCTGAAGGGCTATGGCCCTTGCCCACCCTAGATCTGTGTGCACCAACCACGGGAAGAGAAAAGGAATTTTCTGGAGACATTTCACCAGCTCAGAATCACTCCTCTCCCATCAACCTCACATGGGAAAGGGGCTCTTTGCTGAAACAGTCATTGTTGTTCCGCAGAATAACTTAAACCAAATCTGGACACTTTTGGAGATAAGAATAGGATCATTTCCACCTCAAAATAATGAGAATGGGAGGATGATAATGGGCGGATGATAATTTCACAAAGGCATGACGGAATTTATCAGGAAAAGGACTGGGTACTACATGGCAAGGACCCACTAAGTGTCCACAAGTCCATGGTGGGGCACCTCCCACACATCAGTCATGGCCTGACCACTTTACCTACTCCCACTTATTGAATCTAATATTAAACAGATGTGCTACCACTATTTTTTCATTCTCCAGCATGAGGCAACAGAGGAAGAGCATCATCAAACAGCTGGCCCATGGAGTGGTCTGCCTGGCATGGCCGGCCCTAACCAGTGCCACTGTGGAAACTCTGTGTCATGTTTTCTACCAGATGTAGGTTGGGACCTATATGCGGTTCTGCTTCACAAAAATCACTTCTCTAATACTATTAGCCTTAAATGGCCTAAACCCATGAGATGCTTTTTGAAGAGGATGTTGTTCCTACATCGCTTTGGATCATTCTATTTAGCTGAAAGCTTTTGAGTAGTTTCAGGATATGTTTATGCTTTCATGAGTACATGGAAAAGACAAAGCAATTTTTGTTTAAGATTACCCTTAAAGTGCACTTATCTTTGATCTATAAATATTAGCAGTTAGCTCATTCCTACTCTTTCATCTATCATCTTCTACTAGCAGAAAGGCTAGTGTTGCCTCCCAAACTCCTCTCTTTGAAAAAAGCAGAGCAGAAAGGTGGCAGAGGAGGAAGCAGTTTGTGGAAAGATGCTTATGAGACTCTGCTTTTGACCTCCTTTCCTTCCTCCTTTTCTTCTCCTCTTTTCTTTCTTCATTTATCTCTTTTTAAACTAAAATTCCTCCTTTTATAAGATACATTAATTTTTTTTTATTACAGAAAGTACAGTTGAGAAAAGGTAAGGGAGATCTCACTCAGTTCCATTTCCCTTTTATAAACGGGTACTCTTATCTTTTTGGTGTGTCACATTCACCTTTTCTTGAGAAATTCGATGTTCATCACAAGGCTTTTGCATATTATTTTCCTTTCTCAGGCCAGCTAGAGCATTTGCAGTACTGTTCAGCTTCACTAGCACCACCACTGTAAACAGAGTGCACATGCTTATCCTGCAGATGCCCATTGTGTATTTAACCAGTTCTCTACTTCGGACGACTAGGTTCATTACCAGTATTCTGACGCTCCGGTAGCTTTACTCTGGGCGTCGTTGGGCTCCAGCTTTGGTGTCATTCCCTAGTGTCCTGGGGAGGAGGTGCCCCTTCTGGTGGATGCCCTCTTTCCTCTTTGCGTTCCCAGAGGGTGAGATTGTCAGTGTTAGTGTGAAGACTGACCCCGGTGCCTGTGCGTGCTCAGTGCCCAGACTGTGTTAGCTTCTCAAGGTGGGATTGCTGTACTTCCCTCTTAGGCCTCGCCAGGGTTGGGGTTTAATTAGCACCCAAGGTTCATGTATTGGAAGCTTTACCTCCAGGGTAGTGATAGTAAGAGGCAGGAGAAACTTCTAGACCGGAGGTGGTACTCCAGTCATGGGACCTCACCCTCCTCTCTGAGTTCTCTCAACTGTTTTTTTCTTTTTTGTGTGTGGAGGGGGCGGCTCAGCCCACCCTGAGGGTGGGGCTGGCGTAGCCTATGGTGCCAGGGATCAAACCATGATCCCTGAGTTGGCCTGAGCTTGCCTAAGCAGGTGCTTTAGACCCCTGAGCTATCTCACTGGCCCAAGAGTGAACTGTTATAAAAGCGCAATACCCTCCTTCCACGTCCTGCCTCCCCTCCCCATCTCTCCCTCTCACTCGTGTTCCCACCGCGACGGTGTCGGCTGTGCTGTGAAGCAGCCGGGTGGATCCTTGCTAGAGGCTCAGCTGATAAGCCCATCCAATCTTGGGATTTTAGCTTCCAGATCTTCAGGCTACATAAACTCCTTTTTAAAAATACATCACCCAGCCACAGATACTCTGTTGTAGCAGCAGCAAATACACTAACAAAAGCCCATTGCCTTTGTTTCCAGGTCCAAAAATACAGAATGTGTCGCGTGTACATTTTCCGTTTGGGGACTTTCAGAGTGCAGGAGTGTGGCTGGCATTGTTATCGTTCTCCTGCATAATAGGCATCTGCAGTGTGGTATAATCTCTCTAGCTGGCATCCAGTTCTCTGAAAGATAACTAGTTGGTGGTCTTTTTGCTGTATTATTTTCAGAGTATGCTATGGACCATGGATTATGTTGGGTAATTTACTTGCTCTTAAAATGAATTTAATCTTAGTGCCACTCTATCTGGTCAGTGTTATTCCTGATTTTATCAGAAGTCTGCTAAGAAAGGCTGTTAGCTTTTCTCCGCTAGAACCTGAGGCTTGGGTCCCTGTCTCCACTGAACCTAGAGTAACTGTACCATCGGGCTGCAGCTTTGCTTGTTGAATAGCTCCAAGGATGAACTTTTCATTACTTAAACAGCAAAGTGCAAAAAAAAAGAAGAAAAAAAAAAAGAAAGAAATTCTGTGTACTGTTTCATAACTTTACTCAATAGCCCAGCTGAAAAATCTGGCTTGAGAACACCGTGGGCTGAGAGTGAGTCATGGGTCACATCTCGCAGAGGACGCAGAGGACTGATGCCTCAGTCTAGGCGCCCCCTCACCCAGACAGCATAGAGTGCTTGTGTTTGTGGTTAAAGTGTTCATCTTTGTGCGTTTTGTCTTTATGGACTTTGGGTAAAATGTTGTAATCACAGCTCAGAAGAAAGTTAGTGACACCAGCAATGAAGCTGAGAGGAAAAGTGGACGAACCACAGTAAAGTTAAAGAAATCATTGTGGAATTTGTTAAAGCCCTGGAAAAATGAATTTATAAGTGTAATTTTTTGGGGGGGCTTCAGAACCAATTGTTTGGTTTTCTGTTATTTCTTATGGGAAAATATATTCAGTTCTTGAACTATTTGGTGTTTGAACATGAATTGGAATGAATTGAGTTTGAAAGCTGAAGCATCACTGTATATCCAAGTCCCTTTTATATTGTTTTAAAATTTAGAAATATTTTTTATTATGTTTGCCATACATACTGTTTATACATATTACAGGAGTTGGACTATATATATATATATATATAATCTTAATTCTTCCCCTGACTTTGCTCCCTGTCCTTTTGGTCACTTTCCCTTTTGCAGAAGATCCATCTTCCTGTTTCCCATCAGGCTGCCCCCAATTTGCAGCACTTTTGCCTTGGCCTCCTGCAGAACTTGCATTCCAGGGCTGCTGCGCCGTACCCGGCTGGGCCTTGTGCCACGGCTACTCCCTGCTGCTCTTCCACATGTGGAAGTCAGTGGGTAAAGCGCAGCGCTTCACAGATGACAGGTTAAGAACATTGTGGGAGGCACGCACACAGATGGTCCTGTGCTGCACTGACTGAAGGAAGAAAGTGGTGTGGTGCCCGTCGGGGACTTCCACAAGGATCACGACTCTTTGTATACAGCCGCTGGGGTCCAGGGATTGGTGGGAGCCTTGTTCCTCGCACAAAGGAAGTCCAACAAGGTTGTCAACCTTCCCTTGAACACAGAGACAAAGGTGAGCTGACTTCTATCCCCAGGCCCCAGCGGGACTGCAAACTGATCAAGGTACCATCTCTAGCCCTCAGCCGAAGGGAGATGTTTATTTGGGGAATTTCCTGGGTTCAGGAGCCCCAAGTATCTCAGCCACCGAGTAGGCTCAAAACAAAGCATTGTCGTGCTACTAGCAGATATTTTTCGCAGCCAACTATGTCACAGTTTCCAAGTGACATATCAGAGATTCTGAGGACCCAAGAACCCAGGTAGACTCACATGTGGGGCACTGCAGGGGTCATCTTTCTGATTTTGCATTTAAGCATCTTGTAACCCATGCTATGGAATTAGAGGTAAGCTGAGGCAGGATTCCCATCTTGTTTGTGTGCATCAGACCTGGAGCAAAATCACACCTTAAACATGAAAGCAGGTCAGGAACTTCAGCATCATGTCTGTGTACTTCTCAGGGATCATGCGTAAAGTAAAAAAACAAAAAACAAACAAACAAAAAAACTGGTTGGCTCCAAAATTGAAAAAAGCTCATGATGAGTATATTTATTATATATCACAGACCTATGCTCATAAAGAATTGAAAAAAGCAGGGCTGGCCAGATAGCTCAGTGGATTAAAGCACCTGCTTAGGCAGATGCAGGGACAGGGTTCAATCCCCGGCCTTTTGGTGCCAGCCCTGCCCCCAGGGGCACACTGAGACAATGATTGAGACTGGGTGGTGGTGTGTGCCTGTAATCCCAGTGCTTGGAAGACTGAAAACAGGAGGATCACTACAAGTCCGACTTGTGTAGTGAGATCCTATAGACACTGTAGATCCTATAGAGTAAATAAATTTTTAAAAAATTTGCAAAAAACAACTACAAAAATTAAAACTGATGGTGATATTATATTAATTATTAATATCATAATAATATAATATATTAAATTAATATTAATTTATTAATATTATTATTCAACATTGTTATATTAATTTATCAACTTTAACCCTTATGCCCATGGGAGTTGCTAGTTGTGTTGTTCATAATCTCAGTGAACCCAGGACTATGCAAAATTGAGGAGAGCCTGTGTGTGATCTTACCACTGTGGTCTATGGGTGCATTTTGAAATGTCTAATCCAAGGTGAATGGGGGAAGAGTGAGGAGTGAGGTTCTGAAAAGGAAGTGGATGGGATTTGGGATTAAAAGCAATCCAGGGCTCATACAATCTTCCTATCAGCTTTGAAGGTTACCTCCCAAGTTCAGGGTGGAAAAGTAGCTCGGAGGCAGTAACTCCATCCAGTTTTGCATTCTTGAGCACCCACACTGAGGAAATGCAGCGCGGCATTTCGATTGAGTTTCTCACCCAGAAAACATCATTCATGACGCCAAAGATTCATCCTCATACCACAATCCCCTTCCTCAGCAGCTCCTAACTCTGTGCGCCATTAGCTTCTCTCTGAGTCTCTGTCTTTTGCACATTTTTATGTGCAAAACAGAGATAGTAAGACCCACGTGATAGGGCTGAGAGGACAGTGGCCAAGTGCACTCTGGTGCGTCTTGCAAGCTCTGTGTGCAGTATATTTAAACTCACTTCACCCTCCCCAACCCTCAAGAAAATAAAAAGAATATCATATCAATTTTGATTATAAAAGGACAAGGCGCAATTCATGTAGCATCCATAGAAGGCTGCATCATTGATTTTTGTCTATTCTTCCAGAGGCAAAAGGCAGACAAGACATGCATATAGCTGGCAGCCTGGGGCTATTTAAGTCCTGGCTCCAAGCATCCGCTAGGCTGGTTCTAGAGAGCTGCAACAAATGAGCCCCAGGTGTTGCGATGGAGCCGTGGGAATGCGGGAATTAATGGGCTGGAACAGGGTAATGAACTCCTTAGCAGAAACGGCCAGGCCTGAGCTCCTCCTGTGTATGCCATTTGAGTCTTGCCCCAGTTAATGGAGCCAAATAAATTCAGATTTCTTTAAACAGGATGCCCACCAATTGACATGCTGTAACTTTTGACCTCTCATGCAGCTTCACAAATAGGTCATTTACTCCTTAATCCGACACCGCATGGGTTAGGAGTGCTCTGAGCCCTCCTGAACACTGTGCTTCCTCTCCTCCACCCACCCAGTGCTTCAGCAGAGCTGACTGGTGCCTGGTCTGCTCAGAGCCAGGACTCAGAAGCTGGGGACAGCTGTGTACATGGCTGCGAAGCTCCCTTTTGGAGAGGCAGAGAAACCCACATAAAGGAATAGCTTTGATGTGGACCTTTCAAGAGGTAACAGAACATAGTGTATTGGGCCATCAGAAATTTGGGGACAGCAAAGATCATTTCAAACCCTGGCTCTCTTCATTTCTAGCTGTGAAATCTTGCACAAGATTTTAAACCTCTCAGCCTCAGTTTCCTCATTTGTAATCTTAAGAATAATATCTACTTTCTGGGGGTGTTGGGGGAGGATTAAATAAGGATATGTATGTCTGTACACATGTATGTCTGTACTGTGTGTGGCACGTAATAGATGCTCAGTAAATAGTTGCTTTCCGAAAAGTTATTTATAACAGATCTTCAAACAAACCTTTTGGGGGTCCACAAGATAAACAAGGAACACTGGGGAGGCCAGAGCCACAACTACCTGACCTCCTAGACTGCCTGTCTTCTGTCCATGGGCAGACTACACAGGGAAGGCACGCTATTTACCCTGAGTGGGAATCTGAATCCACAGTTACACATTCTAAGGGCCTTTCAAAGCCTTTCCATTTTGGAAAAAGAAGCAATCGAGGCCCCCTGTGAAGGCACTTACCTACTGTGTGATCTTAGGCAGATCTCCCTAACCTCACCAAAGATAAAGTCTGTGTCAGTAAAATGGGATGTAATACTGGCTCCCCATAGCACTGCTGTGGGGTTAGGAAGGATCGCCCATGTGAGACAGTCCTCAGAGTGCCTGGCACCACTGCAGTGTGGCTCTCGCTGCTACCAGCTGAGGCTCAAGACCGCTTGGCTTTTCCAGGCTTCTGGAGGAGCGACTTGGGGAGAGATTTCTGAATCTCCAGCCTGGCAGGCGCTGCTCACTTCAGTGTTTATTGTTCAAAGCATCCGTTTGTTCAAATGTTGAGCAAATCCAGGCCTCCTGTACTCAAAGCAACACAAAAAGAGCTTTCTGTCTGCTCCGTACCCTAAAGGCCAATTCTCTCCCACCCTGCTGCCTACACACGGTATTTATTTGTTTCTGGTTAACGATACATTGAGGTTTGGCCAAATTTCAGCCCTGCGCATACTTGAAAAGCCAACTGGCTCATTGGGCAGCCGATAGAGGTCTCGGGATTTCCCCGCGGGGCTGCGGAGAGTACAGACAGGAAGCCTGGGGACCGAGCGCCTGACCAGAACTTCCTCGGGGGAGGCTGCAGGAGTGCGCATCCTGCAAAGAGCTCAATGGGGCTGCAGAGCCTGCAGCTCTGGGCCGGGGCTGGACAGGGTCCCTGCTGGCACTGGCGTGGGCCTGGACCCTGTGGGTGTCAGGAGGGAGCTGCAGGCTTCCTCCAGGGCGACGCTGACACTGGCTGCCTGGAACCTTCCACTCTGGCCCAGCCCCTTCCTCCTGCGCTGCCACAGGGAGGGAATCGAGAAGGGACTTTCCAGAGAGCGTTAGCGTGCAGGGTGTGGAAGTGGAATAAAAGCATATGCAAATAGGCCTCGGCGCTGCCCCTACCCCGTGAGCCAGAGCCTTCCTCCAGAAAGATGCTCTTCCTCTAGGACCCTAGACAGCGTGCTCTCCTCCCAGGACGGCAGCAGCAGCAGCGGGCTGGTTGGAGTGGTAACCCTGGGCAGGAGGCCGTGCCGCAGGGGTGGGCTGGCTGGACAGGGCAAATCGAGGAGGCGCGAGGGGCGGCTGAGCAGGAGAAGATAAAACAAAATGAAATTTTAGGAACTCATTGTGAGTAGGAGCTACAGGAAAAAAAGCCATTGCAAGGTGATTTATTACGTACTTACGGTCTGCCTGAGAGGCAGCAGCTTTTGTACAGTGGATTATTGGAGAGCAAATGGCGCATTAAAGATATAATCAAAATGTTTAAGGCATGCTGAACGACACTCCCGTGAAAGGAGGTGAGGTGGCTTGTCAGGGGCTTGGCAGCGCTTCCAGTGCTTTAGTTAAGGAAATACTTTTAACCTTTTGCTCTTTTCTTTTAGGGGAGGGGTGGCATTGGGAAGTGGTTTAGAGCCCCTACAGGCTATAAAATACGTTTTAGACCCTGGAGTTGTAGGCTGTGGCCTCTGTTTAGCGAGGCATTGACTGTCTCTGAGTGACAGTAACATGGAAAGGTTGCCCAGAAGATGCGGGGCATTTGGGGCATGTGGGGCTAGGAAGTTCTGGCTGCTACTTTTTGTTTATTGTGTTCCTGTTCTCAATCTTGCTCAATCTTGTCTTTGGGTACTAAGAGATTTTATTTTTTCTATCTTTACAATTACCCTTTTTTACATACTGCCCTGGACATATGTTAATTATGTTAATGGGCAAACAGCGTAGCTTTTCTTTGTTGAAGGTTGTGTTTTCTTGTCATTTGAGGCCTTCACGTTCTGTGTACATGGGTTCATTTTTCTGTGCCTGTTGGTATCGCTCCAGATCCTCCCAATTGCAGCACTGGACTGATGTGTTTGTCCCCGAGGTATTGACAATGGGCTTGGAAACAGAATGGACTTCACTTAAAGGCTCATTGCGGTCCCAATGTGCAGTGCTACTCAGAACAGATCCTCGGTGGGGGAGCTCAGGAAGAAGGCAGAGTGCTCAGATTGCTTGGATTTGCTTGGTTCGTTAGGGTGGAACCATGGCATCTGGTCTTCACTTTAGGGTACCACGAGGAGGCCGGGGCATCGGTGGGGTGAGGCACGGGCTGGACTGTTCCGTGGCGCAGTCCACTCCTCGTCTCTTCTCTGAGTTCCCATTGTCCCACTTTCCCCAAAGGCTGCCTGGGATCAGGGTGAGCTGGAGCAGCGTAGTCTTCTCACTCAGGGTAACCCTTTGGGCTAAATTTGTAGTAAACATTTGTTTTCTCTGGTGGTCAGCAAGTGTAGTCTTGCGGTATGGTTCCTAAAAGCCAGCCTTTGGGCACATTTTGAATTGTGGTAGTGATCACTCCTTGTTGTTCTACAATCTGCCAAAAGTTCCTTATTTTGGTCCCACCTGCAGTCTTTTGAGTTGTACAAAATATTGGGTTTTCTATTTTAGTCTTGATAACAATAGACATTTTTATTTTCAGTGTAATTTGGAAACCGTTTCCCCATGCCATGTGATGCCATTTTTTCATGAAAGTTCTGACAGTGAATTGGCACATTCTGTGAGTGCTTATTTAATACTTGTTGGGTGAATCAGTTGTGTGTGTTTGACGACTAAATTGAGACGCAAACAGATCGAGGGATCCATCCAGGCCCCGCTGCCCAAGAGGGACTCAGTTGCACTGGACTCTTCCCAGGCCATGCTGGTTCAGAGATTGTTCTATTATTTCCTATCCTTCCTTCAGAAGGGAGTCTTTGATTCTGTAAAGAAAGGTCACAGGAGAAAAACAACTGGATGTACACTGTGGAAGGGTGGTAGAGTGTCTTGTCTGATCGCTGCATATAGATCTGTCTTAAGTTTTCCAGTCTGCTAAAATCTCGCATCCTTAAGGAGGTGACTAGTTACATACATTCCTGCTGGGGATAAAGATCTAAGCTCATGCTGAGAAAATGACTGTCTTGGAGTTTTATTTTTTAATTATTTGCCACAGATGACTTATGCTTTAATCTCTGAAATCTGTGTGTAGTCTTTGTTTCTCTCAATTTTTATTTTTATTAGTAAGTGTTTGCAGTACATAATGATTGCATTCATTTTGGGGAATTGACACATGTGCAAAATACATACATCTTAGTTCTTTTTATATCCCTTTTCCTTTTCGAGCATAAAAACCTGTGGATCTCTGGGGATGCTAATTCCAGAGTTTTAGATATGAAGCGTAACATATTCTCTAGTTTTCTTTTGGGGTCCTGGGGAGGACCATGCGGTTCTACTACTTTGGGATCAGACTGCTTTACAGGGCTCAGCAGTTGTCTGGTTGGAATCCTTGATCCCAGCTGTCTTCACCACCGGAGAAAATGTCTCCCAGGTTTGCTCAGGCATTACAATAACAAGAAAAGAGCCAGGTGGTGGTGCATGCCAGCAATCTCAGCACCCTGGGAGGGTGAAGCAGGAGGATCATTAAGTTCGATTCCATCCTGGGCAACTTGGCTAGACCTTATCTCATGTAAAAAAAAAAATAAAAAGAAGAGTTGGGGATATAGCTCAGTAGTAAGTACAATAGAGCACTTACCTAGAACATGTGATGCTTTGAGTTCCATCTCCGGTACTGGGGGAAAAAAGAATAGAAGGTAAAAGAAAAGAGTCCATTGTTCTAGCAAAGTTATGCTCTGGAGTTAGTTGCAAGTATATACAAATACCATTCCATTCCCTTTTCCAGAGACTTCCTTTAACAAGTGACAGCAGCACAGAGACGGAAGGAGAATTCTTACCAAAGTCTAATAGAGTAGAATGCTGATGGCTATTCCCCTACTGTCCTTTCTCTTTGGCTGGGGAATTTCTGCCTTAGGAAAGATGTAAAAACAATTCTGACTATTTCTTTGGATTGTTTGACCAGAGTCTCAAACCTTTTATTTTTTTTTTCCCTTAACACTTTTTGGACTTTGTTGAGAAAGGCTCTTTTCCATGGTTGCAAAGATTTATTCTTGCATTTATTTTTGAAACTCTCATATTTTTGTTATATTGCTTATATACATTGCTGCACTTCCATCTGATGTATATTTTACATGTGATGTGATGCAAATCTAATGTTGGTTTTTCTTCTACAGATGAAATATACATTCTGTTTTTCTAAAAATTAAATTTTTCATATTAGGATCCTTTTAGATTCATAGAAAAAATTGCACAGCTAAAACAGTGAATGGATGCATAGCTCTCTGTGTGCTGCTCTTTGATTAGTTCCTTGGCTTGGAAAGTATATTTTTACCTGGTCCTGAATTCATTCCACCAGGTACCTAGATGTTTTCTTTTTCTTTTTTTGGCGGAACTGGGGATTGAACTCAGACCCTTGCGGTTGCCAGGGAAGCGCTTATTCTACTGAGCCATCTCCCTGGCCATAGATGTCTTCTTGAATTTCATTTTATTTGATTGATGCCTTTGAAATTTCCGGCCCAGTGCCACATGTTTCATTGTTTCTAAAGATTTTCTGGATTTTGATAGGGAACATTCAATCTCTGAGAGGTTTTGAGAAGTAAAACATAGGATTTAAGTAGGACAAGTTCTATCAATCTTGTCCATGTAACTCTACTGTGGAGGTGACCTCCTAGGAAATAACACAGCTAATACATAGGAGGGAATGACCATGGGTGACTTGCCTCTTAAACACGATGCTCTTTTTCTTGGGCCAGGCCTTGCTCACAGTAGGAAAAAATCAGGCTTTAGAGTAGTAAGAGTTCTTGACTCTGGCATTATCTATCAACATTTGGGTGGTAATTCTTTGCTCTGGGGCGATGCCCTATGCGTTGTATAAGATGTTGAGCTGCAACTCTGGCCTCTACCCACTAGCCACACCCGAACTTGTGACACTCAACAATGATGACCAACTCATGACAATCAAAAATATTTTCAGGCATTGCAAATGTCCCTGTCCAGGACTGCTGCTCTGGAGTCAGCCGAGTTTTAATTGAGCTTTACTTTTCAGTATGTGCCTCTACTTCTGCCCAGGCAGAGTGCAAACAGTAGTGGTGCCCATGTCCTACCAGGGTTGAGGCCCAAGTGAACTTGTGCATGTGAAAACACACAGGCTTTGGGCATAGCACCTGGCAGGCCAGGTTGTGGTAAAGGAAGGCTAATCTTTACACTATTAAAAAATATTTTTATGTAAAAATCTCTTTTAGAACTGGTGAAATAGTTCACTGGACTAAGTAAGCACTTGCTTAGACAAGTGCAGGGACTGGGATTCGATCCCAGGAACCATATGCCATGTTGGCCTGGCCCCTGGGTATACAGAGCCAGCCACCAGGACTGGGTGTGGTAGTACATGCCTGTAATCCCAGCACTGAAGAGGCTGAAAACAGGAGAATCACTACGAGTCTGAGCTGCATAGTGAGACCCTGTACCAAATACACTGGAAAAAAAAAATCCCTTTTATATGTGATCTCACTCATTCCATTGCTCTTTCATTTAATATCTTCCCCACCCTTGGAGTAAGTGTGTTTAAATTCCAACAATATTCACCAAAAATTATGTTTCTATGGTAATGAAATGGAACTCCACTTTCAGGGCCCTGTAACTGCTAATTAATCAGCTCCCATGACAAACTCCTCCGTGCCGGGTGTGAATTTTATTTGCATTTACAGAACAGCAATTCTACTTGGTTAACAGGCCTTTAGTGACAATCTAGCTCTGTGGAGCAGCAGAAAGATCCAGAAATTATTTTCTGAGCAAGATGGTAATGACAGTGGGGAACACAGAACTCTGGGATAAAAAAGCTGAGGATTTACTTTATTCATTAACTTGATGGCTTTGGGAATGCTGTTAAATCACACTGTCATCTTGCGATTCAGAAGGAAGGGATGGGTGGAAGGAGAGCTCATTTCCCAGCAATTCGGATGACTTAGTCACCTAGATTTGTTTCCCCTTTTGTAGCAGAAGCTTTTAAAAAAACATTATCATTGATGCTCAGCTCACCTAAGAGCCCTCTGTGGGGATAATTCTTGCTGGCTTGTGAGAAGATCTCTTTAGGATGGTGGCCTGGGTTCTGTGCCTTTGTCCTGTGGGCTGCTTCCATCTTCCAGGGAAACCAGATCTGGGTTGGGAGAGGAGAGAGGCATCGTGTCCCAAGCCCTGGGGGCTGTAGAATTGGTGAGGCCAGGCCATCGTTGACCGTCTTGGTGGTGCTTCGTTCATGCTCCATAGTGGTTGGGAGTCAGAATGCTTAGCTTGCAATCCCAGCTGCTGCTGTGAGGCTTGGGGCATGCTGCAGAACCTTCCAGAGCTGCATTATTGCCATCTATAGAATGATGCCAGCCTGGGAGTGGTGGCATACACCTGCAACCCTAGCCCTTCAGAGGCTGAGGCAGGAGCATCACCATTTCAAGGCCAATCTGAACTGTACAGGAGGACTCTATTGCTCTACTTATTAACGAAAGGTGACATTGATAATGATAATAGCGCTTACCTCTCCACTTTGCTGTGAAGTATAATTCATGTGGTCTAGTTGCTGGCACATAATAAGCATTTCATTTTTTAAGCTATAAGGAGGATTATTATCTTTTTGAGTGGCCCTAGGAACAGTGGGAATTCACTTGAGTCAAATGAGACATTTTGTGCCCCCAAAGAGTTTGGAATGAACATGAAAGGCTGTGGAAGTGGGCAGGGGTGACAGAAGCTTTGCACGGGGTGACAGCCTTCACAGAGGCATCTAGATCCCAAGGGTGGTGCCTTAAAAACTACAAAGGGAGTGGAGAGAGTGGGGAGAGCGGGGAGGTTCGAAGCCTCAGTCCTCAGAAGAAGCGAGTGCCAAGTTTGCCATGGATGAGCTAAAGTGTCAGTCATCTGCTTCTGCCTGGGGATGTGGCCAGCAGACACTGCCTGTGCCTTTCAGCATATTTTGTGCCAGGCACTGTGTGGCTCTGGGCCACAGAGCCCAGAAGCACCAGGAAGGACGGATGGGGGCCGCAGCCATTTGTCTGTTGGGTTAAGGTTTGCGAGGACAGTTTGTTCCATGCAAGAACTCCCCTCATGGTCATGAGAGGGTTTCACCCTACAATACATGCTGGTAGAATTTAACACTAGAGGGTCACCATCATTTCTGCTTGGTCAGCTCTGTTTGCTTAACATTTTCCTACTTGCTCCAGCTTTCCTAAGGTTAAGTGCAGAGATCTAAATGACGTAGTTATGCACACTAAATTAAAAAAAATTATAATAAAGTGATATTTAAGGGACTTTTTAAAATAATGAGCACTTTGGATGCTTCTTTACACAGTTTAGGAGTGAACCACCAGGATTAATTGAGCTTTGAGAGGATATTAAATTTATAAGGTTATAGTAGATAGGTCTTTTTCTTAAAAATGTCACATATGAAAACCCTATTCCTATCTATAAATCTGCTTGACAAGAGCAAACTGCCACACTAGCACTTTTTTTTTTTTTTTTGAGATAGAGGCACTGACAAAATTGTATTTATTACAACTTTGACCAAATGAGGTGTGGGATTTGTTTTTCATAGGACAAATTACACATTTGCCAAATAGAGTTACACAATAGGGCTCTGTCTTGAACGAAAATTCAGCTTTTTATTGATTTAATATAACTGTGGTTTTCCCAGTGTCTGTACTTTGGGTTGATGAATGTAAATGGTTAGTGGCTAAAAGAGCTGCATGTGGCTCTTTGGTTTCTGTGCAAACTCTGGGTACAAATCTGAAGGTGACAAAGTAGCTCACACACAGACTACATTCGGGGAAGAGGGAGGCGGTGGCTCCGCTGAGTTGCTCTGTCTAGGTCTCTGTCTGGCGTGGGCTCTGGCTGTGCGGTTGAAGTCCATTGTGACCCAGCTGCCTTGACAGCGGGGAGCAAGCAAGGACCTCACCACAGGTGCAGCCCGAGGCCCCGGATGCTGAGGGTCTGGGCGGCCAGGTGTAAGCCAAGGCAGGGCTCGCCGTACAGATCTTTGTCACTTCTGGGTTCACCTTTTCACGCAACACAGGGGCTGCTCAGACAGCCTGCAAGGTGGTCATCTGAGAATGACTTTCAGGGCTGCACAGCTCAGAGAGGGTGGGACAGCGATGAGGGACAGGAGGGGCTTTAGAGTTAGAGAGAGGACCTGGTTGGGGCTGAGAGGTTAGAAGAAGCTCAGAATTTATCATCAGAAAATAATACCTGGAGAAATGTTTTGTAGTTATCAACTATGTGCTGTGCAGCACTGTTTAATGGGTTAAAAGAGGTAGAAAACACCTAAGGACGTTTCTTGTCCTCTCAACCGTTTACTCCAAAGGCCAGAATAGTAAAGCATTTGACTTCCCCGCTTGCTCTGTGTTTTGTAGCCAACAGGAACGAGGACGAGGGCCAGGCCCATGCTGGTCTGCTGTCTGCTGCACCCCTAGCACCTACACGGGCCTGACGCATAGCGGGTGCTCCATGTGCTGGGAAAGCACGGGTGGCTGTGGGAGGAGGGCGTCCACCACGGGATGAAGCTGTCCCTTCCGAGCACTTCAGCTCCAGCTCTGGGGACACTTGGCGTGTTGTACTTAGCGTGCTGTCCATGCACTGTCACGTGTGCATCAGCTTCTAGACAGCAGGGGTCGGAGCGCGGTCATCTTTTGGTCCCCAGAGGCTGGCTGGGGCACTGGGAGACAGTGGCTTGCACATGGAGGGGCACTAATCCAGGTTTTCACAACTGTCCGCTGAGGAGAGTGGGAGAAAATGAGTGGAAGGATCCAGAGCAGCAAAGGGAGCTGGGATCCCAAACCAGCTTGGGGTAAAGAAAAATAAAAAGGCTGAGAGCCCGAATTAGAAAACCAGCAGACTGTCACCCTTGGCAGCATGACAGGATGTGCTTCTCCGCAGAGACGGAGGGGGCTGGGCAGGGCGGGGCCTGGAATTTCCCAGCTCCGCTGCTCGCCTTGAAGGATGGCTGCTTGCTGCTCACCTCTGGAGTTTCATCCATTCAGCAAATATTTACCCAACTCAGAGCCCGTGCATTTCAATGCGGGGGATACGATGCCTTCCAAGGGCATAGACACTGGTGCTTAGGGATAAAAGCCCCTTACTCCCTTCTGTGTAAGACACAGCTGTACAGAGAGTACATCCATAGTGAATAGATCCGTGCTGTTAACATTTTATAGTGGAGATGATTAGAAAAATTTGAAGAGTGTCCTTTGGTGGGAAGATTATGACAGGAAAGTTGGGAACTGGCCTCCTCCCTGCCAGGTGTTACTCTTTCACTATGTCTACTACGCTGGAGTGCTCATTCCAGGCAGGCCAGAAGTAAACAAGGAAGCCACCGTAGCTGACAGTGAGTCCTGATTTCTCTCCTATGAGAAATAAAAAAAAGAAATAAAGAGCAAAATAAAAGATAATAGAAAACAGGGAGATAGAGCTTTTGTAAAGGGAAAAGGATGGAGAACTGGAGGGGGTGGAGAGGGAAGGCCAAGAAGCGATGGAAGAAAGGCTTAAGAGCCCGGTGGATGTGCACGACTCCCCATGCTGAAGGTGAGCACTTGGCAGCTGTGGACACGAAAGGCACTGCAGGGGAGAGGAAAGCTGGCAAGGGTGGGAGCGCGGGGCTGATGGCAGGCACACTGTGGTGGTTTTAGGTGGCAAGGTGAGGGATGGAGCTGCATGGGTGTGACTCTGAGAGGAGGCAGGACAGAGTGAGGGCTGGATGTGGATAGATTTTTGGGGACGAACCTTCCAGGAAGAGGCTAGAGCTTGACTTGTGGAGGAACTGCGAGAGGCCAGTTGGAAGGAGAAGGTAGTAGAAAATGAGATTGGGGCCTGATTGCCAGGCCTTGTAGGCCATGCAATGGCTTGGACTTCATTCTTAGCATTCAGGGAAGCTGCTGGACATGAGCCAATTTATCAGTTATGATTTATTTTTTGCACATGTTTGAAGTCGATAATGATTACGTTCATCATGGGGAGTAGGTACATGCCTGTGACCTTATTTCTTTATTTTTTTGGATACAGGGTCTCATTACACAGTTTGGACTCATAGTGATCCTCCTTCCTCAGCCTCCCCCTTGCTGGGATTACAGGTGTGTGCCACCATGCCTAGTTTCAGGACAGATTGCCCAGGGCATGGCATGTGGTACCAGGCATCAAACCTGGGTCCTTGCACTTGCCAGGCAGGCAGTTATACTGCCAAGCTGTTACCCCAACCCGCCTATGATGTACCTTAACTCTCTTCCCTGACTGCTATTTGGAGGGTGGATGTTCTCTGCCTTGTGGCCCTGAGACACCTGCAGAGGCAGGTGTGGGGTTAGGAAGTGACTGGAAGGCTGCAGCCACTGTCTTGGTGCAAGACAGCAGTGACTTGGGTGATGGGTGATGTTGGGGTCCAGCTGCCTTGTGGTGGCCTACCTGGCAGGAAGTACAGAAGTATCAAATATTAGGTGAAAGGAGTCCCTTCTACCAGGCCCTGGCTTTAATGCCAGGTGTAGTACATAGTATGTATTGCTCTTTGTGTTACTGGTTTTTATCTGGATACTTTGCTACCTATTATGGCTTGTGTCTAGTTGTTCCTCCAAAGCCCCATGCAGTCATGGGGTGGGGACTTCTAGAGTTTGTGATTAACTCATGATCCACTGAGATTATGGGTGATCCAAGGCTGGGATTATGGGTTTTAGTACTGCTGGGATTATGGGTGTGTGCACTTCCTCCAGCCTCGGGTAGAGACCCTGAATGCAATATAAAGGAGACAGAGACAAAGAGATAGACTCTCTCTCTGTTGCCTTTGTTACCTGTTGCCAATGTTGTTTTTCTGCTGCCATGAACTGGATATTCTCTGCCCTGTGCCACTCTGCCTTGGAGCCTGTCAAGTATGGGCTGAAACCTCCAGAAACTGTGCGCTAAATAAACTTGAACTTCCTTCATTTTAGGTGTCTGGTATTTTTCCCAGCAACTAGGAAAGAGTAACAGACTTACCTAGTCTTTACATTTTTTTAGGAAGACTTTTTTTTTTTTTTTTTTTTTCATTTTCAGGAGGCAGAGAGAATGGAGCACAATGGCTGAGGCTGGCTGTTGTGTGTGGTGGGGTGAGTGTTGTTTTCAGTGCTTAGCTCCTCCGTCCCTCTCCTTCCCTCCTCAGCTTCTTCTCCCTTCCTCCTCCTTCCTCAGCTCCTTCCCCTTCTTCCTTCCTTAGGTCCTCCTCCCCTCTCCCTCCCTCTTTAGCTCCTTCCCTCCCTTTCCCTCCTCAGCTCCTCCTCTTCTCCTCTCCTCTCCTCAGCTCCTCCTGCCCTCCCTTTTCCTCTCAGCTCGTCCTCCTCTTCTCTCTTTAGCTCCTCTTCCCCTCTTCCCCTCCCCTCCTCATCTCCTCCTGCCCTCCCTTTCCCTCCTCAGCTCGTCCTCCTCTTTCCTCCTTAACTCCTCCTCCCCTCTCCTCCCCTCCTAGCTCCTCCTCCCCTCAC
>NW_004524605.1:16617523-16629647 GCF_000260255.1 Octodon degus
TCCTCCCCTTTCCTCCTTAGCTCCTCCTCCCCTCTGCTTCCCTCCTCAATTCCTCCTTCTCTCCTCAGCTCCTCCTCCCCTCCCCTCCTAGCTCCTCCTCCTCTCTCCTTCCCTCTTTAGCTCCTCCTCCCTGTCCTTTCCTCCTCAGCTCCTCCTCCTCCCCTCTGCTCCTCCTTCCCTCCTCAGCTCCTCCCCCCTTCTCCTTCCTTCTTTAGCTCCTCCTCCTCTCTCCTTTCCTCGCTTCTCCCCTTTTCCATGGGGGAGGGGATGGGAACAGCACTTGTATGGCTTTGTGAGAGTGAAGTGAGATTTACCTTTACAGCGGCTAGTTTGGGGCGGCTTTGGCAAATGGGGGCTATGCTATGCAGCGCCCCCTTTTCATGAGATTTCTATGTCGCTGGCTTTCATATCTCTCGATCACCTAAGTGGGAACACTGTGAGGTGAGGCTGTCACTTTTTCCCCTTACACATCATGGTTTTCTTCCTCCGCATACAAGGGAAGGCAGAGCTTTTATGCGAGACGGAATAACGGAGCCCCTTGAATAATTTACATTCTATGCTGAGTGTCGGAGGCCACATCATAGGTTGAGGGTGGTGGAGAAGCCAGTATGCATCTGACGGAAGTGGGTGCCGAGTGGGTCGTTTTGCGCACGGGGGAGGGATGCTGCAGCGTGAGCCCTACAGACGTTTATATAGGATCACCAAGTTGTGTGGATTCAAGCAGAATTAAAAGATGCCTAGAGCTTTGGCTTAGGGCCATGGAGGACCAAGAACGTGGAGCCTGGTGCGGAGCAGAGGGAATAAAGGCGTGGATGTGGCACAGCGACAGACATAAATAGGTGTGAGCTTAAGCAGAGATAAAAATCCATAGCTGCCGCCTTCCCACTCCGCACACTCACAGACTCCGAGCTGGAATTAGATGCCAGCCGCTGAGCTCCGGCACCTGTTTGCTGATCACCGCGCCTTGCCATCACCAGAGGTGCCCGGATGCTGCCTGCGAAGCCTTCAGCTGATCTGTGAACGTCCACTTCATTAGCACTGCGGACTTGGGCTCACGTTACGGTGGCCATTCTTCACCCACTCATCTGTTTACTTTGTTATTTGTTAGTTAAACAATGTTTTTGTGTATCTACAATGTGCCAGGCGCAGTGTGGGTGCTGAGGATCCAGGAGTAAATAAAACACAATCGCTGCTTAGTGGAAGAAACAACTATTGTCTAGGATTCATGGTGGGTGGGGGACCCACGGACTGTGATTTGGCGCTAATTTAGTGGTATCGTCCTCTACACAGAGCTGGAAACTCCCCTAAATGGTGACAGAAATCAGCAATGCTCTGAAAAATGAGTCATGATGTCCTATCCGGCACCCTGGACAGGAAACTGAGCCACCACCTCCCACCACCCCCTTCTCTTGACCTGTGACCTCGCTGCTTGACCTTGGACGTCCATGGTAATTCACATTCAAGCAATAGCTTTTTGTGTGTTAGTTCACCTTGCCCCTGTTTGTACCGCTAGGAGAGAAAGGGGCATTACTTTTTATTTACTGTTTACTGGCTTCTTCTAAAGGTTATTGCCAAGGATGTGGATGAAGATAGGCATAGAGTGAGGGAGGGAGCAGGAGTAGGTATCTTACGGGTCTTCTCCAGGGGAACTGAGCCACCCTGTAGGTCCCGCAACATGTTCAGCTAGCAGGAAGCTGTCTGAATGCTGCCCATCTAGGTTTTCATGGAGGTTTCACTACTTGTGCATGATTGGTTAAACCACCAGACAACTCTGTTCAACTCAGCTTGCAGCCTCTCCCATCCCTGAAGGTTGCAGGTTGAAGCTGAGATTTCCAACCCTCTTGACTTGGAAAGGCCATTGCTTGAGGAGGTCTCTGGTGTCCAGTATGCTTAAGTGGCCTGCTTCGTTCTCATGGTGGGTAGGAGGCAAGCTGGGAGTAAAGCCCTGCTCTAACTTCCATCTCTTCACTTTTATTATCTTGCTGTGTACCAGCTTAATATCTTTAGGTTTTCAGTTTTTCCATCTGGGAAACTGCGTGGTTTCTGAAAGCTCCTTTTCTTTCTTCCCCATCACTGAAATGCCTGCCGTCATTCAGACGGTGTGCTGGAGCTGCAAATGGTGTGATGGAACACACACACACACACACACACACACACACACACACACAAAGGCAACCTATAGAGTAAGATATATATGATTTGTATCTAGAATATATAAAGAATCTTATAATTCAATAATAAAAAGATAGCACAATTAAGAAATTGGAAAGGATCTGAATACATTTTTCCAAAAAAGCTGTACAAATTTCAGGTAGGCAAGTGACAAAAGGCCTACTGTCATTAGTTATCAGGAAAATGCAAGTAAAAATCATGATGAGGTACCACTCCATCCCTGCTCGGCTAGCTGAAATCAGTAGACAATAACAAGTACTGGCAAGAATGCGGAGAAACTGAAACCCTCATACTGCTGGTGGTAAATTTAAGGTGGCACGGCCCCTTGGAGAACAGGCTGAGCGTTCTCACAGGGTATTCAGAGTTGGCATATGATTCAGTAGTTCCACTCCTACGTACATCTCTCCACGCCAAATCAAAACATACATCAACCCCAAATTTGTATGTGAGTGTGCCCAGATGTATTACTCATAATGGTTAAAAAGCGGAAAGAATGCAAATGCCCATGAACTCTAAATGGTGAGCGAATGTGGCCTATCCATACAGTGGAATATTACTCATCCATGAACGGGAATGAAATACCAACACAAGTACTAAGACACAGATAAGCCTCGAAAGCATTATGGTCAATGAAAGGCCACATAGTGCATGATTTCACATATATGAAATGGACATTAGACAAAATATTTGCTAATTCTATAAATTTCATGTATATAGGAGAAACACACATATATAGTGCATATACTCATGATATGTGACATAGAGTAAATTAGTGGCTACACAGGGTTGGAGTGGACAGTGAGTCACTGCTAATGTGTAGAGTTTATTCTGGGGTTGATGAAGATGCTTACAGTTGATTGTGGTGAAGGTAGCACAACGTGGTGGACAGACTGAAAATCAGTGAATTGTATGTGTCAGGTGAATTATGTGGTGTGTGGGTTCTATGTCACGCAAGCTACTGTGTAAGTATGAATGCGTGTGGACACGTGGGTGGACGCTGAACTCTCACTGATGTCACAGTCCAGCTCATGTGCAAGCCCCATGATTTCATGGTCCTCGAAGCGTGCAGCCTGCTCTTCCCTGGGAGGTAGCCCTCACTGCATGGTCCCTGGGGGCCTCCTCGCAGCATCTGCAGTAAGAAGAGGAAGGCAGCAGAAAGCGCGTGGGGTCTGCTCCCAGCAGAACTTAGTTATGCGAAGCAAGGAAATGACGTCTTCATGCCGGGTGTGCACGTGCCCAGCTCCAACTGGGGGCCTCGTATTAACAGAGGAGGAGGAGAGAACACACAAGTAGTAGTTTCTTCCACGTGCAGGCTGGCCAAGAGAGTGACACTGAAGGTGAGAACCTCAGGATGAATTGGTATTGAGGAGAAGGAGCAGTGTGGGGCCCCTTTGCAGGCAGGACCAGCTGTCACGTTTGGTGATTGTCAACCCTCCCAGCTACTGTGCATATCAATCCTGGGGCTCCTGAGCAGAGCAGAGCGTGTTCAGTGACGGGAAGCAGACGCTCATGTTTGCCAAGCTTTTCTCTCTTGTATCTTCCAGGCCTGGGCCAGGCGGGAAGGAAGGAGGCTTTGTGCCATCGCCGGAGAGCCTGTGTGTATTCTCAGCTTTGAGAACTGAATTCCATGGGTTGTGTCAGCGTCAGACCTGTGAAATTCAGTTCTTCAGCTGGGATATCTCTGTCATCGGGGACAGATCCTGCGGAGTTTCCCTGCCTGCCAAGGAGCCTGGAGGGCTGGAGGCAGAAGGGTCAACCTGAGGCCACCCAGGCGGGGAGCAGCGTTCCTCTGGGGGGCGGAGCCTCACACGGGCTGCGGGCAGTCAAGCCTAGCTCGGTGGGCTGCCTGGGCAAGCTGCTGGTGCTGCTGCGACTCGTTTCCCTTTATTGATTACCGAGGATGATTCAGGTGTGGGACTAAGTGCTGTACACGCTGTTATAGGAGGCTCTTGGGAAAAATCACTTTAATGAAGCCTGAATCACAGAGCGTTGCGGTGCGGTGGTCCCCCAACCCCTTGCATGGGACCAGATGGAATTGTTAGTAAGCGGCAATTATCGTTTAGCACGGACTGCTCCGGTGTCTGGTTCTTTTTAAAGATATGTGGTGAAAAAAGATGAGAAGCGGGGGACACCCCTCCTATGGTCTCTCTTGCCCTTTACTTGGGTCTACACTTCTCTGACTTGGGCGTCTATTATGTCCTGTCTCTACAGCAGGGCTACATTGTCCCTGGGTGCTCCAAACAAGGCACAAAGCGGTTGCGTCTTGTCACTGCCACCACCCCCAGTGTCTCCCAGGATGGGGACACACAAAGGCTTTGGAGGCCCCTCCCTCTGTTCATAGTCAGCTGAGGGGAGTAGATTGAGCCCTTCTAGCTGGGTCTGTCCTGAGGCCTCTGGTTTGTTTTGAGGTTGATAATTTCCACTTTGCAGCAGGGCACGGGGGAGTTTGTGAGTAGTATCTAGATTTTATTAGCCCTTCGATTTGACGGGACATAAAGAAGTGATTTGTCTTTGGGGGACTCATCATTGATTTGATACCAGCCCCTGGTGTCCTGCAATATCTATCTCATTATTGTCAGCAGAATGAACGTATAGTCTGAGCCAGAGAGGGGGTGGACCTGCGGCATGTGTATTCTCTTTCTTCTCTGCGACACTATTATGTCCTGGGACCATGCTTAGAGTTTCACATGTACTATTTCAGTGAATCTTACCAAGCCTTATCTGGACAATGGGTGCAAATTAACAAAATTATGCAAAATTTAAAAAAAGTGTTTTCCAAATGCACAATGGTGCTTAGTTGCCATAAACACTTTCTGGCAGAGGTCAGAGACATGGGTATGGACCCCTGGGCAACAAGACTCAAATCCAGCACCCTCCTGTGTGTCCCGCTCTGCCCCTTCCTCCCTGGGCTTGTCAGACCCTTTGCTGGGTGGTTCCAGACTCATTCTTGAACCGCAACATTGGTGAATCTCAGCTGAGAGCAGAGATCAGTGTTTTTCTGGACTACTGTAGAAAATCTGGAATCTAACTAGGAACTCCGGATGCCCTGGGCTTCAGGGCCCCTGTGCTGTGAGTCCTGACATAGACCTAAATTCTGATTTACTACAGAATTCTCGTCCTTGCTACAGGGGCACTGCTTCTAAAGCAGACCTGACACATGCAGTGTGGAATTTAAAACACAAGTATGCACGTGCGTGCACACACATACACACACAACACACACACACAGCCCTCTGTGAGGTGTAAGCAGCAGCTGTATCAAAGAACACCCAGAGCTGATCCCAGGGGCCGATCACTTGCCACCATGTGGGAGGCTGTAGCTTCCATCCTCAGTACTGCGGGAAGAAGCAGCTTCATTCCATAAGTGGATTTGTTTTTATGATTCTGTTAAGTAGTACATTTGCCAATGATTTTGGGGGTTCAGTTGCTTTACCACACCTTAATTTATAAAGAGCAGGTTATAGAAGAGCTTGGATTCTGTTTCAGTGTATGTGAGATTACAAGTGTATACGCAGGAGTATGTGCATTGAAGATGACGTCAGGTTATTAACGGCTCAGTTCTGCGGTGGTGGGAGGGGAGGTGTATGTTTCTTTGTATTTTTCTCTATTGTTTGACTCTTATGTTGAACATATTTAATTAGAATAAGTTACTGAAAAACATTTAGCACATGGCTGTCTGGCGTCATAGAGCACTGGTGCTGCATGTGCTTGTTAGTAAGTTTATGTGGTGAAGGTGACTCGTGGGTGGCTGGGGGATGCTCAGCGAATGATGAACACAGCAGGGCACACTGATGAAACGTTATATTGCGTGTGTGTGCGCGCGCGTGCGTGACTGCATGGAACTTCAGAAGCCCAGAGAGGAGTGGTAACAGCTGATTCTTTTTCTCTGCCATATTGTTTTTTTTTCTGCCCATATGTAAAATAGCATTTAAGTAGCATGTGCTACTTCCCAAGAGCTCATCCATTATGGGCCACTGGTTCATTTGTTTGTTCTTTCTTTCTTTTCTTTCTCTCTCTGTCTCTCTCCAAATTTATTTATTAACAAATAAATTATTTCTTTATAAATAAATAATTTATTTATTTATTTGGTACAGTGTCTCATTATACAGCTTGGACTGAGTGATCCTCCTGTCTCAGCCTTCCCAGTGCTGGGATTACAGGTGTGTGCCATCATGCCTGGTTTCAGTGGCCAGCAGCACACTTGGGGCCAGCACAGCGTGCAGTACTGGGTATTGAACCCAGGTCTTTGTGCTTGCCAGGCAGGTGCTTAGACTGCCCAGCTATCTCCCCATCTCCCTAGCCCCCTTATTTTTTTCTTTCTTTTGGTCTCTCTCTTTTTTTCCTTCCTTCCTTCTTTCCTACTCTTCCTCCTTCTTTTCAGTACTGAGGATCAAACCCAGGTCCTTGCACTTGCCAGACAGGTGCTTAGACTGTCAAGCTATCTTCCTGGCACCCTGTCTTTCTGCCTCTCTCTGTCTCTGTCTCTGTCTTTATTCCTTCCCTCCCATCCTTCCTTCCTTCCTTCCTTGCTTGCTTGCTTCCTTCCTTCCTTCTTTCTTTCCCTCCCTTCCTCTCTCCTCCTCCTTCTTTGCAGTACTGGGGATAGAACCCAGGGCCTTGTGCATGGGAGGAGTGCACCCAGCAATGAGCTACATCTACATCAGTGTCTAAAGCTATGTATGTATGTATGTATGTATGTATGTATGTATGTATGTTTTATCTTAGTGAAATACAGTCTCCCTAAGGTGTCCAGGCTGGGCTTGATCTTATGATCCTCACGTTTCAGCCTCTTGAGAAGCTGGGATTTTGGTGTGCATCATTGCACAGTGGCTTTATAGTTTCCCAGACAGTCAGAATGAAGTCATCTGAGACCTTTTTAGGGATGTAAACCATCAGACCTCACCAAGACCCCTGGGATAATAAACTGAGGCTGTCTTGCTAACCTCTTTGGCTTTAAATTTTTTTTTTTTTTATAAAATAGATTAACTATTTACTTTAACAAAAATTTAACTTAGTGGGAGGGGAGTAAATATAACTGTACCTAAAAAATACCAGATAATACAAATCTGGAAGAATTTCATGTAATATGTTACTAGAAATAAAAGAATAAATTAATAATAATTAGAAAGCTGCTAATACATTTAATTTCTTATACTCCAACAATCCACAACTGACAATACACAAAAGCTTCATAAATGAGTGTTTACTTAGACATTAATTATAATAACAAAAGACAACAAATAGCTTAAATGCCCAATATTGACGTGGAATATTTTCTAGTGATTTAAAAATATATATAAAGACTGAAAGTTGTTATGACATTATGCAAAAATAGTACACAATTGTTTATATGAAAATTATCTCAACTATATAAATGTTACAAAGTAAATCAAAAGACAAGATTGTTTTACCCCTTTTCAGTTTTTTCTGTATTTTTCCTTTTTCTCTTTCATGAATATTTTTCTTTAATCACACAAAAAATGGGAAGGTTAGTTTCATAGGGGAGCACATGCCTAGCACACGTGAGGCCCCGAGTTTTATCTTGAGCATTAAAAAAAAAACAAACAAAAAGTACCACACAAGTAACAGAGACTGATAACATTAGCTACGAAATATGTGAAATGTGCCCTGGCTCAGAAAATCAACTTTAAATAAAATTGGTAATTTCTACTTTATGTTCATTTACTTAACTGATATCTCTTACCCAGTCTATTGATAAAACATGAACAATCAGGCTTGACATCATGCTATATATTAACAGTAAAAAGAAAGGCATCATTGCACTATTAGTGTGAGCGGCTTTTGTGAGTGTTTCTCTGATTCCAAATGCTGAGAAGTATGACGCGCACCATGCTGTCTGCTGCTGCTGTGTCATGTGGCAGCATGACAGAGTTGGCAGCATGTGGCTTTGGGTCGCAATGCTGAGGCTCGTGCCCAGTTGCCACCAAAATGGGTGAGCGCTGGCTTTGGGTCCTTAGGCTTTTGGGGTCCTTGTCTGTGAAGCAGATGTAATACTGGTACCAGTCTGCCAACGGGTTGTTGTGAGAAGTCAAAAGAGTTTGAGAAGACAAATGGCATATAAAGTTTTAACACAGAACAAAGGTAGCAAGAGCACAGTGGAAGAAGGAACAGAAAAATCAATCATATTTTAGCTTGCATAGGTTGTATGAAAAAAAGGTGTGTGTGTGTGTGTTTATGTATGGTGCATTCTGATGAGATTTTGTTTCTAATTTTTAAGTCATATCAATTCCTATTTTTCTTTAGCCATCTGTAGATTTAAATATCTGTAAATCATCCTGAAAAATATCTGCTTTGTTTTCTCAAGCATGTTTAATATCAAACTAGTTCTGTGTTTAGCATACACTCACTTCGCACGTGGTAGTAGTGAATATGTTGTTTAGAACAAGCCTTAGTAACCCTGAAAATAGAGCTCCTGAAAGTTAAAAGTAAAGCACATTTCCCTAACTTAATTATACCTTGAAGAAGATAAAGGACAAGGATCCAGAAAAAGATGACCTGCAGTAGGACTTGTAACCACTATGGGGAAAGAAAAGGGGAAAAAGTACAACCTGAAGAATTACTTTCCTTTTATTTATTTAATTTTTTTAATTTCTGAATTTAGTTCAACTTATAATACCGTAACATTTCCAAGAAAAACGAACCTTTTTGCACAAAAACTTTTATAAAATCATACCAAGATACACAAAAATGAAATTGTCCAAAACTTATTGTAAAGAAAAAAAATCATTAAAGCATATACATAAAAATATTAGCTATGGAAGAACAAATTTAAATAGCATCTTATTCCACATTAGAAAGAAAAAAAAAGGACCAAGTGTGTAAGAAACTAGACTAATTAAAGGACTGAAAGAAAAAAAAAGATCTGTCCTCTTTGAATTTTATACTTAGCAAACATAACTTTGAAAAATCAAAGTAACATTTTCTAGCTATACAAACTTGAAATATTTTAATACCTCCAGACATAGCATATAGGAAATAACAAAGAGCATAATTCAAAAGGCAAGAGAAGTTGCAGTATGCTCCTGGATGAACAATAAAGAGCTCTCAATATGATAGTTATGCAGGACTATATAAAATATATTAGATGAACCCTTATTTAAAGGTCATTGAAGATTTCTATGGAACAGTACCAATCTTTTTTTTTTTAACAGTACCAATCTTACACATGTATTTTTTCATATATATGTGTGTGTATGTGTGTATGAAAGACAGGGAAGAAGTAATATAAAGTCAACAGAAAATGGAAATATACTTTTTAAAGTTTTTAATACTAGGAGACGATATCATTTAAATAAATTGTAAGTCAAAGATACAGTATAAATCTTAGAACAAAAATTATGATTAAGCAATATTCAGAAAATTAAATACTAATTAATTAAAAATTAAATGTTTCAAAAGAATTGAACTAAGAAAAAATTTTCATGATAGCAAAGAAGTACTAAGAGTAAAACATAAGATAAATACTGGAATGGCAAATAAATGACTAGCACTTCTAATAGTTTGAGGATAGGATATCACAATAAGTTCCAGTGTGTTGTGGACATACATAATGACCATGACAGTTACTGGTGGCCAAGTGTCACTTGTGGGACTGAGCTACAGCTATTTCTTTGATTCCCTGTAGACCCAGATGGAATCATGACCCATAGGGTGGAAGAGAAGTCCATTTGTAGAGTGTGCTGATGGAAATATTTTGCTGCTGTACACAAAAGAATAACTGAAAGATTAGTATTGCATACCTCTTATTCTCCTGTGTTTAATTCTTTGCCTTATTTGGTGGTTCTTTCCATTCTCATTCATGGGGCTGTGATCATTTTGCTCCCTCTCTAGAACATCATTTAGTAATCTGTGTAGGCTTGGCTGTGTCATCATGAAATTCTTTAGTTGTTCTTTGTCATGGAAGTATTTCACTTCATTATACTTGAAAGAGAGTTTTGCAGGATATATCAGTCTTGGTTGGAATTTGTTTTCTTGCAAGGCTCTTGATGGTTTGTGAAGAGAAAGTACTTTGCTCCATGCTCTTCTTGACTTGATGGTTTGTGAAGAGAAATCTGCCATTATTCTGATGGGTTTTCCTTTAAATGTGACCTGTTTCTTTTCTTTAGTGGCTTTTAGTATACTGTTCCTGTGCTGAAATTCTGATTATTATATGTCTGGGTGTGGTTTTAATTGGGTTGATGTTATTTGGAGTTCTATATGCTTCGGTTACTGAATGTCAGATTGTTGCCCCATGTCTGGGAAGATTTCTTCTATTACTTCTGCCCATATTCTTTTTATATCATTTGTATTGACTCCTTCCTTCTCGTTGATGCCTATTAGTCTCACATTGTTCATCTTTGCATCATCTTGCAGGTATTGAATTATTTTTTTCTTGTATCCTAGTTTTTTTTTTGCGGAACCGGGGAGTGAACTCAGATCCCTGCGTTTTCCAGTCAAGTGCTTATCCTACTGAGCCATCTCCCTGGCCCCGGCATCCTAGTTGTTTTTAAGAGATCTTTTCTTACTTTTTGACTAGCTGCAATGGTGTCTTTAAGGTCAGAAAGTCTATTTTCACTTTCCTTCAAACAGTTTTGCCAGCTTGTGATTGAGGTTTTAATTACTTGTATATCACTTTGAATCTGTTTCATACATTCTATTTCTTTCCTACATTGCTTATTCAGGGGTTCCATCATTTTTATATTATGCTCTATTTTTTTTTTGTCAGTGTATTCTTTAGAAGCACTTTGTACTTCTTTGATTATGGTTATCACTACTTTTTTTTAGTTCAGAAATTATTTCTGATCTGATTTTTTTCTATACCTTTCTGCAGTTGTTTCTTTACTTCCAACAGTATTATTTCAGAGATTTCAGGTGTGTGATTTCCAGTTTCCTCTATGTTCGTGTCTTCTGCATTTATACTGGGTGGACTTGGGGCCTGATACTGAATTTTGTTCCTTCTCTTTGTCATTTTGTATACCACTGTCTCCTGACCTTTGGTGTAGAGCTTAGATAGAGTTATTACCTTAGCACCAGTTCCGGATCTACGAAGTTCAGATTCCTCCAGGTGGGTGTTGTTTGGATCTGGCTGCTGTGCTCCACTTCTTCCTGCTGCAGTCATTGGAGTCACCCTTTGTGTCTCTCTGGCAAGATGTTCTACTCCTGAATCAGCTGGGTGGGTCTTGCCTCTAGCCTCTTTGCAGGGAGTTCTGCTGAAGGGTTCCATGCAGGTCCTGTACTCTGGGTTGAATGAGGATCCAGTGGGCCCCAGGCGGTCTCACTCACACACTGGCCTATGCTCTGGGTCTATTCAGGATCCACGGGACCCAGATTTTCTCACTCACATGCCAGGCCTGTGCTTTGGGTCTATTCAGGATCCACGGGCCCGGGTGGTCTCCAAGAATTCCTTTCCTAATCAGGTAAGTCCACAGACTTTTGGGCTTTGCCTCTGCCAGTGCAGGCCCTCCCACCAGGTTGAAGTCTCTGAGGTCTGGCTCCATGTGTGCTGTTTCTTTGTTCCTTCACCTCTTGATTCTCTTTGGTCAACAGGTTTTCCCTATATTTGTTGGTCATGGGCACCAGTCTTCTTTAGAAACCAGACTGTCATACCTGCAACTTTGGAAGCCATGTACTCTGCTGAATTTACACATTCCTCACTTTGGGCTGGGATCCGGAAGTTGCAGAGGGCATTTTTGTTCCACGGTGTCACGTACCCCTGCCCTGGCTGACTTTTATATTAAAGTTTTAGAACTGTTTATATCAGTCAAGGAACATTTCCATGCCAGTGAACCAAACTGCTGCTCATGGTGATCTGGAAGATGCTGGCCACTCCTACACGCACGCATTCACATATTCTGCAAAGCTCATCTCTGACAGATGAACAGCAGGACTACAAAACTTCAACACCAGTGAACTGTAGATCTTCATATTCTTAATGAGGATTTTTTTTTTTTTT
>NW_004524605.1:16644588-16648601 GCF_000260255.1 Octodon degus
AAAAAAAAGAATATATGCAGTGTGTTGATTATTGAAACTGTCCTACCGATTTGATTTGAAACTGTCTCATTGCTGTTTATCAATAAAATTATGAAAGAAAGAAAACACTGCAAAAAATAAATAAATATTATAGGTGTGTGAATTCAGCAAAATATTACAAAGTAGTCCAGTAGCCCATAATAGTATTGGGTTTTCCGCTTGACTGGCAGTGTCAGAAGTTGTTGACCTGAGGCTCCCACAGCTCCGCATAACAGCATGGCTTTGCTTCTTATACTTCATTTATATACTTTTCTGCTGGATGGTTAAGACCAAGGTGAAGCAGGACCTGTGCAACAAGAGTTGTAGCTTTTGGGTCTGATGAGGTCAGTGAAATGCCCTCAGCATTTATCCTGAGACACTGTACTCTTTCTTGCTTTCTAAAGTATTTGGTACAGTGTCTCCCTACACCGCTTGCAGGTTGGACTTGCAGTGATCTTCCTGTCTCAGCCTCCGCAGCCCTGGGATCACAGGCGTGTGCCACCACACCTGGTCTTGGTGGCTGGTGTGATCTGTTTCTGTTTCCTCTTTAGCTTTCATTTATCCAGGCATCATTCATGATGTCTTCAAGAGTGTAAAAACTGTTCAGTATCTTCTCACCTATGTGTACAGCCATGCTCATTAGACTCTTTCCTCCCCTAATAGAAGCCACTGCATAATTCCCATTATACAGATGTGATCCTAGAGGCACAAAGAATATACTTATCTGTGTTAAGCAAAATCCTCAGGTTCCAGAGCCTCATATAAATAAGGCATTGTTATGGTTTGTGTCTCGTTGTCCCCCAAAGCCTCATGCAGTCATGGGGCGGGAACTTCTAGAGTTTGAAATTAATTCATGATCAAGGCTGGGATTATGGTTCTTAGTACTGCTGGGATTATGGGTGTGAGTGCTATACCCAGTTTGGGGCAGATAGCATGAATGTAACATAAGGGAGACAGAGAGACAGACTTCTTCTCTGCTGTCATTGTTGCTGCTACTCCCTTTTGCTCTCTCCTCTTTGCCACCATGAAAAATTGCTCTCTGCCCTGTGCTACTCTGCCCTGGAGTCAGCTGAGTACGGACTGAAAACTCCAGTAACTGTGAGCTAAATAAACCTTTCCTTCCTTCATTTTGCATGTTGGGTATTTGTCCCAGCAATGAGGGAAGAGTAACAGAGACAGGCATTTACTTCTCTCTCTCTGTCGGAACATGGGCTACTATTGCATTATTTTAGGCTCAAGTGACAAAAGACCACTCAGTCCTCTGCTCTTGCATCTAGGGCTGCAGCAGCTCTTCATGTCACTTCCTGTTTCAGGGCAGGAAAAGGATGAAGCAAATGTCCTGGCTGATTGCATCTGCTCCTTGTATCAGGAAAGTACCTGTTCTTCCCTGAACCCCCTCCCTCCTCTCACAGAACCCCACTCATGAATCACCATGCTTAACAGGACCACTGCCAACTGCAGATGATGCTGGGAAAATGATTGTTTGCCATTTCCAACCTTTGCAGTAGGAGATATTTAGAAAAGAGGAGTTTGGCAATGACTTTCAGATCAGCCAACAAATAAGAGTGCCATAGGCTGACCTGTGTTTCCCCAGCGTACTAAAGCCTTAACTCCCATTGACTATACATGGAGGTTGGGCCTTTAGGACATAGTACTGGTGAGATGAAGTACTAAGGACCAGCCCGAATGCCATGGATCCTTATTATTGCAGGAAGAGAGGACATGCTGAAAAGGCAGCTGTCCACTAGCCATGGAGAGGGCCCTCACAGGGCCTGGCCACATGGCACTTCAATCTCATGTCCCCAGCCTTACTGTGGCAGCTTCCTGGTTCAAGCCACTCACTTTGTGGTATTCTGCTACAGTGCCCAAGCTAACAAAAGGGCTCCCACAAGACCTTTGCCAAGGTCACGTGCCCATCTTATATGACCCTCACTTCTGGGTTCAGACAGGGAGCATTCTTGTTTCTTTTTTAAAAATGTATTTATTACAGGGTCTACAGGGGTGTCACTGCACAGCTCAGATTCGTAGTGATCCTTCTGTTTTCAGCCTCCAAGCTCTGGGATTATAGGCGGGTACCACCATGCCCAGAGGGACCATTCTCATTAGCTGGGAACACTGCTGTTTCTCACATCTCTGGCCTAGGCTGGAAGCAGCCCACATCCTGTCTGGCCCCATCTCTCACACACTGTAACATCATCTAACACATGCTGACATTTTTCATCAGCATTAGTGTCACCACAAAGTGCGGTTAAAGTACAAGTGGTTTCATACATAATTTATCTTCTGTGTGCCCACTGAGTCATTCTTCTGGTGGACAGCTGTGTCCTTTGTGTTTTTAAACTCAGTCACAAATCTGCAGCTCACTGGGTGTGTGTCTGCAGGCCGTGACAGGGAAGAGGTGTCCCTGGGGTGGTTCGGCCTGTGGGGAGCTTCTGCGCTTCTCCCCTCGGCCCCCAAAGGCCCACCTCCAAGCTCGCAGCGGCAGGTGGTCTGAATGAAGGCTGCACAGCAGAGTGCTGCTCTGCAGTTCTAAGAGGGTTGATCACCTATTACACAACTTTTCAGTTGCTAGTTTCAGAGCAGAGGTTGAAATGAGCAATTCTCCTCATTGGAATGCAGTCATGACTAAAATAATCATTGCTGTCCTCATGAAACTCATGTTCTAGTAAAGGGAATATATGATATAGAAGCAAGATTTCTGGGGCTTTGAAGGTCTGGGAACAACGGATAATCCGGGCATGTTCTTGGTGGCGACGACTCCTCAGATGCCTTCAGTTGGGTGTGAACTCTGTAGTTGGCCACACTGCTCACGGAGGCTGGATGCAGCAGACATCATTATTATTACTATTATTTGCACACAGTTGCCAAGTGACTGGGTCACGGATTTCCACCTGTGTGAGGCGGAGCGTGCTATGGACCCAGTGCCCAGCAGTGCTAGAGGCTGAGGCCTTTGCAGCCACGTAGAGAAGTGTTTTAGGAGGCTAGGCACAGAAATATTACTGAGCAAAACATTCAGACCATGCAAGATTAAATTAAAGTGGTGTATCGGCAGGAAACAGATGGTACCCTTAAATTAGGATAACTCAAGCAGAGTTTCATAAAGAAACTATTTACAAAGGCGTGGGCAGAGGTAGGGAAACCACAAGGCACAGAGCAGCACCCCAGGTTGGTAGCAGTTGGGCTCCAGTTCCACTCCCAAGCCCTTAGAGGCCCAGGAGGGGGTGGGTTCCTGGAACTGGGGAGGACAAAGCTGTGGGCAGGCTGAGTTAGTGGAGACCCCTGGCGGTGGGGTGCAGCCAGTCTTGGGAGACCCCCTAGGGAAGACACTTGGGGAGTAAATTCTACGCCTGTTTGCCAGCGCTGAACTCATTTGTGAGTCGGGGGACAAAAAGCCTGTGGGAACATGAAGAGGAGAGACCAGGGTGGAGAAGGTTTAGGGGAGTGTTGGAAGGCGCCAGCCCTCAGGGAGCCAGAGCCAAGAGTGTTGGAGGGACAAGGAATGTCGGGCATGGAAGACGCTTCTTAAAATATGCCACTTTGCTATATAATTATTTTGAGCTGAAGGCGTTAGAGAATCTTGGATGCAGAAAGCAGCCTTCCTGGGTCCTTCTTCCTCTGACTGAAGGCAGAAGCTTCCAGGAAATGTGGGGACCATAAATCCCTCTCCCCAGGAAATTTTATTACTATGTGGAAGACAGAAAGCCACTCAAGATGTATCTGCACAAACAAAATCTTGATAACCTTTATCTTCTATTCCTTTTCCTATTGATTCAGTGCTCGCGTTTTGCCACCTGGGAGGCCTAAAACTCCCTTTCAGCTGTCTTGCTACTTTCCTACAAATATATTATCCCTTGCTGAAATGGTGTATAGCATCCCCCAAGTTTAGATTTTTTTTTTTTTTTTGGGAGGGGAGTTTCTCTTGTTAACTCAAGCAACACAAAACTTACAATGACACATGAAACATCTTGCCTCCTCCTCCTTCTCCCTTCTCCTCC
>NW_004524605.1:16649177-16670417 GCF_000260255.1 Octodon degus
TGAATGTACCTTTTAGGGCTACTATCAATAGGCCCAGAGAATGAACTGAAGAAGGAAGAGGACACTTCTCTCCCCTGTAGCAGTGAGGATGAATAGGGAGAAATAAAGATGGGAGTGAATTTGTCGTCAGCGTCTGTGGTGCTGGGGCAGCTTCTCCTCAGGCGGCCTTCCTATTAGCCAGGTTGGCGCCCTATCTCCCAGAAAAATCATTGATTCTACATCCAAGATTCCTTATCTGCAGCACAGAGCTTGAGGCATCTGATTCTGGAACTTTTCAAAGAACAAATAGCTGAACTCGTAGTGCAGTTTCTTTTTCAAAGTGGTTCAGAGGCATGACCAAGGGAACCCTACCTTTAGAAGGCTACATCTTAAGACACTGCAGAGGGCAGATCTGTGCAATTTTCTAGTCCTCCTCTCGAATCTACTCAGCTTATTCTCATCAAATGCTGTACATCCTGCTAAACAGAGCCATGTATTTATTGCCACCACTAAAACCCATTTTGCTTGCTTCCTTTTGGAATCTGCTGTTTCTGAAGTCCACCGGACCATGGCTGTGACTCTCCAGCAAGGCAGATTTTCATCAGCGTATTTCAGTCATCTATACAGTGACATTTCCCAGAGCCCACCCCAGAGGCTTTTATGAATATCACTCTCAGCATAAGTGACGGTAACAAATCCAGAAGCACTTTAGCTGACATTTTAACAATCAAATAGTCTATAAACCTCACACACCTGGCTCTGAAACAGTGTACTTCTGAGACCACGTGGGGCGGAGAGGGGGAACGGGCTGCAGAGAATCGCTGGGGAGAACATGCAGGAGGAGGGCAGGTGTCGTAACTCAGGGCATAGCCATGACATGGCTAGGTACACACGAGCCTTTTCCTTGTTAACGGACTCTCAGAACTATTTGGAGAGTAGTCAAGCCACGTCTCCCAAAGGGGGCTGGGCTCCTTAGCTGCTGTGAGCAAATGCTTCACCCGGTCCAGGCTCGCAGACCTCCCCCTCTGCCATTAGCCAGGAGAGCTCTCTGGCGCTGACCACTCTGTTGCGACGAGTCTGCATGGCTGCTGCAAAGGTCATACAGGAAGACGTAGTTGCCTCTCCTTCCCAGGACGTTTGCAAGCTCATAACACTTTGAACTGTGGCAGCAGGCCACGACCCACAGGGAGTCTCAGGCTGGGGACGGGAGGGCGTCAAGATGCCTGATGTCGTCTATGAGCCAACAAGACAGCAACCTGCATCTGTCCAGTCTGTGATGCAGCCCTTGCACACTGGCTGTGTGCCTCAGGCTTGCTTGTGCGAGACAAAGGGGTTTCCTAGCGTGGAGGCCTGGAGGCCCAGGAGGGCTGGATCTTAGCGCATCCTAAGAGCCCTGAGATCAGGAGGGGCAGGGGAATACATGGGCACGTGAGGATTCTAACACATGGCTTCTTAACATTTTATTTTTGATTAAAAAAGTAATACACAAATGTAAAAATCTACTCAATGAAAGTGAAGAATAGAAACCGGAAGTCTATAACTTTCTACCTCCTACTTTCATGGGTTGATAGAATGTTAAGGAAAGCAGAGTCAGAGTAATTCTTGGCCTTTTGGGGATATATAGAGATATACTCAAGTTTTAAAATGACTGCAGTAGTCCTAAGTATGGATATATCATAACTGTCTAAACTCGTACAGGTTGTGCTTCAAAAGTGTCACCCTGGGTGGCGACATACATGAGCCCCTGGCCTCCACCTGTCCCTTCCAGGTGGTCTCAGAGCCACTTGGAAAGCAGGGCCCAGGGACAGGCTGTGAAACGCGGCTTCCGAGGCTGTGATTCAGCCCTTGCACACTGGCTGCATGATCTCAGGAAGCGACTGAACCTTTCTGCCTCATTTGCCTCATCTCTCTACAAAAAAGAGATAATAAAGCTCACCAATGGCTCACAAGGACTATCTATGTGAGTGTCCTCACTGCCCCGAACTGTTATTCTGTGAATGACAGTTATTGCTTTAGGAGAGGAGCTGCCTCGCCCCAGGAAAATCACTATCTTCGGTTATTCTCACGTGAGCCCAGTGGAGCAATAGGTATGTGTACTTTTCAGACTAAAATAATTTCTTGAAATTACTGGGTAATTGTTCCCCACATGGTGCAAAGTAGCTCATGGCAACAAATAATCTAAATTCACTCTTGTGTCAATCCTAAAAATGATAACTTAAACATTCAATCTCCATTTCATAGGCAGAAGCCTGCAGATGGTTTGAGCAATTTATCAAGTGGGTTAGAAAAAGACATCATTCAAATGGGGTATACAGATGAATGTCCATTTTGTATCTGTGTATTCAAAGTGGTTGGGATAGATATATAGTTACATTCTGTTAATGAATAGAATGATTTGTTCTAATGGTGTTTGTAAATAGGATCATAAGTCCGCATCTTGTACAGCAATTAACCACTAAGAAGAATATATGCAGTGTATTATTTGTTGAAAAATAAAAAAAAAATAAAAAAAAAGAAAAAGACATCATTCATACTAAGACCACAAAAGGCTGGAATGATTAGCTAAATTAAACAAGATGAACTATTTTAGGGAAAAATGTAAAATTTCTTTGGTTCTTTTTCTTTGACATAATATAATATGTGAAGAGCAGGTGTGAAAAAGGCTTAGGGCTTTAGAGAGGTAGGGAATTTAGATGAGGATGGGGAAGACTCCATTTAGCCTGTTCCTGTAGACTGTAGGCTCTGACAGTAGGGATGGACAGTGCTTGGCATGCAGGCTGAGGTTTCTTGATCACATGCCTATGGAAGACCCCACTAATTGATCACATTCCCCTGAGCTTTGATGTCACCTCTAAACTACTCTCAATGTGGTCTTTAGGGCAGCCGGTCATGTCGAATGGTATTGGCATGTAATACAAACCCTGTTGAGGGCAATAGACCACAGAGACGCCTATGATCCCCCCTAAGGGGAGGCGCATGCTCAATGTGGTGCTCCGGGGTCTTACCAGCCATGAGAAGATCTCCTAAGGCCCCAGCACTGCCAGACTATAGGCAACTTTGTACAGCTTTATGCAGTCTGAAACAAGCTTTTCCACTCCACTTTTCTCTTTTGGGAGTTTGAACTGAGAAAGAGAGCAAGTCAGCTAACGGGTGGCAGGGCCAGGGGTGGAATGCTCATGCTGAGAAGTTAAGCTCTTGTAGGGGCCAGAAGAGAGAAGAACGAGGAAGGAGAGTCCTGAGTGTGGCTGACCCACAGGGACAGACAGGATAAGGAATTGGCTGGTAGCCATGTAAAGGGTGCAAGGGGCAGGGGGAGCTGAAGCTGAAGGGGGCTCTGCTGCGCAGGGCGGGCCAGCTCTCATATCCTGGTGGAGCGTCAGCTGCACGGCCGTCGCTACTGCTGCCAGGCGGCCTCATCGGCCCGGGCTGTAGCTGTGCTGGCTTTGAACTTGAGGCATCCACTATAAGTGCCTCCTCTTACTTGAAGTAGCCCAAGGGGATACTTTTCCTTGTTGCCCCCAAGAGAGTACACAGGGCTCCTTGTCCGGTCCTGGGTGCCACACTGGCAAACAGGAAAGACATTAGGATGGCAGAGGTCTGGGGGTTGTCGTGCCAAGGGAGTTTTCAAAAGAACAAGAAGTGTATAACTAGGACAGCAGTCCTCAGAGTGGGGCCCCCAAGCAGCAGCAGTAGCAGCACCTTCAATTTCTGGACCCACCTTGGACTTTCTCTGGGTGGATCCCAGCATTGCGTGGTTCAGCAGGACCTGGATGTCTGAAACAGGCTCGAGTCTGAGCGCCCCCAGACTGCAGAAAGAACACAAGGATAACCTCTAGGCATTTGGAGGTGCCCATAGGGAACACACATGAGATCCCAGAGATGACACCAGTAAGGAGTCAGAATTTTGGCCAATAGAAAGATGACCTTGAGAGCAACCAAGTGTGGGTTGGGAATGGCTAGCGGTTGTTGAGAGTGAGCAGCTTATCCCTGGTGGCATTCAAGGGTGGGCTGCAAGCCCGCCAGTTGGTGGATGTTGCTGCAGAGAGGGCTGTCTACTCCATGGGAGACAGAAGAAACTGAAAGGGGAAGCATGAGTTAGGAAGCGCTGCAAAGCTGGAACTGGGTGTGATGCCTGGCATGGAGGTCCCTCCTCATTGTGGTAACAGTGGGGGTCCTGGCAGTAGCTAGCTAATTATTTCTGAGACTTTTGTGGGACTCCCTGCACGGCACCTTCCGATACTACAAGTGGATCTGGGATTCAAGTCTCCACCATACAAGTAGTGGCTTTTGGAATAGGATCCTGGGGCAGGCAAGATAGCTCAGTGGATTCAGTGCCTGTTTAGGCAGAGCACAGGGACTAGGGCTTGATCCTCGGCACTACATGCTACACAGCTCCACCCCCGGGTGCGCTGAGCCAACAACCGAGTCTGGGTGTGGGGGCACATGCCTGTAATCCTAGCACTGGGGAGGCTGAAAACAGGAGGATCACTAGGAGTCCGAGCTGTGTTGTGAGACCCTGTGCAACAAAACAAAAAATCCAAACAATAACAATAAAAAACAAAAAAACAAAACAAAAAAATACATGGACTAGGAGCCTGCTGTGGGAGTTGCTGACACGTAGATCCTCATGAAGTTGTCCTAAGCGAAAGCCGAAGACTGCACTGTCAGAGCAGATGGGGGCAGTAAATGGGGGCAGGAAATTTGGTCATTCGTCCAAGCCTCTTGGGACAGGCAGCTAAAGGTAGAATAACTGGGTAAGAGCGCTGGTCCTGAAGTGAGCAGATTGGCTGTGTGATTGCAGGACCCTGAGTAAGTTCTTGCTCCGCCTCCTCTCTCAGGATGAGACTTAGGGGGCCCGCCCATTAGCTCAGTTGTTTAAGTGCCTGCTTAAAGGAGGCAGTCAGTCTCCGGGAGCGCTGGTTCCATTCCCAGATACTCAAGGCAACCCAGACCAGCGCTGGAGGTCAATCTGGAGCCGCCAGAAAAACCAACCAACCAACCAACCAACCAACCAAACAAACAAACAAACAAACAAAAAACAAAACCCTTCTGCATTTTTTCTCTTAATGAATAGAATGATTTGTTCTAATGGTGTTTGTAAATAGGATCTCAAGTCCGCATCTTGTACAGTAATTAACCACTAAGAAGAATATATGCAGTGTGTTAATTATTGAAACTGTCCTAGCGATTTGATTTGAAACTGTCTCACTGCTATTTGTTTATCAATAAAATTATGAAAAAATAACTACCAAAAAAAAAGATGAGGCTTATGCAAACTGTTATTTTATTTTTACATGGTTGTTTTCTATTCAGGTGATAACGCTGCTTATACCTGGTAAGTGGTGACTCTGCTCTCAACGACTGTCATTGCTTGTATTATCTCCACTCGTTGAACCCCGAAAGTGTCTGTGAGAGGCCAGAGTAGATTTTGTTAGCCCCATTTTATAGCTCCAGAAGCTGTAGGGCTTTGAGGCTCAGTCTGATATCGCATTCCTTGAGTATTACCAGAGGAATAGAAGTAAGACCTAGTTTTCCTGACATCGAGTGGATGAGACTAGGGACAAATTCTGCATGTGTTCTAGAATAGAAACAAAGTTGATGTTTTTGGAAAAGGCAATACATGAATGTAGGAAAAATTCCATACAAAAAGCATGCAGTAAAAAATTCCATTTTCATGTCCTTCCCCTCCAGTCCCTCGGTCCCTTTGTGCTGAGAGTGCTCCCACACCCTGGGGAGGACTTCTGAGGTCCTGTCCTTTCCCTGTGTCCTGACCCAGTTGGTACACATGCGTGTGAAGGAGCACAGGGCCAGAAGGGCTGATCTGAAGGCTTTAAGGGCAGAAGGGGGCGTCCGGGATCTGAACTTGTGCTCAGAAGGGAAGGCCAGCAGAGTGGGCAGAGCATTCTTGGGCACCTGTGAAGGGCTGGGCCAGTGCTGCTTTCTTGTCCCTGGGTTCTGAGGACTTCAAGGTCCAAAAGAAACAGGAGTGCTGTGCTGAGCTCGGCTGAGGGCCAGGCCACTTCTCTCCTTCTTCTCCTGGCTCTCCTCTCCTGAAGATGCTGCCATGTTCCCATCCCCTTGATCTTCCTGGGGTGCGTGCAGGAGGTCTGAGCACCAGGCCAACACATGACAAGTCACAAGTGCAGGCCATACATTCTGTCACCTTCAGTCTTCGTGACTCTTCTCTCTCCTGGGGCCGCTGTCCACTGGCTTCTGCCACATGCCAACTTGTGCAGCTTCAGGAGCCCTACCACTTTCTGAACTATGAGAAAAATAACACTTGTGGTTATTATGACTAGAGCAGGCTGAGCATCTCATCTGAAATGTTGGGGACCAGAAGTGTGTCATAGTAGAGATTCTGAAGTACTTGCATATACATGGTGAGATATCTTGGGAATGGGATGCAAGTTTAAACAAGAAATTCATGTATGCTTTATGTGCACATCACCAAAGGTAAATTTGTACAATATTTTTAGTGGGCCTATGTTTTGTCTGAGACTTGTTAGGTGAGCAGTTTTTCTTTTTTCAGACCAGGAATTAGATTCAGGACCTCATGCTTGCCAGGTAAGTAATTTTTGACTTGTTAGTATTCAAAATGCTTTGGATTTTGGAGCATTTCAGAGTTCATAGTTTAGGATTAAGGATTTTCAATCTGTATTATAGTCATTACTTAGCTTCTAGAAGTTCTTTCCTGACAAACGGAATGGCCTTGACCTCCTGCCATCTTGGTCAGGGGACAAGAGGTGAGGCTGGCTGAGGTAAAGGAACCTTCTGGGTTCTGCTGGGACAGGCGGACACAGACAGCTGGGGAGACCCTCGCCTAGCTGAGCCCATTCCTGGGTCCAAGCAGATTCCTGGGATCCTTAGCTGTGAGTGTCTCTCAGCTCTCTGTGTCCTTTGCTAGCCCGGGCATCTAGCAAGAGCTGTCCTGAGCAGGTCTCTGCCTCTCAGACTGAAAGAAAGTAAAAGCATCCCTACCATCGAGCTCTTTGCAGACTGGTGCTGAGTGGTTCAGGCCTGGGGAACTCTGCAGTTCCTCAACCTCCCCATTTTCATTCTTAGATGGTTCTGGGGAGAAGAGCAGAGTAGGATTTGTGGCTGGGGCTGTCTGAAAGGACTGGGTGCTCACTCTCCAATTCCTCTTTCACATCTTGCTCTCAGGATCTCAAGCTTTTTGGATGCTTCTCTTGGGTGCGAGGGTTCCAGCAGCCCTGCTGAAACTTGGGTGCATGTGGCCTGTTGTTAGAGGGGAGGGGTGTGAGTGTCGGAGGCATCCATCTGTCTCAAGAAGGAATTGTGTAGGAGATGGACAAGCAGAATTCTAGGGTTCTGTCCTTACACATTGGGCTCTTCCTACAAAGATGTTGGGGCCTGTGATTCCTGGGCTTTGTCCACAGTGCAAGGGAAGGAAGGGGGAGAGGAGCCAGAGTCCTGGGCTGAGCCCTGCTGCCTGCTTCCTTCCCTCCCCTTCTCCCTCTCTCCTCTACCATTTCGTGCCTGGGGCGGGTACAGCCAGCAGCCAGAGCTCCTGAGCCCTGTTATTTAAAAATTCAGCCGTCACCATGGCAACCTGCATCCTGCTCCATTTCAACCAGAGATACAAAGAAGCAGCGAAAGGGAAAGTTTAATAAGATTTTTTAAAAAAATGAATCTCACGGACAGTGTCCATCTTTTGGGGGAAATCGAAATGTTCCATTTTAGCGGTGTTATCAAATGTCATTCATTTCGTGCGTCCTGGCTGTTGGCGGGCTGGCGTCGGCTTACTTTTCAGGCTGCCGCTGTTGCCCCTTCGGAATGAGTGAAAGGGTCCGGTTTGGCATTTAGGCTCTCTAAAGGGGTTGGGGTGGAGCTAATGCTAGGGACTATCCAAGGCTTTGTCCGCAATTCCATGTTTCTGGCATCAAGTTCGGTAATCGCATCAGGGGGAAAATGCCTGCGAGAGTCCTTAAAGGTCGCCCACTGTGCGGCGCCTTCTTGGTTCCATGTTCGAGAGTGCTCCCTAGTCACCTTGGGGGACCTTGTCCCCGGGCTTGGTCCCCATGACGCACATGGACTGAGAATGTCCCCTGAGCTCTCTGATGGACTCACGAAGGAGCAGTCAGGCCAGAAGGTGCCTGCGCGGCAGGCTTCTGGACTTTGATCTGTGGAGCAGAGCGAAAGTCCCTTTGTTTTTCTGTAGAGAGGATGAAAGCCCGGGACTTTAGAGTCCTTCACAGAAGGGCACCTGCCTAAAAGTGGAGTGGACGCAGAGGGCCAAAGGAAGGAGAAGAGAGGCCCTGCTCAAAGGATGCTGCCTGGCTGCCGGATGGAACGATCCTCACATCTGGGGCTTTGTAGTTTCACGGGCGATATTTTCCTTTCAAAAGTCAGTGTAAGCTTACGATTTGAAAAGCACTTCAATGCTGCATGCGCCAACATCCTGCTTTTACCAATGAGGCAGTGGAAGTCCTATTGGGGAGGTCACACAGAGAGGGGGCACTGAACGTCGGGGCTCCTGATGTCCTTCGGTCCCAGTTGTCAGGCAGACCAAAGTTGAGCCTGTGCAGGCTACCACCACCGAGTGTCATTATAGTAAAGATCCCCCCCTCCCAGGGTGGGGGTGAACATGAAGGAGGTTGTCTAGGTTGTGTCTCCACCCCCAGGTTTTCCCATCTTCTGTAGGCCAGCAGGAGCCAGGGATATGGAGAAAAGCACTCCCAGCAGGGTGGGCCCTCCTCAGTCCTGCAGGAGGCAGCTCGCCACCCATCTCCTCTGAGAGACAGCTGTTTGTTTAGTCTACAAACACATGTAAGCCAGCCGTTCAGCCACCTCTTACGATTTTATGTTTCATTGCAAAGTATTAATTGAAAGCCTCCTATGTGCTAATCATTGCCTCCGAGACAGACTCAGCCTTCCACAAGGCAGCCTCTGCGCCCATCCTCAGGGGTCTTACCCTTTACTGTTCCTGTGAAAATCAGCAAAACAACATCACAGGAGGGGCTGCGAAAAATGCTTTGTGCTGGAAAGCTCCCCAAGTCAGTGGAGAGTCCAAGGTGGCCGGGGTGGCTGCTGAGTCAGAGCAAGCTGTAGAGAGAGGTGCTCAGGAGCAGGGGACAAAGGCGAGGCTGGCGCTGGCCCCTGATGGGGAGAGGCAGGTTGGGCGCCCCTGGGCAAAGATGCAGTGTTTGTGGGGAGACACCCTGCGATGGGCCTGTCCTTATTTTTGCAGGTTCTTTTTCTACCCCATAGCTTCCATGAGCCCCTTGTTGTCTGAGTCAGTTATATAATGTATTTTTCATTATATTCAGTTATATATGTCCGTTGTATCCTCGCTGGGATCTTGGTGCTGAATTTCAGATAGGTGCAAATTAAGGTCCAGAAAATTGTGTTTTTGTAACGGGGGCTAAACTTTTTTCTCCTCGTAATTATGCTTGCTTTTGTGGAGAAAGGTGAAGGTTGTCTTTGCTTTTCCTGAGAAGTGTACCTTGTTTCCTAGTTTCCTGTAATTTTTGTCTATAGAGGGATGTGACTGCAGTAAAGTTTGTTACCACTAGAGGGCAGGCGTGCCAAGGAAAAGGACAGGGCTAAGGGTAAAGGAAGTCCTCAGGTGCGACTGAAGCAGCCCAGCAGGGTTTGGCCCGCGGGGGTCTCCTGGCCTTCCCAGCCCAGCCTGTGCTGTCTCCATTCAGATGCCAGGTCAGCTTCGCTGATTTGTTCCTGGGCACCGTGGTCGCGACCAATGCTTTTAAAAAGGGGCGCTTAGTGGGGCGTGTTACTCTTGTCTGTAAAACAAAGCAATGGGGTCTTGCATTTGAGTTTATCTTTGGAAACTTCAAGATGTGCTTAGGAGGCAGAAACCTCCAGTCTTTTTCCCAGTGTGCTGTGTGACCCTCCTGAAGAAGGGCAGTCCTCCTGGGCCTACATGGACCCTGCATGACACGGTACGTGACATGAGCAGTGCCTATTGATCCTCAGAACCCGAGGGGTAGAGATGGCTGGCGTGGGGAGCTGCTTCCTTAGACGCCTACGGGTGTCATTTCTAATTTGGGGGCTCTTTCATCCCGAGAGAGTTTGGTTTCCCTGGCTCATTCCTCTTTCCATTTCTGCAGAAGAATTGACCCCACAGGAAGAGCACAGAGCTGAGGGTGGAATTTGGACCAGAGGGCAGAGCTGGCCCTGGGCCCTTGGAAGTCACACGGTGGCAGGCTGCAGTCTCCTCTTGGCCTTTGACTCTGACAGGGAAAGGCTGAGGCTACAGCTCTGCCTGTCTGGCAAGCTCAAGGTCCTGCGTTTGATCCCCAGTAAGAAGACTAGGATCTACCAGAAGATCTGCCAGGCTCAAGTTTTAGCTGAGATCCAGGCCCTCCTCCATGCTGGAGTCCAGGGGTGGGAGCAGCGTCGGCTAGCACTGCTGTGGGTGAGGGGCACCTGGAAGGCTCACTTCTGAGAGAGAGAGAGACAGACAGAGAGAGAGAGAGAGAGAGAGAGAGAGAGAGAGAGAGAGAGAGAGAATGAGAGAGAGAGAATATCTCTTTCCCAAGTAGGTTTACCCCTAACACCCCGAGGGGCCCTGTGAGCAGTGGGGAGGGGACTGTCTTAATCTGTCTTACCCTGGCGCTGCTTGATTGACAACAGCGGCTGCTTGCTGTCCTCCTCTGCCTCAGTCACTTAGTAAAATGTCATAAATACGTTCAGTCTCAGTTAATAGAGATTAGCACTATGTTTACCCCTAAGGATTATTTTCATGGAAGTTCAGTGTTAGGTGTGGGGCATCAGTCACACCATGTTCCGTGGCCGCCTCACAATGCTCAGCATTTGCGCCCTGTCTTGTTATAAGCATCCCAGGGGCTCCCTGGCCTGGAGGTCACCTCTCTTAATCTTCCAGGTTACCTGGACCATCTTCTTCAACTTTTTATTTTATAGCCAAGGGAGATGGTTGTGACCAGATGCCAGAAGCAGGACACGACACATTTCTGGCTTCCCACTGCCATCCCTGAGACTCTGAGTGTGGTCATGAGGGGAGATGAAGTGTTCTCACACTCCTCCATGCTAGGCAATTGGAGACTTAAGAAAAATGCTCACTACATACACACTTAGGCTTTTCAGCAGACGAGTCCAAAACATGACCCCCCCCAGCTGATTGTTTATTGGACATATTTGGTCTGATCCTCCTTCCAATGTCCAAAGCAGTATCTGTCTGTCTGTCTGTCTGTCTTTCTTTCTTTCTTTCTTTCTTTCTTTTCTTTTCTTTTCTTTCTTTCTCTTTCTTTCTTTCTTTCTTTCTTTCTTTCTTTCTTTCTTTCTTTCTTTCTTTCTATGTATTTGGTACAGTCTCCCCATGCAGCTTGGACTCTGGAGATCCTCCTGTTTTCAGCCTCTCTAGGGCGGGGATTACAGTTGTGCGCTACCCCGTCCCTGGACTCAGTGCCTGGCTCGGCCCGCCCTGGGGCCCAGGGTGGTACAGCACTGAGGTACTGGGGATCGAGCTCTGGTCCCTGCACTTGCCAGGCAGGCTCCTCTTAGTCTGCTGAGCTATCTCGCCAGCCCTTCCAAAGCAGCATCTCGACCTCCTCCGTTCTGTCTCCCTGCCCCTTCCCCTTCCCACAGCCCTCCAGGATCGCGTGTCCTGAGGATGACTGCCACACGCAGGCAGCAGCCCAGTCACAAGATGGCTAAATATAAACCATGCAGACTGCAAATAAGGCTCCGTGCTCATCTGTGCCTTTGTTCAGCTTATTTTCCTCCCAGATCCAACTGCAGAGGAGGCTCGGGCGTCGTCCTCGGGGGCTGAGGGTGTGTCCGGCAGTGAAAACCAAACAAACGGAAGCCCTGAATTCCAGTCGTTCTTGTCCTGCAGAGCAGGGCTTGCCTTTTAGATAAAGCCAACAGTCCCTGGAATTTGATGTCCACAGTAAATCACTGTAAATCACATTGATACTGGGAACAGATGCAACACCTGGCTGGCTGAGTGCAGTGCAGCCATCAGGGATGTGGGACCAGGGACACAGGAGCTGGCAGCAGATGGCGCATCATCACTCCCGCGTCTGCCTCCCTCATGTGAAGACGAGGACTGGAGCCGGTGGGGTCTCTGGCTGCACAAGTCGCCCAGGATGGGTAACCTGTGACAGAGCTGTGACATTGGCTGCATCACGTGGGTGTGGGCTTGGTGGCTGTGACACGCATGTCACATACTTGCCCTCTCTCTGTAGGTGGAGTTGGGTTTCCAGGAAGCTCTACGCCTAGCTGAAGCTCAAAGCTGAGAAATACCCAGGGTGTCTGAGGACTTGGGAGTCTGGATTTTCCACAGTCTGGCAGTCCACTTGGAACCTTTCTTAGAGATAAGGCAGGGAACTGGAAAGGCCCTGCTTGGAAAGGCTGGGGTGTGGTCACTGTCATGATGCCTGTCACATCTGTGTGTCACAGGTGATGTCCCTGGTCCACCCAGGGGTGGTGTTCAGTCTTTATTCTAAGGGGACTCTTAGGAGCATTTGATGCTGCTGGCCTTTTCTTTCTTTGTTTCTTTGTTTCTTCCCTCCCCTCCCCTCCGCTCCCCTCCCCTCTCCTCTCCTCTCCTTTCCTTTCCTTTGACAAGAATGCCATTGCTTTTTGCCTTCTGTCTCTCTAGTCTCTCCTGTTTCTCTTAAAGTTCATTTTCCTCTGCTGTGAAATCCTGTGTTTGCTCAGGGCTCGGTCCCAGGCCCAGTGTCTTTCCATGTTATGTTCTCTCCCTAGATGATTTCTCTGAGTCTGTTGCTTTAATACCCTCCTACATGTGTGAGGTGTGGCCAAACGACCTAGAGCGGATGTTCAGATTGAAATTCTTACAATAAAAGACTTACTGGCATTGCTACCAGTGAAGCACGCCTCGCTTCAAGTGCTCGCATCCCACCACTCTTGCTGCTTTCTGAAGCACTTCCGGAAGTTTTTCACGAGTGTCTTTATGACGTCTGATTAAAAATAGAGTGAACGTGGCTGCCAGGTGGCAGGTGGCATGGGAAGAAAAGCAGGCTCGTGAAGACATCAAGGTAGAAGGCGGGTATAAACTTGACTTTCCATTGCACCTGGCAGAGCACTCACTGTATTTTTGATCACATTTTAAAAAGACACTTATAAAAGAGGACTTGTAGCACTGACTGCTTCAGAAGGTGATAAGGATGATGGGAAGAATGGGTTTGAAATAACGAGGAATGTTTATTTCTTGCGGGGTGTTAAGGGCAATGTTTATCTTACTGTAATAAATAAAAATCTGTATATTCACTGTATATTTTGATCATAACACACAGACACACACACACACAGACACACAGACACACAGACACCCCCCCCCCCTTTTACATGCTATACTTCAGCACAATGTCCCTGTAGTGTCAGTGGCTTGTTTGGTGTCTCCACTTGCAAGTGCAAGCTCAGTGTGGTCAGAAGGCAACCTGGGGCCTCCTACCTGTGTCTCTGCTTCCCTGGCTCTCCGCTAGTGTTTCTTACGTCATCGATCAGCACCGCTATTCAGTTACATGAGCCAGGAACAGCTCCCCTCTCTCTTCCGTGTACGATCCGTTACTTGCTCTGGTGATTTCACTCCTAAGTGTCCTTGAACTTGTCGTTTTTCCTGTCATGCCCATTGTCATCCCGGGTCAAACTTGTTTGCTTGGACTGACAAGTGGGCCAAAGTCTCTAATTTTTCAATTAGATTCATCAACCTATTTATGCTGAAGTTTGCAATATTTTGATTTTTTTTTGCAAAAGATTCATATGTGTCACCTACAAAAAATCAAGGAACAAGAATCTAAAGAGAAAAATCTTTAGTATGTTGTTTTGCTTGTGGTATTCCAAAAATGGAACACTAGGCATGAATGGACTAAAAGAAGGTCATTGTCAGAAGCAGACTGAATTGTTCATTCCCAGCTTTCTCTCCAGTGCTTGTTCTGACGTTTGCCTCTAGTTTACTGCGATACTTGAGGCTCATTAGAACCCAGCGTTTAGAAGGCAATTTCATTTTTAAAGCATCTTCGTTCACACGATCTAGTCCACCTCTCAAGCAGCTGTCTGAGTCTGTCTTTCCACTGTAAGGCCCTTATCCATTTTCCTGGGCAGCTGTCTCAGCAAGGTGAATCCGGGCTGCCCAGGCCAGCCAGTGGCCTAGCAAGAGGCTGGGTGCTGACTCCACAGTCGAGCCTTGGGAAGAAGCAGTTAGGCGAGGCAGACGCTCCTGAAGGAACTTTCTGGTTCCAACAGTCTGTGATCCTGTTGTTCGCAGGGTCCAGAAAGCAGTCTTCAAAAACACTTCAAAGGGAACTGAACAGGTAATATTGAGAGAAAAAGCTCAAAAGTAAAATTTGTTTTTCTCCAGGGTGAACTTTGGGCTGGAAGCACAGAGAGAGCAGATCAACTCTCTTCCGCCCTCCCCCTCTTTCCTTCCTTGGCCCCTTGGGGACTGTGGCTCCCCATATTTACTAGACAGGGGCTGAGGGGCTTGAGGCTTGCTTGGGACAAGATGAGGTATGTGGGGCAATGGACACTGCGCTGTTGTTCTAGAGGACAGTGAGATGGGGGAAAGTCCACTTGTATGAATCCCCGCTATGAGCCATAGGATGGAGAAATTGAAGGAAGAGAGAAAAAAATCCAGACAAATACACAAAGCTAGCTAGCTAGCTAAGGCAAGTCCCCAGATATGATGCACACCATTCACTGCAGCCTTCAGTGCTCAGAAGGTTGCTAGTTAATGACGTGTGAATTGCAGGCTTATAGGACAGATGATCACAGTGGGCCTAATGAGCATGCAGCATTCCCGTGGAGGAGGTGGCCTTGCCCTGTGAGGCTTTCTTTAGGCTGGAGAGAAAAGCACAGACAATTTCTTATTGTTAGCATGAATAGGACAAACAGCCAATCTAGGGACCATGTTGAGCAGGGCTGGAACATGAGGCTGATTTCTGGTGGCATCTCAGACTGCTTGTATGCCATGACTGACCTGAACGCTGGAATGAGCAGGATTTCAAGCCAAATGTGATTTTGATGCAGTGGCTGTGAAGAGATGTCTGTCGTGCCAAGGAGGTACTGTCTAGTAGGTCCCACCTCTTAAAGGTTGCCAGTCCATATGACTGTCCCAAGGACCCAGCTTCCAGCACACGACCCTTTAGGGGACACTGTCCAGCTACACTTTAGACCCAGCAGGACTGGTGTGCAAATCTTAAAGGCTGTAAAAGAAGCTTGTACTTTACCCTAAAAAGCAGAGGGAGCTTGGTGGCATTGCAAACATGGCTGAAACATAGTCCTGCACTCAAGAGGCCATTAGTCTGAGCAAGAAAATTTCCTCCACAACTAGCTGTTGCTTAATGTGGCCTGGGTTATGTAGAAGAGGGAAATGGTGGGGGTTCAAAGATGGAAATGACTTCATAGGTGAAATCCGACCACGTCACTCTCCTGATTTTAACATATCTGTCACTGCCCACTGTTTGAATACAGATGAAATCCATTTACAAGGCCCCCAGACTGGCTGGCTCCTCGTCCTGCAGAGGCTCCCCTGGCTGGCTTTCTTGCTGCTTCTGTTTCTTATGTCCCAAGGGATCTTTCTTTAGGCGCCTGATACTACAGAAGCCCACCTATCATGTGGTTTTTGTGCATACTGTGCTTCTGCTTGGAATCTTCTCCTTATGGGCCCATGAAGCTCCTGGCTCACTAAGTTTGTAAGATTTTGGGCCTCAGTTTAAATATCTCTTGCTCTCCTGTGGGCCCCACTGCTTGGACAAGTATGGTCATTTCTTTGTCTGATTAGTTGTTCAGTGTCCTTTCTCCTAGTGCAAAGAGCAAGTTGGTCAATAAATCTTAAATGACTGAGTGAATGAGAAGGCAGTTGACATGGCTTGGGGATAAACAGCTTGGAGGTGAGGAACCGTGGATATGGGGTGTGAGTTGGGGTGGATCGTGGTGGATTGGGCACAGTCAGTCCAGGAACATTGCCTTTTCCTTTTGGTTCCTTTTCTCCTTGCCCGCATATGCATGAAATGGGGCAGGTCATGATGGGAGTCCCCAAAACCCTGCTTACCAGGGATAACTGATGCCAATCCTTAGCTCTTTAGGGAAAACAGACATCCCAGGTTGGTAAACTGTGCTTAGTGTTATCTCTGTGAATGAGAAGAAAATCCTTCAACCTTAAAATTGTACAGAATTAAAGAGCTTTTGGAATAAGTCACTCTGGAGCGTGGGGTGAGGGTCTTGTGGAAGGCTGGTGGTGAGGACAGTCATCAGACACAGAGGGGTCTGCTGCATCCTTCTGGGTCCTAGATGGGTGGGGTCTTGAAGACAGTGGCTTTTATTCAAGAATCAAGAGGCCTGAGTTCTGAAGAGCTTCCTATATTGGTCATTTGCTGTTGTGGAACAATGTTTTCCTCAGAATTTTGTGGTGTAATTCTTGGAAAAAAGATTGTCAATTAACATCACATGGTTTCTGCAGGCCAGGCATTCAGAGCAAGGGTGGAGGGCCATGGCTTGCTCTCTTCACCATGCTTTCAGATCCAGTGAGATGGTTCGAGGGATGAGTTCTGTAGTCACCGAGGGGCTCACTAGCACAGGAAGATGACATGGAAGACGTCATTGCCATTGGCTGGAGGCTCCGGTGTGTGTGCTGGCTGCGACAGCCAACTGTGTCTTCTCCATGCCCCTGGGCTCCTGTACAACCTGGGTGAGCAGGTGAGCATTCCATAGAAGGGGAGGGGGATTAGAGAAAGGGCAAGACAGTGAGGGAAAGGGGGAGGGGGAGGGGGAGGGGGAGGGGGAGAGGGAAGAAACACGGAAAGCTGGATAGCCTTTTTTAAACATTTCTGTTTTTGAAGAGAATAAAAACTAGAAAAGCAAACATTAGACAAGATACAGAATTTTACTAAACAAGATGATAGGAACTCAACAATGGTTGTTAAACTGCATATTGTTGTCTTCAAATTAGTTGTTCAGATTACCACATTTATTTATTTATTTTTTTAATTTTTTCTATTAATAAAATTTCTTTTTCTTTTTTTTTTTTTAAAGGCAGAAGGATTTTTTTTTTTCTTCTCTGAATGCCTTCAGGGCAGGTTTGGCTGGCTTGAGTTCTGGGGATCGAACCACAGCAACCTGAGCCTGAGTGCTTTGTTGAAGCAGACACTTAAAGAACTGAGCTAAGGGGCAGGTCCCCCAGGTTACCACATTTAAGCAAGCAAAATTGGTTAAAAAATAAAAAGAAGAGGGAGGTTGGGGAGATGGCTCAGTAGAATAAGTGCTTCCCTGGCAAGGGTCTGAGTTCAATCCCTGGTTCCACAAAAAAAAAAAAAAAAAAAAAAAAAAAAAAAAAAAAAAAAAAAAAAAAAAAAAAGGAAATTAAGCACTAGCTATTCCTTTCAATAGAAATCAGAAATCAGCAGCACAATTATCCAAGCTATCCTGTGTATATACATACATATATTTTTTCCTTTCCTTTTTCTTTTAGCCTTTTCCTCATCCCATCCCAGTTGTTCCTTCCCTTTGAACAGTTTCTTTCCCTTTCATGGTATCTATTGTACCCTTTAGATTTTATTTAACTTTTCAGGTTCTCACACTAGGGAGACAATATGTTTACACATATGGGTCTGATTTATTTCATTTGTGAGGATAGTTTCTAGTTGCATCCTTTTACCCATAAAAGCCTTGAGTTTATCTTTCTTATAGTTGAGTAATACTCCATTGTATGGACCAGGAAGATGGCTCAGCGGCATAAGTATGTGCCTGGCAAGTGCGAGGTCTCAAGTTCGATCCCCAGCACAAACAAAACAAAACAAAGAAAAACAAAACAAAACAAAGCAACAAACCACCATCAAGTATTATTGTTATGGGCAGGCCAAATAGCTCAACAGACTAAAGCACCTGCTTAGACAGGTGCACGGACTGGGGTTCGATCCCTGGCATGCTGAGCTGGGCTCACCTCTGGGATGCACTGAGACAGTGACTGACTGGGCATGGTAGTGCACACCTGTAATCACAGTGCTTGCGAGGCTGAAAACAGGAGGATGACAAGTCCAATCTGTGTAGTGAGACCTTGTAGACCCTGTACTAAATACATTAAAAAGCTCCTTTGTATAAAAATATCACATCTTTAAAAAAATCTATTTCTTAGTTGTTAGGCATTTAGGTTGTTTCTGAGATTTATCTATGACAAATTGCACTGCTGTAAAATAGGTGCAGCTATATCACCGTGGTGTGATGCTTTCAGTTCTTCTGGAAAAATACCCAGGAAGGGAAGAGTTGGGTTGAATGACTTTTAATACTAGTTTTTAAATAAATCTCCAAACTGATGTTCACAGTGGTTGTACCAGCATACACTCCACCAATAGTGGAGAAAGGTTCCCCTTTCCCCACAGCCCCTCCAGCTTTTGTTATTGGTTGACTTCTTGATGACAGCCATTATTTATGGAGTGAGATGGACTCTCAGTGTTGTTTTATTTTGCATTTCTTGAATGATCAATGATGCTTAATATTTTTTCATATATTTCTTTGTGTTTGTATTTCTTCATCTGAGAAGTATGTATTCATTTCAATGCCCATTTTTGGATTTGGTGTATGAATTTTGGGGGCCAGATGTCTTAAAATTCTTTATATGTTCTAGATAGAAGACCTTTGTCTGAAGGACAGTCAGCTAAAATATTTTCCCAATTCATGGGCTATCTTTTTTCTCCTTTGGTGATGTCTTTTAAAGTGAAAAAAATTTTTTTTAAGCCATGGGGGCAGGGGAGATGGCTCAGTGGAATAAGTGCTTCCCTGGCAAGTGCAAGGGCCTGAATTCAATCCCCAGTTCTGAAAAAACAAAGAAGAATAATTTAAGCCATGAACTCCTAGTTGTTGATTCTTTATTTCCTGTGCAGTTTGGTTTTTGTTCATGAGCTTCTGCATACCCTTATATCTTCAAGATTTCCACCTGTTTTGTCCTCCAGTAGATTTAGTGTTTCTGTTTTAATATTTAGATCTTTGATCCACTTTGACTTTAGTTTAGTGCATGAGTACAGACATGAGTCTAATCTTAGTCTTTGGCATATAGAAAGCCAGTTTTTTCAGCACCATTTGTTAAAGAGGCTGCCTTTTTTCCAGTGAACATGTTTAGCTCCTTTGTCAAAGATAAGGTGGCTGAGTGTGTTTGTAGTTGTGTCTACATCTTCTAATCTGTTTCATTAATTCTTAGGTCTGTTTTCTGGACAGTGTCATGCTGATTTTATCATACTAGCTTTGTAGTATAATTACAAGTCTGGGATTGTGATGTCCTGCCTTGCCTTTGTTCCCCAAGATTACCTTTGCTGTTGTAGGTCTCTTCTGGTTCCAAATGAATTTTAGGAATGTTTTCTCTACATCCACAAGGAATACTAACGGTATTTTGATTGGGATTACATTAACTCTATCTAACAGTTTGGGGAGTTTTTTAATATTGTGAAATTTACATTTTCATAATATTGATTCTTCTTCTCCATGAGCCAGGAGTAGAATTCCATTTTCTGAAATCCTCTTTGACTTATTTTTCCAGAATACTGTAATTTTCCTTTTTTAAAATTTATTTTTATTGAGAAATAAATATGAATGAGACAGTTACACAGCTGATTAATAGGACAGTTTTGATAATCAATACACTGTACATTGTTATCTTCTTAGTGGTTATCCATGATATAAGTAGCAGACAGGATATTCTGTCCGAACACTGTTAGTACACCTCTTTCTTCTCATTGAATTAAGCAAAAGTAGCTGTAAATTTACCCTAAGTACTTTGTATATATAAATACAAAATGATCTTTCCTTTCTATCCTTTTCTTGTCCTGTCAGAGGTGAATATTCTATTGGCATCTAAATACTACAGGTGTTTGAATTCAACTAAACAATCTAACACTGTCTAGCAGTCTATAATATTAGTGGGTTATCCTCAGAAGTTATTGACTTAAGCATTTTACAGCTCATTGTATTAATATGAATTTACTTTATATACCTCATTTTTATACTTTTCTGCTGAATGGTTAAGATCAAGATATAGCAAGACCTATATAACAAGAATGTAACTTTTGTATCTGATAAGGTCAGCCAAGTACTCTCAGGATTTATCCTGTAGCACTGTACCGCCCTTTGTACATCCTTTTGTCAGTGTCAGCCATGAGGATGAGTCACGGCCATTGCTTGACCAATTTGCTCTCTGTGAAAGCTTGAGAAAATGTTTTTTCTCTCCATGTGACTCTCCCCAGGCTCACTTTACATCATTGAACACATTCCTCTGTGGCTCCATAATCTTCTTGATCAGAAAGTTTGGAGCACAACTGAGTTACATGTTGTTACAGTACAGGTTCTCCTATGTCCCAAGTCTTCACTGACCTTGAAAGGCTAGGGCCAAAATGTTGGCTAACCATGTAGCCCTTCCTTTTCTCCAATTTTGATCTGCTAACTTAGGTTGTTAACCCTCCAGAAGAGAAGTTAATTATTAACCTGCAATATATGCAGTTCGGTTTGCCCTATCTGTCTAAATATCAAACATTTTGGCATATCATGGAACAGGTATTTTCCATCAGATATTGATATGTTGAACTTTAAGTCCTTAGAGAATATGAAGGAAAAATAATTATATAAAAGTAGAAATAAGCATTTACATATTTTTACAAAGAAATTTAGAAACCTAACCATATGTGGAATTGTAAGTCCTTATAATAGGGAGACAATATGATATTTACAGATGTGGGTCTGGTTTATTTCACTAATAAGTATATCTTCAAGGGGCATCCACTAAATATGAAGGCTTCAAGTTTATCATTCTTTATAGCTGAGTAGTACTCCATTATATAAAAGTAACACATCTTTTTCAACCATTCCTCATGCTGTAATTTTTAATGTGTAGATATTTTACTTCTTCTATTAGGTTGATTTTTAAGTATTTCATCATTTTTGATGCTATTGTAAAAGGTGTGATTTCCCTAATTTCTCTCTCAGTGTATTTGTTGTTTGTGTACAGGAATGCTATTAATTTTTTTTTTGTGGTACAGGGAATTAAACTCAGGACCCTGAGCTTGCCAGGCAAGTGCTTATTTTACTGAGCTATCTCCTGGGCCCTGCTATTGATTTTTGAGTGCTGATTTTGTATTCAGCTATGCCACTGAATTTCATTTTTTTCCCCCCATAATTTTATTGAGAAACAAATGGCAATGAAACAGTTTCAAACCAAACTGGTAGGACAGTTTCAATAATTAACACATTGCATACATTCTTCCTAGTGGTTATTTGCTGTACAAGATGCGGACATGATATCCTATTTACAAACAC
>NW_004524605.1:16670769-16681106 GCF_000260255.1 Octodon degus
TGTAACTTTTGGGTCTGATAAGGTCAGTGAAATCCCCTCAGGATTTATCCTGAGATCCTGTACCTCAGATTGTAGAACCTTTGTCAGTGTCAGCCCTGTGAATGAGTCATGGCCATTGCTTGGCCAGTGTGCTCTCTGTGATTCATTGCTAAATCTATAAGTCTTTTGATAGAATTTTTGGGATCTTCTATGTAGTGTATCGCGTCATCTGTGAATAATGACAATTTCACTTCTTCTTTCCAATTATTATTCCTTTATTTTTCTGTCTTAATTGCTCTGGCTAATATTTCTAGAACTATACTGAATAGGAGGGGTAATTGTGGGCATCCTTGTCTTGTTACTGGTTTTAAAGTAAGGATTTTTAGTTTTTTTTCCCATTTAGCATGATGTTGGCTTTTGGTTTGTCATATGTGACTTTTATCAGATTGAAGTAATAACTATTTATTCTCCTGTTTTTATTACAAATGAGTGTTCAACTTCGTCAAAAGTGTTTTGTACACTTTAAGTTTTTTGAAGAATTCATCTCTGACTCTGTCAGGACTTGGACTTTTCTTTGTTGTTAGGTTTTTGATTATGTTTTTAATTTCATTGACTGCTATTGGGTTATTAAGAATTTTAACATCTTCTCGATTCAGCTTTAGTAATACATATGTATTTAGGAATCTATCTATTTCTTTTGCATTTTCCATCCCGTGACACTAAAAATTTTCAAAGCAGGAATTGATGATCTGAATTTCTGCAGGATCTGCTTTCATTCTTTTCATTCCTTATTGCATGAATTTGAGTTTTTCTTCCCCCCCCCTTTTTTTTTGGATAAAGTTGGCTAGGGGTTTATCAATTGTATTTGGCACTGTGAGAGCCAAAGAACCAACTTTTTGAGTCATTAATTCTTTGTATTGTTTTTAAGTCTCAATTGTATTAATTTCTGTTCTGATCTTTATAATTTCCTGCCTTCTTTGGGCTTTGGGCTTGACTTACTTTTCTTTTGCTAAAAGCTTGAGGTAAGGTTGTTTATTTGTGCTTGTTTTGTTTTCCTGATGTGAGAATTCACTGCTATAATTATCCTTTTTAGGACTGCTTTTATTGTGCCCCACAGGTTCTGGTAAGTTGTATCTACATTTTCATTCAACTGCAAATACTGTTTAATTTCTTCTTTAATTTCATCTGTGACCCACTGGTTATTCAAGAGGGTGTTATTTAATTTTCATATGTTTATGGTGTTCTTATGGTTTCTTTTCTCAATAATTTCCAATTTCATTGCACTAATGTCAGATAGTACGCACAAAATAGTTCCAATTCCTTGGCATTTACTTAAGCATGTTCGGTGTGCTAGTATATGGTCTATTTTGGAGAATGCCCCACGTACAGCTGAGAATAATGTGCATACTGATGTTGTCAGATGTAACACTTTGTAAAGGAGTACTAAGTCCTTTTATTCACAAGTTTCATTTAGTTCTATTATTTCTGCGCTGATATTTTGCCTAGTTGATCTATCTCTGTGACAGTGGGGTGTTAAAGTCTCCCACTACAATTGTGTTATTGCTCATTTGATCTTTCATGTCTGTTAAAATTTGACTTATATAGTTTGGTGCTTCTACTTCGGGTGCATATATATTTATGATTGCTATCTGTTCTTCTTACAGTTTTCCTCTACAAGTATATAGTGACCTTCTTTGTCTCATTTTTAACTTGAAGTTAACATTGTCAGCAACCAGAATAACTACGCCTGCATTTTCTGGGTTCTTGTTGCATGGAATATTATTCCCTCTCCTTTTCCAGTCTCTGAATTTCCTTTTGAATTAAATGTGTTGCTTGTATAAAGCATATTTTTGGATTTTGTTTCTTTATCTACTCTGTCAGTCTGCATCTTTGGATTGGTGAAAGAGGCCATTGACCTTGATGGTTATAATGATATGTACTGGCTTATCTTTGCTGTGTTATTTTCCTGCCGCAGGTTCCCTGCTTTTATCTTCTGTTTAATTGCTTGCTCTGCTTGGTGGTTTCTTTCTATTGTTGTTCTTGAAGTTGTCATTTTTATGTGTTTCTAGAATATCTTTCAGTACTCTTTGTAGGGTTGATTTGGTGGTCATGAATTTTTTCACTTGTTTGTCATGGAAATATACTATTTCTCTTTTAATTTTGAAACATAGTTTTGCAGCATACAACAATTTGGTTTGGAAGTTGTTTTCTTTCAGGACCTGAAATACTTCATTACAAGCTCTTTGGATATTTTTTTAAAAGCCCACTTGTGGAAGTCATACAGCATCACTTTTGCCCTAATGGAGAGAAACCATTAAATCCTTCTTACAGTCAAAGGAAAGGAAATTAGACTTCACCATTGTCAGGTGATGGATACCACTATGAAGCAGGTCTGACAGGGCTTAAATTAACTAAATGGTTTCCCATGATTACTTGTGAGTCTGTCCAGTGACTAGGTTCCTCAGCTGGAGATGGGTGGTGTACTCCTAGTAAGAGAAACTCTGTGAGTTACTGGTCCCCACTGAGGCCTATGATGGCAGTGAAGCCATGAAGACTCAAGGGATAAAGCATGGTCATAGCCAAGGACAGTTGGATCCAATCCAACTAGCTGAAGATTGTAGCTTCAGGAATCTCACTCCTGGGTGGATGAACTTCATACCTTACTTGGAGAAGTCCTTGCATGTTCTTCCCTCCTCGAGCATTTTCTTTCTTTCTTCTGATAAATAAATAAATATGGGTCACCCAGAGAAGGGCTTTATCTTAGCCTGAGAAAGTCTGGAATTCTGTGAGAAGCTTTGATCCTCCTGGTGCCCTGAAATCATTCCATTTGCCTCTTTTATTTAGCCTTCACCGTGCACTTGTGTGGCAGCTTGTGGACTGGATCAGCTCGCAGTAACTAAGGGATATTGTTAACCTATTAGGCATATTTTTAAAGCACTTTAATTTTTAAACAAAAGCTCAGAGAGGACCTTGGAAGAGTGGTACAATTTCTACTGTGAAAGAATGGTGCCATAACAAAAACTTCACTTCTGAGATCTCAAAGGACCCTGCCTTGGACAGTTGGCTCAGTCACACAACACCCAGCACCTGCAACTTAAAGGAAGTAGTTCTTGGAAGTCAGGAAACAGAGAAAAAGGAGCTGCAGTGGGAGCTACTGCCTCCAGGTCACACCCCAGCAACCTCTCTCTAAGCATGAGCCTCCCAATAGCTTGCTCAGCACTGAACTCTGGAGTGGATTAACCCACTGATGAATCCTACACCCCTAAGATCTAGTCACTTCCCCAAAGCCCTGCTTCTGAGCACATGGGCATTTTGGGGGACACTCAGAGTCTGAACCATAACCACAGTATTTTGGCAACTGCCCTCAGACCCCATGCCTCTCCAGGGAGATGTACTGGCTTTTAAGAAGCATTTCTACTCTTGATTAAATGAATGTGGAACACTCTAATAAATGTAGAACAATCTAATCTAGTGCGTATATGCGCATGCATATGTGTGCATGAGCTGCGTGTATATGTGTGTGTGTGGGCTCCTCTTTTCATTCCCAGTTCATGTGAAAAAGCACCGTAGACACCATTGTCATTGTCTTGGTACATCAGGAACATTCTCAAAGACCCATTTGTGCAGCATTAGACCTGCCCAAAAAGAAAACCTAAATAAAGAAGCTAGTAATGAAGAGTTATGTTTAAGAGAAGGCTCTTTGACTGAACTAGTTTAAATATTAATTTTATTACTCAAGAGGGCACTCTGGAACTCCCTATCATTATGGAACAATTAAACTGTAGTTCCTTATTAATTTTTACTGCCTTTCTAGGGTAATTAGTGGGGCATAATGTGAAGTGCATACCATTAATGAATAGCTTTTTGAATATGAGTGGGCAGAATCTTTTATTTGGCTATCCAGCAAGACAAGGCCTATGTAAAGAAGAGGGCAGACCCTCTTCACTCCTTCCTGAATTGAGATGAATACTGACAGTTCTCCAAATGAAACACCACCACCCAGCGTTTGCAGTGTGTGAAGGTTCTGGTTCCTTCCCTCACCACAAAGTTGGGTGCCAAGAAATGCAGAGTTCTTTTCAAACAAAGTCATAGAAACCAAGAACAAAATATTGAGATTTCCCTGAAGGTCGATAGTATCTTGAGGATTCATCTTTTTGGTTTCTCTAAGGTGGCATTTATGAAGCATCTAGCGTGTGCTTGGTACTTTACTAGGCAATATGATTATATTATTTGTCAAGATTACTTCATGAGATCGGGATTTTTGTCTTAATTATGTAGAAGAGGAAAACTAAATCCTCTAGTTTTCCTATAAGATGTTGTTTTTCAGTGCTAGTCTGGCCCTATTCAGTACCAAAATTTTCAACTGCTGTTTCATGCTGCCTCCTGGTCAGGTCCCATCTTTATTCATTTCCTGAATTGCTTTGATTTTATTTTTACTAAATAAATTCCATAAATTCCTTAGCTAATAAACCAGAACACCAGGTTCATTAGGAGCTTAGAGAGTGTAATGTGGTCCTTTCATCTTACAAATGAGGAAACTGAGGCACAGGGAAGGAACAGGAGGGGAAGGAAGGTAAAAAAGAAGAGAGAAGCAAAAAAAGAAGAGAAGATAAGGGAAGGGAAGTGGAGGGGAGAGGAGAGGAGTGGAGAGGAGCAGAGCAGAGTGGGAAGGCAAGGAGAGGAGAGGAGAGGAGAGGAGTGGAGAGAAGTGGAGAGGAGAGGAGAGGAGTGGAGAGGAGCAGAGCGGAGAGGAGAGGAGAAGGGAGAAGAGAAGAGGAGAGTCATTGCAGGTGCAGCTGAGGTGGTGAAGTCTTGACTGCCAATGGTTCCCTTGACTCCAAATCTGTGTGCCAAATCCCCAAATCCTGGCAGAAAAGTCTAATCCTAGCTGCTCAGGTGGGTTTTTCAGTGGTTGTGTCACCTGCTTAGAAAATCTGGTTAGGCCAGCATCCCTCTGTGGGAAAACAATAGCCAACTCTTATTCACTTGCAACCAAAATGATACCAGCCTGTGAAATACAAGTGATGTTGGCACAAGTCCCTTCCTACTTGACTGACAGCCCCTGACTGACCTTGGGGTGTGCTGCCTGGTAAACTGCTCTGGAGCATGAGGGCACTGCTGGCAGTCCATGCCAACAGGGTTCTCTTAGGGTCTCCCTAAAGCTTCCAGTGTCTCACGGGCAGGAAATTGCTGGGTTATGTGGTAGAGCAGGGAAAGGCCCCTTCCTGTGCTAGGCCCTGTTGTCCTTGGGTTCTTGTGAGCAGTACCTTGGGCTTCTGGCACTGTCTTTCCTCCTGGAATTTCACTAGGAAGTTCATGGAAAAAAAAAGAAAAAAAGGGGAGGTTCATGAGTTATGGTTTCATCAGTTCTGGTCTTTATTCCTTCATCTTCAGGAACTCAAACCCAATCTAAGAGCAGAGAACATAAAGGCTTCAGCAGGCCCTCAGCCAACCTCTCCCAAACTGGAGAAGCGTGATCACCAAGGAGGGAAACCGGGAGGAAGTGAATTTGTAGAATGCATAGAAATAAAACCACCCAACAGATCTGGGTATGCGACAGAAGTGGAGGTACAGAGGCAAAAACAAAAGCAGAATTAAGATGGTTCATGAAGATCATGGGTTTGCAAAGCTTATAAAACACTGAGAAGCACATGGTCATGCTTTGACCATCATGAAAACTGTGATGACATATTTAAAAAACAAAGAGAAGGGGCCGGGGAGATGGCTCAGGAGAATAAGTGCTTGCCTGGCAAGTGCAAGGGCGTGAGTTCAATCCCCGGTTCTGGAGAGAGAGAGAGAGAGAGAGAGAGAGAGAGAGAGAATACATGCAGGGAAAAAAGGCTGGAATTTTAATGTAACATGTATGTATTGAGTGTGGCCTCTGGGTTACCTCTGTGAGGCAAAGAGCACAGATATCCACATGGAGAGTTTATCGGTCAGAAAGGAATTCCTCATAAAAGTTGTCAGTCATGTCTTTTAGCTGTGTGGCAGGCAGCGACTGCCTCGCTCTGAATATCTGGATTCTGCAGCCACGGGGTAGGTAGGTGTCATGACTTAGATCAGAAGTGCCCTCCAAAGCCTTTGCCTTCTGAGGAGGGGCTTTGGAAGGTGACTGGATCATGAGGACTCCATAGTCACCATCGCTAGATTAAACCATTGAGGAGTTCAAAGCTGAATGTGCCCTCTGGAGTTGGGCCCTGGACAGAAGCAAAGTCACCAGGCATGTGACCCAGAAGGGTGAATTCTTGTGCCAGCCCTTCTCTTCCGTGAGGGTCAGCTTCTGCCGGGTCCCTCCACCATGTTCTTTCTGCCTCCGAGCAAGCAGGCCATGGGCTGGGTCCTCTGAAACCACGAGTCCAAATAAATCTCTGGTTTTTTTCAGTTGCGGGTATTGGGAGTTTTGCCATGACAAGAACATTCCTAATACATCGTGTATGCACCAGAGGAATTCTGCTGCGGCCCTTCAAGATGGTGCTGGAGCATTTACCATCCACAGTGGCTGCTGCAGGTTGAGGGAGATTAGGAACAACTTGAACTTTTTGTTTCTTTGTGTTTTATAAGGTTTCTACATTAAGCTTTTAAAAAATATATAATCACCCAAAACAAACATTATGCATAAAGACAAAGCAGCCATGCTCCTGCAGTCTGCCTCTCTACCCACCCGTACTATCCTCGGTTTTTATGCAATGACAGATGCACATGTCCTAGAGTTCAGATTAGGAAGGGCCTCTGGGGATGAACATTGGGGTTGTGATTCTCAGCAAGCTGCAAAATCACAAAAGGAAGGTGGAAAATTTCTTGCCCAAATCATCTGGTTTTGTTTGAACGTGCTCCAGCCCAGCCTCTGCCATGAAAGGGATCTCTTTAATGATGCATGCCATTTGTTTTCTTTCTCCTGCAAATTCTCCTGACCTTGAGATTTATCCAGTGGTTCTTGTAATTGGTGCAGTTTCCAGAGTCATTTGTATGGATGTGGTGTAATGAGGAGGTAGGGGGAGAAATCTCCACAGTCATCCTGTGCTTGTATCAGGTGAATTTATTTTTTATGGTTTTTGGTCAGATTGATTTTTGTGAAACACCCTGGGGTGTTTGCAAATATGAAAGTTCTTGTAGAGCTGGTTGCTTGTTTGCATTTACAGGAAGAATAAAAAGAAGAGGAAAAAATTGCTCTCCGTGCTGACAAATGCTGTGCTCCCTGGGAGTGTAGCAGGGAAGGATGCGGTGCACTTCCACCAGGAGGGAAAATTGGAGGTCTTGAGTGCCAGAGAGCCTGGTGTGAGGCTCCCATGAGCCCCGATTCATACCAGGCGGTGTGGGCAGGTGTGGGCAGGCATTGGCAGCAGTTCACGAGCAGGGGTAGGTTAAGATAAACAAAGAAATGAACAAAACCCCAAACATAATTAAAGGCTTTAATATGTCTGAACGCTGTGATGAGTAGGTTCTGGGGTCCCGTCTTGACTTCATCGGGCCTAATATTTGTCCATTTTGAACTGGCCTTTTACATGGAGTGAATACCTGTTAAACTGGTCATGTAAGTTAAAAATTGTGTCTTCCCCAACCCCGGACTAAACCAAACCAAACTTCTTTTGGCAAAAGTGCATAGCAGATGAACACCGCTGCTTCCTTCTGAGTCCGTGGTAGACATTGGTGACTAACGACGGCTCTTTCTATCGCAGAGGCAGAGGGGTTGGCTCCAGTGCCTAGTGGTCTCCTCTATCGTCTGGGGCAGAACACTCTTGGAATTGGTTTCAAACAGAGCCAGAAAGGGTGGTGACTCCAGCCAGCGTACCTGGGGAGGCTTTCCCGGCTGGCTCTGGAGCACTTTCCTGTTGAGCAGCACTGGTGGGCGGGTGGATTTCTCACAGTTACAGTCATGCCTTTTGGATAAAGCACAGTTGGCAAACACAAGCACCTGCGCCAGCGTTCTTCCTGCTGCTCCTCCCTGCTTTATCTTTCACAGGCACTGACAATAAGTCACTACGCCCACCGCGTTCTCAGGTGCGACCTGAGAGTCTCTCTCCCAACAGTTTGCCACACAGCTGCTATCAACAGCTGCGGTTTGTATGGAACAGGAAAGGTGCTTGGTCCCCTGGGTTATCTGAGGACAGGCGGCAGGCGCCTGCCGCTTACCTCTCTCTGTGAAGTGCTTCATCAGATCAGTGTCACTGGGGCTGGAAGGCGAAAAGGTCAGGTGTGAAGTGGTCAGTCTGATATTTAAGAGCCTCCATGATTTGGCTTTAGGTTTTATTTCTAATTCAACAGCCTGCATCTGCCACCAGGTCTTCTCCCTTGCTTCTTCATAGCTTGTCTTTTCTCTGCCCACTCAGTTTTCCCCACCTGGAAGCCCTCCCTCTGCCGCTCATCTAATCCTTGTCATCCTTGAAGGCTCAGCTCAGGGTCTGTCTGTTTCTCTGTCTTTTCTCCTGGGAGTGCCAGCAGTGATTTCCTTGTGCTCACGATCGCCAGGGCCTTTACAATTCAGTCAGCTCACTTGGCCCCGAATGTCTTCTCTTGACGTGTTTTTTCTTTTTCTGGCATTTGTACCAGGGATCCAACTTGGGGCCTTGTGCTTGCCAGGCAGGTAGGTGCTTATGCCACCGAGTTATTTCCTGGCCTGTTTCTTCCTTTCATTGCGTTTTTTTTTTTTTTAAACCAACCTAGGCCATAAACCATCTTGAAAGGTCCAGCTTCATCTTTTGTGTTGCATGCACACCTTGGGCGAGTACCCCTTGTTGATCTGGGGTGGTGGGAGGAGATGCTGCTGGAAGAGGAATGAGTTTCCACCTCACCTGCCTCCATCCCTGATAGAGGCCCGTCTTTGTTTCCATCTGAGACCTTTCAACTAGCATTGAAAACACAGCCGAGGCCAGTGGTGGTGAACTTGTGCATGTGTGTTGTTTGTTTTGCTTTTAAGACAAAAAAATATTAATGAATGAGTTTTTTTTTTTTTTTTCTTCTCTAAAACCTCAGCATCCAGCTTTAACCTCCATGTTGGTACTTTGTGGTACATATGGGTTTGGGTTGCATGTTGGTTCACCGCCGCTGGATGAGGATGTCCCAGAGAAGCGAACATTGCATTGAGAGGTACTTATTGTGGGAACTTCAAGGGGGCAAAAGTGCTTTGCCTCTGGCCCGAGGTGGGAGGCTGCAGTCCTGAAGTACGCGGCAGCTCCCCTTGGCTGTTCCTAGCAGGTTCTGGCGACTTGTGGTATTTGAAGTACTTAGTCTCCTGTCCTGACACTGAGGAGGAGTCACACTGTAAGCAGTTGCCACGCTGAACAGCCGGCCATGGTGGCGCCAGAGTGCTCAGAATCTGGAGACCACAGAGCAAGTGGCACTTAGTTTGTGCATTTACGTAACTCTTAGGAATTTTTAAAAAAACAACTTCAGTGTTACATTAAATTAATATGTAATCATACAAAACACAGAGAAGGTAAATACAATAGCTCTTTATTTTGGGATTTGATTTTTAGCAGATTCACTGTTTTGTGGGTTTTCAAAAAATATTAATCTGAGTTATTTATTGCAGATTTTTCACTATATCATGGGGTAGTGGAAAAGTTTAGAAAGCCTTAAAATATATATAAATACTGAGGTAAATATAGCTCCGCTGCTTCGCTGATCTTCACTTATCGCAGCAGTGTCTACAATAAGTGAGGGACCACTGTAATGGGCATTGAAGCTATTATTGCTTGGAATCTGGGTTTGCTCTTCATATTCCAAACTATATGATGATGTTTTATCTTAAATGATTTTCCTTAACTGCAGTGTCAACATATTTGTATTTCTATTTTATTTAGCTGATAAATTTGTAACCTACACATTATAAAGCTATTCAATGAAAAATTGGTATGGGAATGACTGAATTCACAGCTAGTCAGTTTCCTTTATGGTAATGCACACCAATGCTTAAGTTTCTGAGAATAGAAAATTCAGTGGAGGGAAGGGAACCCAATGGGTGATGGACTTCGTACAGGCCCAGGCTCTGATAATGCAATTTGAAAAAACTTCGCTCTATGTTCTCATCCGCCGCCCGCCAATTTCCATCCTCCCTCCACGGCTAGTGGGCAAATGCTGTGGTATTGGGGACACAGCTCCCAGCAGAGGCAAGCTGCCCCTGCTTAGCTGTGTTGCTTTGGACCTGCAATCATGTGGGATCTGCAGGTGTTATCTGTCAGATAAGAGATTGGGTGGTATTTTTTTTTTTTTTCCAGAACCAGGGATTGAACTCAGGCCCTTGTGCTTGCCAGGGAAGCACTTATTCTACGGCGCCATCTCCCTGGCCCCTTGGGTGTGGTCTTTAAACCCCACCCTGTGGTACCCTAAGGTTCCTTAAGTAGGGCAGGGGCATCTTTCTC
>NW_004524605.1:16683098-16693590 GCF_000260255.1 Octodon degus
TCTTCACAAGCCATTAAGTCAAGAAGAGCATGGAGGAAAGTCCTACAAGTCTTGAAAAAAAATTCCAACCCAGACTGATAGGCCCTGCAAAACTCTCTTTTAAGTTTAATAGAGAAGTGAAAGTCTTCAATGACAAAGAACAACTAAAGAATTTATGGTGGCAGAGCCAACTCTACACAGACTACTAGAAGATATTTTAGAGAGGAATCAAAATGACCACACTCCATGAATGAGAATGGAAAGAAACCACCAAATAGGGTAAACAATTTAACATGGGAGAAAAAGAGGTATACAACAGCAAGTAAATAACATGTCAAACATAAGTCAGTACATCTTAATTATAACCATCAATGTAAATGGATTCAATTCACCAATTAAAGGAGACTGGCAGAGCGGATTGGGAAGCAAAATCCAACAATATGCTGTACAAGACTTCATCTATCAATTGATTGGTTTATCTTTGAAGTTTTGTCCAGCTGGTAATTTCAATAGTTCTATGATTTGTACCTAAGAAATACAATGGTTTTCATGAATTATAAATAATGCTCTTTTTTTTTGTCCTGGCTTTATGACTTATTGATTTAGAAATAAATTTTCTGCAAGATTAGAATTCAATGTAGATGCTTTCAAAGTCCTTATCAATTTGAACAAGGGAAATTTGAGAAATCATGTACTAAAATAAAAGGTAGTCTACACTATACATCTTAGTTTTGGAATATGTCTATAAAATAAATGTGTGTACATGTTCACAAATTATGGAATTATTTTAAAGAAAAAGTCATTTAAGTCACATTCTAATTGTTAAATGATAATTCTCTTCTAATTCTAGAGAAGCATACAAGAAAATTAAGAAATCTTATTGGTAAATATCACTTTTCATGTTGTGTCCTAGATATTTCTTTAAAATAAGTAGTTAATTGATAGATCTTCATTTGGCCTCTGATCTGCTGCTTCTTTTTTTTCATGCACTTTATTGAAAATCAGTAATTACATATCATATTAAAAATTGTAGACAAATATTGAAGTGTGAAAGATATGATGTAAACAGAGTGAATTTTAGAGAAATATTTTTGAAATGAATATATAGCATGAGATTAATAATAGATTGTACATTATAAATAAATTATTACAAACTTAAATAATTGTCCAAAACAAAAATGAAGAAGAATTTACAGATCAGTCATATAATAGTTCACTCTTTGTCTGATCTGCTTCTTGATTTTGAATTTTTTTTCTTTTTTTGTATCAATGTTTAGGTTTGGCTTTTGGCTATGTAGCTTTTACTGTTTTTAATGTGAAAATATGCTCTCTTGTATTTATCATTCTTTAGTTTCAACACTGCTGTGGTCTGAAATTTTACCCTTCTTATTTGTTAAATCCTAAAATCCTGTGAGTAGGTTTCAGACCACTGTTCTTGATCCTTCATTTTGTTTTTTAATTCAATGAGACTTTTTGATGTGTGTGTGTGTGTGTGTATGTGACATGCATGACAATCTTTACTGCTCTTTATGTCATCAATTGTATGAAAGTTATGAACATAATACTATATATATATAAAAGAGCAAGGTTGCAGAGTGGGAGGTAACCTACTAATTGCCTTAGGGCATTATGTTGTGGATCTCGAGTGTCACCCAAAGGCTCTATGCTAATAGCTTGGTTGCCAGCCTGTGGCATCCTCCAGAGGCAGTGAGACCCTTAGGAGTTGTGGCCTACCTGAAGGAAGTAGGGCCACCCAGAGTGTGCCCTTGAAGGGGATACTAGGACCTTAGATTTCGCCCACCCGTTTTTGCTTCTGGCCACCATGAAGTGATTAGCTCTACTCCACTGTAGACTTTATGATCATACTTTTTTTAAAAAAAAATTTTTTTTTAATGTGTTTAGTACAGGGTCTCACTACAGAAATTGGACTTGTAGTGATCCTCCTGTTTTTTTTTAGCCTACCAAGCACTGGGATTGCAGGTGTGTGCCACCACACTCAGTCTTGATCGTGGTCTCAGCACACCCCATGGCCCGGGCCAGTACGGCAAGCCAGGGATGGTAAACCGCACCCTTATGTCTGCCTAAGCAGGAGCTTTAATCCATTGAGCTATCTGGCTGACCCTCTTATACTTTGCCTCGCTGTAGGCCCAGAAACAATGGAGCCAGCAACTATGGGCTCAAACCTCCAAACCATGAGCCAAATAAATCTTTTGACCTGTAAGTCGTTTTCTCAGATATTTTGTCACAGTGACAGAAAGCTGATAAATATACTTGGATAGTGCAGGGAAGGCTGCATTGTAAACAGCAGCACCATGGGCTGCAGGATGACCTCAGATATCACTCCAAGGAAAGCTCCATCCAAGAACAAATCTGATGGGTCCAAACACATTTCTCATAGCTATTTTAATTTCTTTGCTTACTAGGGAGGATGAGCAGAAGATGATTTTTTCCCCCAGGAAACTGTGAGCTCCTTAAAGGCTACAGTATAGTCATTTGTGTCTCTGGCTCCTGTCACTCTAGTAGAACACTATGAAATCTTTGCTGAATTGAACCTGACTGAGATCAATGCCAGACTCTGCCCTCTACAGAGGACTCAGTGTTTCAGTGACAAGCACATCCCTAAAAGTTTTAAAAGTAGGAAGCAGCTGTGTCTAGAATTCAAGTCATGACAATGACTAGAGTATTCATTTTGTTTTTGTAAAAGCAGAGAACTGGGAACCTCAAGGAATCAAAGAGAGATGCTTTACTCATGAAGCAGGTCCCAGGTGGTAAACTTTGAGTTCCTCTTTTGCTTATGTCTGCACCGTAATTTGTCATTTGCCACTCACTCTTACTTGGCCTGCTTGAAATACTTGCTAGAAGCCATCCATAGGAAAATCACCTAGTTCCTGTCTATCTCATCCCTATCTCCTGGCCAGTGAGTTTAAGTAGGTTGGGGTCTTGTGTCTCACTGAGAATCTAGGACATGTCTCCCAAGGTCTCTGCCTTGGGAAAACTCACATGTGAAAAAAACATTGCACACAATCTCAGTGGATACAACACCACATGAACACTTCTGTGACAATCATTTGTTCATGTGCTCATTCATTCATTCATTATTAATTGCTTAGATCCAGGTACTATATTAGAGACTCATGCATAATGTCCCTGCCTTCAAGGAGCTTATAGATTATGGGTGTAATCAGACCATTCCAGCACACAGTTGGATGACAGTGTAAGTCAGCAGAGGCATGGAAGGTATACAGAGCAAAAGCAAATAGCTTGGTACTGCTGAGAATGCTATGAAGGTCTTTTTGGAGAAGGTTATTTCTGGGCTCAGTGCTGATAAGAGGAAACAAATTTGACAGATTAATCATTTGTTTGCTTGTTTATTTATTTATTTATTTTACCACAGTGTCAGGGATTGAATCCAAGGCCTCAGGCATGCTATCCAAGTACTCTGCCACAGAGCTACATTCCTTGCTCTGTATTTGGTACAGGGTCTCACTGAGCAGCTCAGACTAGTAGTGATCCCCCTGTTTTCAGCCTCCCCAGTGCTGGGATTGCCAGCACACCTGCCCTCCATGTCTTAGTCTGCTGAGCTATCTCACTGGCCCTTTTGACTTATTTTGTATATCCATTAATGCTATTGATGTGTGGGTTCATGCTTTTTGGGTAATGTGAATAATACTGTTGTGAACATTGATATTCAAGTATCTATTTGTGCCCCTGCTCAATTTTTTAGGGTACATATTTACCAGTAGAGTTGTTGGATCCCATGGTATACTAGTCTGCTTTGTGTTACTATAACAAAATACTAGGAAAAAATTGTACATGGTTATGGTAAGAATATGATGAATGTTTAAATTTAAAAATTATTATTTCTCTTAAAATATTTCTTCCCTTGAAATGCATGTATCCTATAATTCTTCTATGGGAAGTAGAAGCAGTACATTCATGTTTTTATTTTTATTTTATTTTATTTATTTATTTATTTATTTTAAACATTTATTTATTTATTGTGTGTGTGTGTGTGTGTGTGGCCAGCTCAGCCCACCAGGGGGCGGGGCTGGCTGGCATGTGGTGCTGGGGGATCGAACCGCGGTCCATGTGCTTTGCCAAGCTTGTTCCAAGTAGGTGCTTTAGACCACTGAGCCATCTCGCCAGCCCCATTCATGTTTTTAGTTGGGTTGTTGTGGCTGCCTTGATAACTTGAATCAATTAAAAGTATCAACCATTCATGGTTGGTTTGACTTTGGGGAACTGCCGGAAGTTCTGTGGTGCCAGATCTGGTGAATAAGGTGGTTGAGGACGCGCCATGTTTCTCTGAGCCTTCTTCTCCACTGGATGATATATCAGTAGCATTCACTGTAGATTTGATTACACCTTGTAAAGACACTTATGAAGACTTTAGATCTTCTTCCAAGTGTCAAAAATGAGGTGAGAAGTAAGAGCACCGTGAAGGGGAGTGTCCTGAGGGGGATCGATGACAATGTGTCATCTATTATAATCTCATAATTTAAGCACTCACTATATAGTTAGAGCCTAGCATGTTTTCATCTCTCAGTGGACCAATGGGTTGTTGGGATATCTTGACTATTGTGAATAATGTTACAATCAGCATAAAGAAAAGTATCCCTTCAACATGCTCATTTAAATTCTTTTAAACAAATATCAAGAAGTGGGACTTTTGGATCATATGGTAGCTATATTTTAAGGTTTTGGTGGAAATTTTATATTATGTTTTTGTAGTGGCTGCAAAGTTTTATATTCTCCTCAATAGTAAAAAAAGATTCCAATTTATTTTTCAAATTATATTAAAAAATTTATCTGACATAAATATTGCACATATTTGTGGGGTATTAAGTGATATATATATATATTTAATAAAATTTTAAAATTTATTTGGTATAAGGTCTTACTATGCAGCTTGGGCATGTACCACCATGCCTGGTTTTAGTGGCCAGAATTGTGGGGCCAGCACTACATGTGGTACCAGGGATTGAACCCAGATCCTTGTACTTGTCAGGCAGACACTTAAGCCACTGAGCTATTTTCCCAGCTCCTTTAAGTGCTGTTTTTATACACATATATAGTGTTCAAATTGGGTAAACCTATCTATTCCTTAAAAATTTATCATTTCCTTGTACTATAAAGCTATTATGATAAAAACAGTGTGGTACTAGTAACAAAACAGAAGTGAGAATCAATGGAAATGATTAGAAGATGCAGCAACAACTCCAGAGATACTCAACCCCTTTATCTCTGACAAAGGTGCCAACACATCCACTGGGAGAAGGACAGCCTTTTTAAAAAATGGTGCTGGAAAAACTGGCTTTACACATGTCGAAGATTAAAATTGAACCTGTACCTTTCAACGTGCACTAAACTAAATTCAAAATGGGTATAGGATCTCAATATTAAAACAGAAACATAATTGTTGGAAGACAGAATAGGTAAAACTCTTGAAGACATTGGTGTAGGGAAAAGCTTTCTGAATAAAACCCGAATCTCAAGGAAGTATCACCAAGAATCAACACCTGGGATTTAATCTTACTGACAAGCTTTTGCACAGGAAAACAAACCACAGGGTGAAGAGACAACCCACAATGTGTGAAAAGTTTTAGCCAGCTGTCTCTCAGATAAAGTATTACTATTGAGAACATATAAAGAACTAAAAAAAAAAATCAGACCTCACAAATTCAAAGACTCAATCCAAAAATGGGCATCTGAGATGAATACACATTTCTCAGATGAAATAGAAACAGCAAATAAGTGCATGAGAAAATGTTCAACACCATGTCTGCATCTTGTGCAGCAAATAACCACTAGGAAGAATGTATGCAATGTGTTAATTATTGAAACTGTCCTACCAATTTGATTTGAAACTGTCTCATTGCTATTTGTCTCTCAGTAAAATTATGGAAAAAAATGTTCAACAACATTGGTCATTTGAGACATACAAATTAAAACAACACTGAGATTCCACGTCACCCCAGAAATAATGGCTATCATCAAGAAGTCAACCAATAACAAATACTAGAGGGGCTGTGGGGGAAAAGGAACCCTTCTCCACTATTGGTGGAAGTGCAGGTTGGTGCAACCACTGGAGAAATCAGTGTGGAGATTGCTCATAAAACTATGACTAGAAGTTTCATTTCATCCAATTGTTCCCTTTCTGGGTATCTTAGAAGAATTAAAAACATCCTATCACAGTGATATATGTATACCCATGTTTATAGCAGCACAATTTGTAATAGATAGATCTTAGAAACAACCCAAGTACCCATCAAACAAAGAATGGATACAAAGATGTGGCCTTTTTATACAGAGGAGTAGTACTCAGCTATAAAGAAGGATAAATTGGAGACTTTATAGATAAATGGCTGTAACTTGGGACCATACTCATAAATGTAATAAGCCAGACTCACATGTGAGAACGTTGTATTGTCTCCCTAGTATGATAAGCTGAAAGAGCAAATAAGATTCACAATCATAATATACTGCAAAATGGGAAGAAGCTGTTCAAAAGGAGAGAGAAACTAGGTTGGGAGAAAGGAGAAAAGGAAAGGAAAAGCAAAAATAATTTCTCTCTTTCTCTGTCTGTCTGTCTGTCTGTCTGTCTGTCTGTCTGTCTGTCTCTCTGTCTGTCTGATAGTTGAGACAGTTATACTACTAATTTCTCTTAATTCATTGTTTGGACAATTAAATGCCTATATATTGTACTGTGAGTAACTAAAGATAACACTATGCAATGTATTAATTATTGTTATACCTCTGTATCCTTTTATTTACTCTAAAAAATGCATTTGGTACAGGGTCTCACTGTGCATCTCAGACTTATAGTGATTCTCCTGTTTTCAGCCTCCCCAGCACTGGGATTACAGGGGTGCACTACCACGCCCAGACTTGGTCACCTGCTCAGCGCTCCCAGGGGTCAGGGCTGATGCAGCACATGGTGCAGGGGATTGAATCCTGGTCTCTGTGCTTGTCTGAGCATGTCCTTAGTCTGCTGAACTATCTCACCAGCCCTTGCCCTATATTCTTGTTCTGAAAATTTTTTTCTCTTTAAAATAAAATTAACAAAAAAACATAAAAATAAACCCCAATTAAAGCCTTAAAAAAGATATTCAGCATTTTTTTTGGCAAAAGTGTTTAAAAATGCTTTATTCTAGCTTCTTGAAACATACAGCATGTTGTAGGTATCTATGATCATCTTACCATGCAATAGAACACCTGAATTCTTTTGTTTTTCTAACTAAAGCTTAGTATCTGCTGAAGGGCTCTAGTTTCTCCACATCCTCACCCCTACTGTTCATCTTTATTTTTTTCTGGTCCTGGATCTTGAACCCAGAGAGCAGTGATCCTTTTTGCCCGCTTTTTCTATATTTCATCATGTGAAAAATGTCTTGGTAAGTTCCTTGGGCTGGCTGTAAACTCATGCCTCTGTTTTCTGGGTAGCGGCCACTGGGTGTACCACACTGCACCAGATACCTTTTGAAAAAAAAATTAACAGCCATCTTAACAGGTGTGAGGTGATGTCTTGTTTTGCTTTGCATGTGTTTGCTGATTCACTATATTAAGCACCCTCTCACGTGCTGGACATTTATGTTTTCCCTGGAGAGAGATTTACTCACATCGTCCTCCTCTTTTATCAGGTTATTTGATTTTCTGCTATTGAGTTGTAGCAGTTTCCTATCTATTTTGGGGGTTAACCGGCTATTAGATGCCTAATTTGCATGTCTTCTTTACCCACAGTAAGCTTTTTTCAGTCTAATATTTGTGCTGTTGCCTGTGGAAACTGTGAGCAGTCTCGTGAGTTCGTCCTTTGTTCTTGTTTATTTAGTAATTTTGGTGTCTTGTGCATGGCCTTGTCACCAAGATCAGTGTCGTTGGGTTGGTTTTTGTGTGTGGTGTAAGAGTTTAGTTTCATTATTTTGTACATGAAAATAAACTTTCCACAACAGCATTTATTGAAGAAACTGTCTTTCCTCCTTGTGTATTCTTGGCACTTCTGTGGAATATCACTGAAAACATGCTAAATTTATTATTAATTATTGGTGCATGTATATCAATTAAAAATGTGAAAGGAGTTTCATATTGGATTTTACAGATTATTTGCTTACTACTTTTTATGATTTTTTTTTTACCTTGATTTTATCTTTTTGTTTGGGTAATCATGTAGAATTAGCAGATGGTTTGTTAATTGTGTATAAGCTCGACTCAGAATCCCTGGAGGGCTTGTTCAAACAGTTAGCTGGGATTTAACCCCAGAAGTTTATGATTTAGAAAGTCCGTTACTGTTGTGAGGCCTACATGCTGGAAACTGCCCACTTGACACACTTGGGAATTCCTGAGGTGAGACTATAACTTACCATCAGTTTTAAAATGTAAAACAAAATTTTATGAATGCTGTATTTAATAATTGCTGCAGTGTTCCTGGTATTTCCAATATTTATCACTTACATTTTTTCATTTTTTTATATTTTATAACCACCAATTTTCTAGTTAATAATTTTCATAGCACCCCCCGCCCCATCTGCCCACGCCAACTTAACTTTTAGCCCAAACATTGATGGCATAAATGGCCTTGACTAAAACATATAGACTGGCCTCATTAAGGAAAAAAAGTGCTATTAATCACATTCAATCAATAAACTCTGAGTTGTTTGTATTGTTTTCCTTGAATAAGTAAGACGTCCATGACCACCTCTCTTCAGCATGGGTTTGTACTTCCTGATGCATATTAGAACTAACTAGAACTTACCTACTCCTCAGTCTGCACTTTGCTTCCGGTGGTCCTGGTTTTATTGCCCTGAATGCTGCCCAGCTATGAACATGTTTTTAAAGATTCTCAGGTGACTCCAGTGTGGAACAAGGGCTGAGGACTGCTATTCTCTGTGCTGGGTCTTGTCCAGAATTTTTTTTTTTTGTGTGTGTATTTAGGACAGGGTGTACAGGGTCTTATTGGGTAGGTCAGACTCATAGTGATCCTCCTGTTTATGGCCTCCCAAGGGCTGGAATTACAGCCCACTACGCTGTCTCAATTGCCGTCTCAGCACACCCCAGGGGCAGAGCCGGGCCCTGGTATCAAACTCCCGGCCCCTGTGTCTGCCTAAGCAGGTGCTGTAATCCACTTAGCTATTTGGCTGGCCCTCAGGATTTTTTATATCTACTAATCCAAAAGTCTTGTAATTAACTTAAAAAATAATATTGAAAAGATCCCATCTCAAGTCAAGGCATAGAATATTGTCAGAGCATTTATAGTGGCAAAAAGTGTCTCAGTAGTTTCTTCTCTAACACACACACACACACACACACACACACACACACACACACACACACACCATTCCCAAGCAAAGATGCTTGTCTTTTAATTGCAAGGAAGAGAGAAACAGGACATTAAAAGACAAGCTTCATTGAAGGGATCAGGGTGGGAGCTCATTCCTCATCCTTAATAGAGTCTCTTGTTCCATTATTTAAATTCTGGCATTGAAGAAATATTCAGTGTTGAAACATTAGGACAGATTAATAAGTGAAAAGAAAAACACATCAGTGTCTATTTTCTATTTAAAGAAGAACAAGAATCAAGTCTAATCGTTTTAATCATTGACAGTGTTCCAGGGCAAATGCTTCATTTTGAGTTTGAAAAATGACTTACGAGCAACAGCTGCAGAAGTTTTGTCCCCGGTGTCTGTTCGGGGAGGCAGATGTGACTCTTTGATCTAAGCTAAAAAAAGGGTGATGGTTAAGCCGTGCAGGCACTGCTGTGGCCTGGTGCTGGGCTGGCCCATGTGCAGCGCTGGTCCAGCCTCCTGAATATGTTTGATGCAGAGGTAGTGAGATTGTCTTACTCTTGCAAACAGACTGACCTCACTTGCCTGTCACATTGCTTGGTGTTCTATCTCTCACTTAAGTAAAAATTTAATCTTGTCTGGGAGGTAAAGGAAGGCATATGTGTGTGAGACTTTCATCTCTTCTGTTACCCAGAGCGTCTATTAGGTTAAAGTTTATGACCCAAGCAGATTCCTTGTTTGAAAGCTACCTGATGAATGGGATGCAGGACAGCTCCTGTGGATGGGCAGAAGGAAAGCTTAGGCCTAGAGACACCTGCCTCGGAGGAGAGGCTCTTACCTGCTGGGGTTGGGGGTGGTGGAAGGGGAAGAGCAAAGGACCTCATGATCATTCTGGACTGTTCTCGTCAACTTTTCCAAGTAATTAACTCTCCCAGAAGAGACTAGACCGGGAAGAACCTGTAAGATCTTCTGTTCTACTTGCCCCAATTGACAAATGAGAAAACAGCCCAGAGAGGGGCTGTGGCTTGCCTGAGGCCACACAGCTGTTCAGTTTGGTAGTATGGAAAGAAATTTAGAGTCAGATCTGGCTTCAGTGTGTAGCTGCGGGCCTAGGGAGGTATGGTTCTTCCACTCTATCTTCAAGATGGTAAGTCAGTTTTAAAAAGGAAAAATATGATTTACAGAAAAGATAATAGGGCCTGGGAAATAGCTCAGTAGAATAAGTGCTTCCCTGGCAA
>NW_004524605.1:16693752-16694668 GCF_000260255.1 Octodon degus
CAAAAATAAATTTGCTCAAAGATAAAAATTGATTCATGCCCCAGAGGCCAATGAAATTGTAACCCTGGGGACAGAAATTCAGAAGTTAAAACTATTCTCACATTGTTCTGTTTAACTGTCAATAGCAAATTCGAAGTCTCAGATAATCAAACAAGACTATATTAAACAATGACATTGAACGGACACAATGATATTTTATTCGGAAGTTTAAGATAAATTTTTGAAGAGTTAATATAAGGCTATAATGAAAACAAGTCTGTCTTAAATGTCCCTCAGTGTTTTTACGTCGTAGGACCATGTAGTATATGGGCTTCCCGGGGCTTTGGCTCCTCAAAGTCCATCTTTGTATATGATGCAACAAAAAGGTGTCCTTGGAAACAAAGCCTCTTTCTATCAACTCTTCATGTATCAATCAAACTAGTCAGGGTTTGAAATCTCAGGCCCAGGATTGGCCAGATCTTCACTAGAAGCCCAAGGCAACGTCCTTGTGGACTTACCCACCAAAGGTGGAAATCAGTCAACAAATTAAAGCTTTTTGAGCAGAAAGTGGTGGGACTGGGTGATGCTGCCCAACCCTTCTTTTTGAGGGGAGGGGCAGTGATCGAAATTGGTTCCTTGCTTCCTGCCTGCACCTCAGTGCCACACACACAGTTCGGTGCTTCCTGGAGGTCAGGTCTGGCTATGGGTTTTGGCCAGGGTCAGCCCCCCTAGAGGTTGTCTTGGGAATGGCTGCTTCTGAATTTTGCATTTCAGTGCTGCAGTTATTTGCTTAAACAATCCCTTGCTCTGAGGCTGGTGCTGACCCCACTGAACACTGCTTGGAAATAAGACGGGTTTGTTTGTCTTTCCCACAGCTCATATCTGCCCCGGAGCTGAACTGGCTGCGCTCTGCCTCATATACCTGCAGAGATCAGAG
>NW_004524605.1:16695188-16700845 GCF_000260255.1 Octodon degus
CCAGCCCCTTATCCTAACCATTTTGAATACACAGATACAAAATGGACATTCATCTGTATCCCCTTTTTTGTTTAGTTCCGTTATTTGAATATTATAGGTATGTTAACTCAGCAGACTATTCTAGAACAGTCCAGTTTTAATTTTTTTATTTTTTAAAGAGAGTACAAATTAGAATTAAAACAGAAAAAAATGCAAGTGATACAGAATTTCACTGAACAAAGTAATAATGAATTTCACAGTATTTGTTGTCATTCATAGTGTCGCCTTCCAACCAGTTATTCATATTACCAGATATCTGCATGTAAAATTGGGAAAAGAAAGAAAAAAGGAAAGAAATGTTTAAGAAATTAAGAGAAAATGTACAAACAATTGAAAAATGAGAAAAATCAAATTATGTTTTATCTGCTCCTTTCCATAAACAAGGAGAAATGCATGGTACAATTATGCAAACCATCCTTTTTACATACATAAATAAATCTCTTTAATTTTTAACAAATGTATTTTTTTAAAGAAATGTCTTCATTCATCATTGAAGGCTTTATTCATTATTGAAGGCTTAGGAACTACCAAAATGTGTTAAAAAGAAATTAGGATCACCTATAATACCACTATCCAGAAGTAACAACTGCTAACATTTTACTGTATTTACTTTCAGACATACTTCTAAAAAGTTGAGATCATATAGTTTTATTAGCTTTTTAACTGTGATTGAAGCCAGATATAATATTAGTCAGGGGAGGTGGGAAGTGTGTTTGCTTGTGTTGCTGTTGCTTTGTTAGCTATCTAGAAAGGAGAAGTAAGTGGAAACGGGGGAGTTGCAGCCTATGGATACCAGTGAACTACCATCCCAGCAGCATTTCCGTCCAAAGAAGCAATCCCCTGGCTGTGTGTTGGGCTAGCAGACATGAGGTCTTAGCGAGCAGGGATTTTGGAGCTGCCTACCTCACTGTATGTGCAGGAAGAAGGTGACTGAAAGGCTTTGTCTCTCTGGTCTGATGATGAACTACAGACTTCCCCGACTTTGCACATGGGCACTTTTGCCCACCCATTACCCAAGCCATTTCGCCTTCCATTGGAAGGTTCTGCCTTAAAAATGTGTCCTGAATCTGATCTCTCTTGCTCTCTCTGCTGTTATCTCCTTGATCTCTCCCCATAGTGTGCACTTGGATGACTTTGATTAATATTTGTAGACTCAGAGACCGAGGATGTGGACAGACATACTGTATTCATTGAGAGCTTGCCATAGGGAGGAAGTGAGCCATCTTAATTTGTATTTTGGCAGAGACTCAAAGGCAGGCATGGGAATAGGAAAGCTGCATAGTGAAAGAAAGGCTGTGGGTTGGCTCTGATCAGTGGGAAAGCCAACTGGGGACAGACTAAGAGTGGAACATCCAATATGATTGGATAAAGGTACACAGTTAGAGTTTCCTGGCTTTAAATTGGCAGCAGGAACAAGATACTGTGCATGTGTCAGTTTATTAGTCAAGTCCTGCCCTTTTGGCACTAATTGTTATAGGAGTTATTACTTGACTTCTGGGATGTTTGTGTCTCTAGCAGACATTGGTTCTAGTGGTCTGACTTTCAGCAGGACTGGCTTTCTGGACTGGCTACTGAAGATAAGGAGCTGGTTTTCTGGATGCCTACAGATTGCAGTTTAGAACTCTGTGTATGAGCTAGCCATTGTATATTTTGTGTCTTGTGCAGCATTCAGAGTTTAATGGTGTCCAGTGATGAACGCTGACACCAACTTGATTGTCAAGTAGCTCCAGTAATAGCTCTCCTCACACCATCTGGGGAGACTGAGGATCCACGAGGTTACACAGCCCCCTGTGCTCACACAGTTAGCAAGGAGAAGAGCCTGGCTCTAAACCTGTGCAGTTTCAGTCCTGAAATCACTGGCTGCCTCCCCTGGCTGCTGAGAGACTGGCTCGCCCAGTGCTGGTGAATGTGGGGGCAGACAAGAGCTGAGCATGGAGCCTCTCCACCAGCCGGATTTACATTTTGCTCTGCTCATTCACGCCCTGAGGAGGTCAATCTGTTCTGTAAGATCTAACATATCTATTATCATTTCAGCAAAAATTTTATTCATTTGTCTTTTTTTTTTTTTAAATACCCAAATGGGCTGTAGGATGCACAGAAGTGGGTCTGAGAGAACAGAACGTGCTATGAAATCTTTGGATGTGTGCTTAGGAGTCAGGCTGCCTGTATTTGAGTCTTTGCCTCTTCACATGGTAGCTAAAGACCTTGGGCTGATCTCTCAATTGATCTAAATTTCAGTTTCCAAATCTGTGTGTGTGTGTGTGTGTGTGTGTGTGTGTGTCCCCGTCTATCTATCTATCTATCTATCTATCTATCTATCTATCTATCTATCTATCTACCTACCTACCTACCTATCTACATACCTACTTACCTATGTACCTACCTATGTATCTAATGCTTTGTCAAGTACTACTTAACCTATGAATATGCAGATTGAAATAAGAGATAAAAAGTAATTGTAGAATTCCAGGGCAGGTGGTAAGTGCTCAATGTAAATTAAAATGCAAATATTTTAGAATGTCCCAGGGTTGGGGAGATAGCTCAGCAATGTAAGCACCTGCCTGACAAGCACAAAGACCCAGGTTTGATCCCCAGTACCGCATGCTGTGCTGATCTCATATCCTTGGGCACGTAGTGCCAGTCTAAAACTGGTGGTGCATGCCTGTAATCCCAGGGCTGGGGAGACTGAGGCAGGAGGATCACTATAAGTCCAAGATGCATAGTGAGATCTTGTGTCTAATAAAAAAAAATAAGAAGACCATTCCTTCCTGTGGTTTTAACTAACACAATAAAAAATGGGAATTTGCATTATTGACAGTTCGGGCTAGAAACAAATGTCATACATAGTACTTACTCTTTTAAAAAAATTGCCTAGGCAAAGTGAAGACTTGTAGGAAGGAAGAAGGCAGCAAGTGGCATTCCTCCCTGTCCCCACCCTGCTGCCACACATGGTCACACCCCCAGGCACTATTCATTTTTGTGATCCTCCAATGATTGTACAGGAAAGGAACTGAATACAATTATACTTTTCCTGATTGAATTGAACAATTGTTCTTTGTTATCCAGATAAGTACATAATACATTAAGGATTTTAAATCCTATTTATTTTTCTTTGGGTCATGGTACTCACAATAAGCAGAAGCCTGATAAATAGGTCTCAGCTAGAGGAGTTGTACAGGGCTGCCTCATCTTCTGTTTGCTGAAATAATAGCATATCAAGGGCCTTATCCTATTTGGGTACAAAGCACAACAGAATGATTCAAATTGTCAAATTAAAAGAAGAAAGAGATCCACATCCACAATGCAGCTCATTTTCTGCCTCAATAGCATCATCCAGTGATCAGGGAGCTAGAGAACTTGGCACAAAAGAAACAAAACAGTGGGGGCACAGGGCTGTCAGTCCTGGATGGCCAGAAAGGGTGGATTTGGGGTCCTACGTCATGGCCATAGGAAGGGTGGCACAGAATGTGGGTGCAGATGCAAGAAGGTGGTATGTGTGTGGGGCTTGGGAAACCTCTTATGTGAATGCCTTATTTTCTTAGTGATATAGAGAACCAAAGTCAACGGTTGAATGTAGAATCAGGGGATCGAAGTTTGAAAAGAGGACGTGGCATACAAAAGTCATGTAGGAGGATGGGGGTGTGAGTGGGCTGACATTAAGGAGCTCCACCAACATGACAGTGAAGTCACCCACTTGGTGTGGCTGTGTTTTCTTCAACACCTGCACCTCAGAGCCTTTCTCAACCTTTAATTGACAAAGGTGTGGTTCAAACAAGTGAGTTTGGTGAAGAGAGATGTGGGCAAGAGGAAGCAATGGTAATAGTGGATCAGGGTATCAGAACTATGTTAGGGTTGCCAGTGATGGCGTGGCTGGAGGGCGAAGAGGCTGTCAGGTGCCTGGAGGTAGGAGCCATGGATCATGGGTTGCTGTGGGATTGAAGGATCATAGGAGTCAGAATTCTAGAGGAGCTCATGGGAAGTGTGGAGGCATTGCCAGGATGGTGAGGTGCATGAAACTGAGCTTTCCCAGGGGCTTTAGGGGTTGGAAATGGCGAAGCCTCAGGGCTGGTGAGGTCACCAGAGTGAGTGGCTGAAGAGAGATGGAGACCTTCTTCATTGGAGCTGAGCACATCAAGGAACTTAACAGAGCAGGATATTGGAAAGATCAAGAGTGTAGACCTTGAAGTCACCTCAAGACAAAGTGGTATTAAAAAGAGTAGCAGTGGGTCAGGGGCTAAATGATCAAGGAAGGATTTACAGAGAAAGAAGGAAAGGAGAAATGTTTTGGAAAATAGAAGAAGGGTTTTGTTTCCTCTCCAGAATTAATGGGAAGACGAGATCACGGCCTTCAGTTGAGAAGCCTTCAGGGGAAGCCACTTCCTTGGGACAGGGCTGGGATTTGGTTTCAAAGGTCTTCTGGAACATTCAGTGAACAGGCTGTACAAGAAATGATAGACAGCAACCAGGAAAGGGGGTGTGAATACACGTGTTGCTCAGAGAAGAGACACGGGGGAGGTCAGTCCCATAAGGAAGGGAGGTGACAGTTGATTTGAATAATGAAGAATGGAAGGACACTGTCCAGGCAGACAGAAGGGAGGAAGGAGAGAAGGAAGGGGTGGACAGAGGCGTGGCAGCAAAGTGGAACTGGGGGACTGGAAATCGATGAGGGTAGAGAAGGAAGGGTGAGGGTGGCCCAGAGCGGGCTGTGGCCCCATCATGCAGTACCAGAAGGGCCCCATTTGGAATCTGAAGTTGGGAAGATTAAGAGCCACTGAGGTAAGACAGTGATTGAGTTTGTTAAAGAGTTAAATTTACCAAAATAATCATTGTGTGCTTTGCATTTGCTTATTGCTGTCTGTCTATGACTGGGCGTGTGTCTATGTTGGCTATTTTGATGCCAAATATAAGGCTGACTCTAGTTGTTCCATCACAGATTGCTTTGGCATCAAAACAATATTCAGTATTTGGCAAATACTAAATATTTAAGGCAAAAGCAGAGCAGCAAATAGCTTGATGAAGGAAGACAAAGACTCCTGATGGTTGGCAGTCTTTGTAAGGACACAGGCTGGATTTGTCTGCCAAGTTTATACCCGATAGCAAACCTAGCAGTTTATCCTCTGCGACAAATGACAATTTTTATGACCATCTTTATTAGTAAGATGGGACTAACCATTCTTTTTTAATTTTTATTTTCCTTTTTAATTTTTTATTTAGTACAGGGTCTACAGGGTCTGCAGAGTCTCACTACATAGATTGGACTCCTAGTGTTCAGCCTCCCAAGAGCTGGGATTACAGGCACACATCACCAAGCCTCGTCTCTAACTGTTCTTATTTGAAGGTCTCTGTGTGGATTAAATATCATGTAGTATTGTACGTGTAATTATGCAGTATTTTCGTTTTATTTTATTTTTTAATTTTTTTGGTACTAGGAATCAAACTCAGGACGTGGCACTTGCCAAGCAGGCACTTGTGCCACTGAGCTGTCTCTCTGTCCTTATCACACAGTGTTGTCACAAGTAAATATTAACTAATATTTATGGTGTATTAACCTATAGCCTGCATTTCTTACCTTATTTTTACTGTGATTTGGGTGTACATTGGAGTATCTGGCCCCAGGT
>NW_004524605.1:16702567-16706337 GCF_000260255.1 Octodon degus
TTTGCCAATTTCTATGTCTTACCTATTTTGTCTTTCAGCAGATTAAGTATTTGTGTTTTAATATCTAGGTCTTTGATCCCCTTTGGATTTGATCTGAGTACAGGTGAGACATGTAGGTCTAGACTCAATCTTCTGCATGTGGATGACAGGTCTCTCAGCTCCCTTCTCTAATGAGGCCATCTTTTCTCTAGGGTAATTTTGGCCCCTTTAGCAGAGAAGGTTGAATGTGCACAGGGTTCTCTCTGCAGCCTCTCTTCTGTTCTATAGCTTCTCACGCATGGAGTATCATTTCCCAGCCTTTCATTGTTCCACTGTGCACTTCCTTTTGAATGTGTCTCCAACAGGCAATAGGAGGCTGAATATTTTAGGTCCAATCTGGCTGTCTGTGTCTTTTGAATGGGACACTAAGCCTACTGGTGCTGAGGGTTGTCACTGTGAGGTGTTCGTTGAGTTCTGTCTCTACAGTTTTCCTCCAGTGCTGATTCCTTTGCTTTTTCCTTTTGTTCAACTATTCTGCTTGTTAGATATATGCTTACCTGCTGGCTCTCTGGTGCTGTTGCCACGTTGTCTTTTTCTAGGATTCTCCTGCACATTTTGTGCAATGCTGGTGGTCACGTATTTCTTGGGCATGGAAAATCTTTACTTCTTTTTTAAAAATTAGTTTTGAAGGATAATTTTACAGGATGTAAGAATTTCCTACTAGGATTCCAAAAGCTTTGCTCTGGGCTCTCCTGGGCTTTAAGGTTTGTGCTGGAAAGCTGCTGTAATTCCAATAGGCTTGGCTTTATAAGTCATTTGCTGTTTTTCTCTGACAGCTTTTAATATTTTTCCTTCTTGTTGAATTTCTAGAATTTTGATTATGAAGTGTTGTGGAGAAATTTTTTTTCTGACCATGGCTATTTGGGGATTCTGGTGGCCTCCTTTATGTACTTGACTATTGAATTCTTTCACTATATTTGTAAAGTTCTTTGCTATGATTTCAATAAATACATTTTTCATACTTTTTGTGTCACCCAATTTTTCATTTATTCCTGTAATTCTGATTTTTTTTTGGAGCCACCTGGCAGCTGGTGGATCAATTTGCATGCTGTATCAGTGATCACTGGAGACACAAATTTAATGCACACTATGTTAATATATAAGGATTTACAAGGTGGGCTTACAGTACCCACCTGCAGACTCAAGGTTGGAAGGGGGACAAGGGTTGTGTACGTGCTAGAGACTCAAAGGACCAGGGCCTTTGGAGGTTTGCAGCGATGGCACTCACTGTAGCACTGAATGCAAGTCTGAGTCAGGAGGCTGAAGGCTCTGTGCTGGAGGCTGAGGCGTCTGCACTAGAAGCCAGGAGATGACACCCAACATGAAGGTGAAAACTTCTTTCCTTTTAATCCACTCAGGGTGTAAGTCTACCCTGAGTGAATCTTCTGTCTTCAGTGAATCCCCTCAGTCACACCCAGGACTATGCTCATCCAATGTAGTGGGTGTTTCCTACTCAAATTGATACATCAGTTAACTCTCACACGTGACATCTTATTGTTGGGGAAATATTGAGTTGATAGTCTGCTCCACTGAATGCTTTCTATTAAATTGTTCATATCTTGTATTTTTGCTTGTTTTCTTTACCTAATTTCTAATTAGTTACCAAACTGCTCATGAATATCTTATACTGTCTTTTAAAAACTTGATTAGTTTATTGTTTATTTTTTCTTTAAGCTCATTGACCATTTTATTATTAAAAGCCTTTGCGTATCTAATAAGGTTCTTTATAAGCTTGCTAAACATCTTACGAATGTACTTATGTGTTTCTTTGTTGAGCTCTTCAAGCATTTTAACTATTTTGCTTTTGAGAGCTGTAACTTCTTTCACTTTAGTGTTCATGAAGTCAGCTTTGAGAGTTAAGAGTTTTGAGAGGTGTCTTTCTTTTTTCTTTCTTTCTTTTTTTTTTGTATTTTAGGGAAGGATGCACAAGGTGTTCAGCGTCTCACTACTAGATAGGACTCGTAGTGATCCACTTGTTCACAGCCTCCCAAGAGCTGGGATTATAGGTGCACACCACCACACCCAGTCTCAATTGCCATCTCAGCACACCCCGGGGGAGGGGCAGCACCATAGGCCTGGGGATTCAACCCGGCCCCTGTGCCTGCTTGCAGGCACTTTAATCCACTGAGCTATTTGGCCCCCTGCCTTGCTTTCTTATATTTCCATTGTCTTTGTCCTGTAAGCTGAAACACTGCTGCTACTGTGCAGAGCTCTTCGGTTAGAATCTGTCTTCCTGTGGTGTGTCCCTGTGGTTTGTTATGCTTTGTTGTTTGTACCCCTACCCTTCTTCTACTACTCAGCATAATGAGGTGTCCCACCTCATAGTATCCCACCTTCTGGCAGATTGTGTTTACAGAGACAGATCCCCTTCCCTGGGAGCCAAGGTTAGTGTTCCAGGTTGGTTCATTCTTCTCTCTGTGTTTCCTTCAATTTCTGCAGTTTCTCTGTTGGCTGTTTCTTGATTCCTAGGCCTCTTCTTTCTTTATTCTTTGCTTGGGTGTTGTTTTTCATGTGTTCCAATTCCAGGTCCTGGAGAGGCTGGTTTCTACTGTTACTACTATCATTTCTTGGCTCCAGCTTTTTAGACACACACACACACACACACACACACACACACACACACACACACACCCCTTGATCCTACCCACAGGGATTCAGCTGTTCACTGGCCAGGGGCATGGGCTGAGTGCTGCTCTGAGCTCCAGGGGTGATTCTAATGTGTAAACAAAGGCTGAGGGCTCCTGATACTCAGCATGCTAGCCCCTGACCCTGCAGGATGCGCACAGCCTGCAATCCAGAAATGCACAACTCCCTTCTCCAGAAAATCAGAAAATCTGGGGCTTGGTGCTCAGAAATCTGTTTTCAACAAGCTTCCCTGGTGACAGAAATCACACCCAAATTTTAAAACCACTGATACAGGGCAAAAAGCTCGCAGTGGTTAATGGTCTTTTGTGTTTCTGAACTTGTTCATAACTCATAGCCCAGACCCCAGCCCCCCAGCCCACCCCCTCCCCATGGGAAGAATGGTTAGATTTGGATTTCAGATTTCTTGTTCCTTGGCTTCATTAATTTTGTGATTTTATTCTTTCAGACATCCTTGTATTGTCCTAAGAAATTTTAGGTGCCAGGTCTTGACAGTATGGAGCTGAGTTAGGAAGACCCATTCCAGGATCCTATGGGATGCACAATATAAAACTAGCCATGGCTGACTGGGCTGGTGGTGGGCAGGCTTTAGTAGGGTGAACTGAATCTTCTCTTCATGTCATCTGTTCTTTCTTCATTGCTTATGTGGAAACCTGTTCTCAGATATGGATTTAATCCCAGTTGTTTGTAAGTTAGAGTGGACCTGAGTCATACAACTGGGACAAGGTACTGTGTCTGCTTCTTGGTATGCACGTAATTGTCCCCACTCCTTACCCCAGTTTAGGTTTCTGTCACAACGTGCCATGCTCACTTTTCTTTTTTGGTACTGGTGATTGAGCCTAAGGTTTTACACTGAACTACATCTCCAGCCTTTTCTCTACCTTTTATTTTTTACTTGAGACAGGCACTTGGTAAGTACCTGGGCTACATGGGTTAGAAATTATAATCATCCTGTCTCAGCCATCTAGAGATCTGAAATTATAGGCATGTTCTACCATCCTTGGATGTTGCTTTCAGTTTAAGTGGTATAGGATGGTCACTGGCTTCAGCACCACAGATGTGTGTGTGTGTGTGTGTGTGTGTGTGTG
>NW_004524605.1:16706597-16708850 GCF_000260255.1 Octodon degus
TTTGAACTGGGGATTGAAATCAGGCTCTTGCGCTTGCCAAGGAAGCACTTATTCTGCTGAACTGTCTCCCCTGCCCCTATATTTTCTTTTCTTTCTTTCTTTTTTTTTTTTTCAGAACCGGAGATTGAACTCAGGCCCTTGTGCTTGCCAGGGAAGTGCTTATTCTACTGAGCCATCTCCCTGGCCCCATAAATATATATTTTCCTGTCCTTTTTTTTTCTTTTGTCCTTTTCTTCAGACCAGTTGCTCCTTCCCTTTGAACAGATTCTTTCTCTTTTACAGTGTGTATTAGACTTTTCAAATTTTATTTGCTCTTCCAAGTTCTTACACTACTGAAAAAAATATGATGCTTGCACATGCGGGTCTAATTTACTTCACTTATGAGTATGGTCTCTAGTTGCATCCACTTACCTATGAAAGCCTCAAGTTTATCTGTTTTTTTTTTTTAAATAGCTGAATAATACTCCATTGTGCAAAAGTACCACATCATTTTTATTCATTCCTCAGTTGATGAGCATTTATGTTGCTTCAAAGATTTAGCGATGACAAACTGTGCTACTATAATTATGGGTGCACGTATATCCTTGTGGTACGATGTTTTCAGTATTTAGAAAAATATCCAGAAGAGGAATAGCTGGGTTGAATGAGACTTCCAATCCTAGCTTTTTGAGGGAGCTCCACACTGATTTCCACATTGATTGCACCAGTCTACACTCCCAACAACTGTGGAGAAGGGCTCCTTTCCCCCCACAGACCCTCCAGCATTTGTTACTGGCTGACTTCTTGATGACAGCCATTCTTTCTGGGGTAAGATGAAAGCTCAGTGTTGTTTTAATTTGCATTTCTCAAATGACCAATGACGTTGAACATTTTTCATACATCTATTTGCTATTTGTGTTTCTTCAGCTGAGGAATGTATGTTTATCTCAGATGCCCATTTTTTGATTGAGTCTTTGAATTCTGAGGGCTTGATTTTTAAAAAAATTCTTCATATATTCTAGATTGAAGTCCTTTGTCTGAGAGACAGTTGGCTAAATTTTTTCCCCAGTGCATGGATTTTTTTTTAGTTTGATGATGATTTCTTTTGATGCACAGAAACTGTTTAAAAAGATGGGATCGAAGTTGTTAATGCTTTGCACTGCTTCTTGTGCACTTTGGTTTTACTTCATGAACTCTGCCTACCCACCCCCCTATATTTTCAAGATTTTTACCTACTTTGTCTTCCAGGAGTTTTTTTTTTTTTTTTTTTTTTTTTTTTTTTTTTTTTTTTTTTTTTTGCAGAACCAGGGATTGAACTCAGGCCCTTGCACTTGCCAGGCAAGCATTTATTCAACTGAACTATCTCCCTGGCTCCGTTCCAGGAGATTTTGTATTTCTGTTTTAGTATTAAACCCAAGATGACTTTATTTTACTTAAATGTTCTAAGTAAGATAAGTTTCACTTTAACATTATGAATAATAGTAACAATATATTGTTCAATAACTTGGAGTTTTTGTTATACACTCATTACTATAGTATTTTCTGATTCTGATGTTAATGAACAGGCAGTCCTTAGAAGTTATTCTACTAATTTTGATAAAGGAGTAACTGTGGACAGAAAATAATTTAAGTAATATATTTATTACTATATTTAGTACAAATCCATATAATAGTACTACATATGCAACATTAACTCCAGCACTGCAACAAGGATATATATTATCCTATTTTTTCCAAAAGACTTAAAGATGTACACAAACCTAAATTATATATTTGAAAAGTTAATCATCATTCTCTCTAAGCAACAGTTATGGGGGGGTCTTCATTTTCCTCTTGTGGTGTATCACAGTTATATGATAATATGCCTACACTTTGCCCTAAGTGCCAAGGATAGAGCTTCTACATTCTTGGTATTTCTTGAGCAACAGAATTACTTTTATCATTTATGTTGAGACACTGGACTCTACCTGTTTATGCTAATGGAGTGACTCCTGGTTGGCCCCCAGAGGCTACAGGATGGAGGCTGGCCATGCTGGACAAACAAGCCATCTGATTAGAAGACTGGAGCTTTGAGCCCCATGATCTAGGTCCAACCTTCTGATCTTTAGGGAAGTGAGGGGCCGGAGATTTAATTCAGGTGGTGGAATGGTCTACTCAATGGGATGCATGCAATGAACCCTCTGGACACAGAGTTTCCTGGCTAGTAAACACACTGCTGTGCAAGGATGGTAACACAACTCAATGCCACGAGTGCAGGATGTGGAAGCTGTGCAC
>NW_004524605.1:16729838-16730621 GCF_000260255.1 Octodon degus
ACATCTCCTGATTCTAATCACTTCCCAAAGACTCACCTCTAAATACCATCACTATATGAATTTGAGGATTTCCCAGCTCCAACCATAGCGAGAACATGTGCTTTGTTTCCAAGTGTAGCAGAATTTTCCTTCTGCATGTCCTTAAGATACTTTCTCTGGATACTTTGTTATTCTATGAGGTTTTTGGAGTCAGATTTGTGACCAGATGGAGATCTTAGTTTCAGTTGGGCTATGCGAGCTTTCTTCTAATTATGCATGTTCTAGATTTTGACCTTTAAAAATTAGTATAGCTTTCAATTGGTATACTTCTTTTTCACAGTTGTTCTTTCTTAATTAGGTGAAGTTTTCTACTAAAGGTTTGTTAGTGATACACTCTGGTGCTGACCATAACGTCCGGGAAGTGTTTTCTAAAAGAGGTTAATGAACTCTGACCCAAGAGCAGACTTCTAATAGCAGACTTGAAATTCACCGTCATTTGTATTCCTTGGTGTGGCTAGACAGTCTTTGCTGTTCATAGTAGAATTCACTGTCAACTTGTTCCACTTCCCACTACCTAAAATTTCAGGTTCTTTTTGTTGCCATTGGAGCATGTGTGAGCTCGAGCGAGAGGGAGGATTTGTTTTACTCTACAGTATGTTCTGATAGTACCACCGGTAACTTGTATGGAAATTTACTTGGCTTGTGGCTGGAGGCTGGAAAGTCCAAGATCCAGGGGTTACCTCTGATGAGGGCCTTCTTGCTGCATCTTCCATGACAGAAAGGCAGAAGTCCAGCTATGAGAGA
>NW_004524605.1:16731917-16747637 GCF_000260255.1 Octodon degus
TATGTCCTTATCTCCTTGACTTGTACTGGGTGGGCTGGAGGTCTGAGATTGCCTTTTCTTCCTTTGTTTTGACATCTTTGATGCTCCCATTGTTCACCTGGGCTCAGCAGTGATGGGATGGTGGTCAGCAAGACTCCCATGACAGTGGGGAGGTGGGCTAGCCATACTCAACATGTGTGAAGTCCAGTGTGGCTTCTGCTTTGGTGAACGAGGGGTGCAAGTTGCAGTTCAGGAAGAATCCTAGGATGAAGGAGTTAGACCAAAGCCCTGCAAGGCTCTCACAATGGTGTGGGGATAGGACAGGGCTACTATGCTCCTGCTACTGGTGTGTTTGTGGGTGTGTGGGCCAAAGCTCAGCAAAGCTCCTGAGATGGTGGTGATGGTGGGACAGGGCTCATCAGATCCCTGTAGCTGTGCAGTGTCTGCCTGCCTTCTGCAGAGTTGGGATAGGCCACCACAGATCAGCAAAGCTGCTGCGCTGGTGGTGCGTGGGGGCTGGACTCGCTGCTTTGTAATCTATGCAATACTATTCATCAAATATTTGGTTTTTCTTTTGTCCCCAAAATACTTGAATATATTAAAACCTTGAAGTGTTTCTTTTGTTTACTTCCATTATATTTAGAGTTTCATGTCTTATATTTAGGTCTTTGATCCATCCATCTTGAGCTGATTTTTATACAGAGTGAGCAACACTATCTAGATGTACTTTTCTATGTGTGAATATCCAGTTTTTTCAAGTAGCATGTTAGGGATCTTTGCTAAAAATAATTTGACCTTAAAATGCATGGAATTATATATGGGCATTCTGTTGTGTTCCATTTGTTTATGTGTTTTTATGTCATTGTCTGATTACTATAACTTTGTGGTGTAATTTGAAGTTAGGCAAATGTAATTCCTCCAGTTTTCTGCTTTTTACTCAGAATTGCTTTGGCTATTTGGAATGTTTTGTGTTTACACATAAATTTTAGGTTTGTTTTTTCTAGTTTTGCAAAAAATTCCATTTGTATTTTGATAGAGATTGGATTGAATCTATAAACCATTTTTAGTAGTTTGCATATTTTATTACTTATTTTTGTTTTTGAGACAGAGACTCTCTATGTAGTGCAGCTTGGCTTTGAACTCACTTCTGAAGCCCTTGAACTCATTTTTTTTTGTGGTACCTGGGATCAAACTCAGGCCCTTGTGCTTGCCAGGAAGATACTTAAACCCAGCTAGCCTTTAACTCATGACAATCCTCCCGCCTCAGCCTTCTAAGCTGTGGGATTATAGGCATGTGCCACTATACCTGGCTGTGAACATTTTAACACTGTCATTATTCCAGGCTGTGAACATGAAACATTTCCCCCAGTTTTTTGTTGTCCTTTTCAAATTCTCTCATCAGAGTTTTAGATACCATTTATATTCTGTGTGATTATAGCTATGGTGTTCATCCCGCATTTATGCAATTTCAATTATATAATAGAGTATGTGCATGCACATCAGTGGGGACAGCTCCCTTCATTGGTGTTTCTCCTGGGGAGTGTACCCATGTCTTTAAAAGAAATACTTGGCTTGGATTGGGGCTGTATAGGGTGAATCTTATGTAACCAAAAATGCTACTAAACTGACCCAAATAGTAAGGATTTGTTAGTCATTTTTCCATTTCTATAACAAATACCTGAGCTAAGTCAACTGAAAAAGAGACACTATTCATTTTGACTCACAACTTCAGAGGTCCACAGAACTTAGGTCTGATAAATTTTGGAACTGGAGAATTTAGATGCATAGAAGATTCATAGTACTTTCTTATTTTGTAATTCTACTTTTGAGAACAGGCTTAAAGAGATACACTAGACCTAGTACAAGTAATTATTTTCCAGACTAGGGACTGAACCCAGGAACTCCTACATATGGAGCAAGACGCTTGTTACTGTGGTACAATGCCAGCCCTTTCCAATTTAACTTAATTTTATTTTGAGATAAGGTCTCACTAAGTTGCCCAGGCTGGCGTCAATCTTGTGATCATCTTGCCTCAGCCTCCCAAATAGCTGGGATTACAGGTAGTTGTCACCTCACCTGGGTATATATTAATTTTTTTCCAAATCTTTTTTTTTTTTTTGTAATTTTTACAACAGACCGTATACTGCAGTTGAGAAGTTTGAAGTTTAGAAAACTTAATGAATTATAAAATGTCACAGAGTAGAGCTTAGTTAGTCAAGACCAATCTGATACTAAATTAAAAGAAAAATTCCAACTGGCCATATATGAAAATTTTAAGAATCTGGCTAGGGTGGTTTAGCCTGGTGGTTTTTTTGAGGGGTTACTTATGTAAAAGATCAGCCTTAAAAGACAAGGGACTCCTGCCACTGGGACACATGAATGAGTGCAGAGGACAGTATGCCAAGTGAAATAAATTAGATGTGTAAAAACAGAAAAACATAGTATGATCTCACTTACATTTGGATTGGAAAGAAAGAAATTTAACTCAGAGGGTAAGATGGTGATTTCCAGGGATAGAATGGGGATTATGAGATTTGGGGAGATTTAGGTCTAATAGTAAAAACTTTCATTTATAATGTGAATAAATTCTGGAGACTTCAGTACAGCATGAAGATGTACTCGAAGAGTAGATGTTGTATTCTCAACTCATTTACACAAATATAACTATGTGAGGTGACAGATATGTTAATTAGCTTGATTGTGGTAATCATTCACAGCACACATGAATATCAACACATCATATTGTATATGATGGGCTCACACAGTTATTTACCAACTATATCTTCATGAAGGCGAGGGTGGGGAGGAAGTAGCTACCAGTCACTATTTTTCTTCTGAGCAAGAAATAGGAGGAAAGAGAGAAAAACTGCAACTTCAGGGAATGAGGCTAGAAATTATGGGAATTTTTTTTCCACTGATACAACATTCACTTGACCCTGGAATTTGTTTCCATATATTTAAACAGAGAGAAGTTTTGCTTACAGCTCATTTTTATTATAAACCATCTGAGAGAGGAAAAAGTAGCCTAGCTGATCTCCTTTAGCTCTTGAACGTTGCATTTGGCAAAAAATGGTCTGAGACAACCTGCACCACAATTGCTTGGGGTGCTTACTTTGGGGATTGGCACTTCTAACACTTCTTTTCCTTTGTCAATCATATCAGTCAGAAAAACACCAGTACAGGGGAATTTAATTCAAGAAAGCAGCTATTTTATCTATTTGGGAGTAGCAAGACATCTTACGTCTAGTAACTTAAACTAATAACCATTTAATAGTCCCCGTGAGTCTGTTCATCAGCTGGATTGCTTTCCTGGTCTTGGCTGAGCTCTCTTATATGCCTGTGGTGGGTGTCAGGCTAGCTAGGTAGCTCTGGTTCTGGAGTCCAGATGGAGAATGGCTGGGGCAATTTGGTTCTCCCTCCATGGTTCATCTTTCAGCAGGAAAACCTGGGCTTGTTCATGTGGCAGCTTGGTAAGTTTCCAAAAGCACATGGAACCATGAAGTCTTTTTATATCTAGCATCAGAATTGACACAGTAGTTCATGTATTCTAGTTTAGTAGCTTAAGGAAGTTGTATGGCCATCTTAGACTCCAGAAAAAGAGGGATCACCTTCACCTTTTAAAAAAAATCTTTAGAAAATAATTTTATTTATTTATTTATTCAGTACAGGATCTTGCTGTATACAACTCCTGTATATTATAGGATACAGCTCAAACTCATAGTGATCCTCCTGTTTCAGCCTCCCCAGCACTGGGATGATAGGCCAGCACCACTATGTTCAGTTTCAGGCCTGCACGGCCTGCCCAGTGTTCTGCATGACTGCAGTACTGGGGATCACATCCAGGTCCGTGTGCTTACCAGGTAGGTGCTTAGACCACCAAGCTATCTCCTCAGCCCTAGGCTTCACCTTTTGATCAAATCAGTTTTCCTTTTTTTAATAATGTATTTAATACAGAGTCTATAGAATCTCACTACACAGATGGGACTTGTAGTGATCCTCCTGTTTTCAGCCTCCCAGGCACTGGGATTACAGGCATGCACCACCATACCCAGTCTCAGTAGTAGTCGTCTCAGCACACCCTGGGGACAGGGCCAGCATGGCTTGTGGTGTTGGGGATGGAACCCCTGTCACTGTGCTCTGCCTTAGTCCTCTGAGCTATCTGGCCAGCCCTGATCAGAGCAGTTTTTAAAGTCACTTTGCTGTGGAGAGAGGAAAGGAGTTACTGGACCATTTTCTGTTAGTACAGTTGCCACTAACCCCATCTGTGGTTTTGCTTTGTGTGGCTTCAGTTACCCGTGGTTAACATTGGTCTTGAATTATTAAGTGCAAAATTCTAGAAACAGAAGCTTTTAAAATGTTGCACAATCTTGAGTTTCATGGTGGATTCTTGCACCACCCCACATTGTAGCTGTCTCAGTTATCTCAGTTGGCTACTGAATGTCACAATTCAGAAATTTTGTTTTGAAGTATCCTTCATTTTACTTAGTAATAGCTCCAGAGTACAAGCATAGTAGTGCTGGCAATTCAGAGACACCCAAGAAAAGTCGTGAAGTGCTTCCTTTACAAAGAGGTGAAAGTGGTTGACTTAATAAAGAAAAGAATAAAAAAAAAAAATCAAATGCTGAAATTGCTAAAATCTCCAGCAAGAACTAACCTTGTATCTGTGAAATTGTGATGGAAGCACATGAAATCTGACAAGTTTTGATGCTGTGCTTCAAACTGCAAAGTTGCAGCCCCAGTGTGGAGGATCCCTTGAGCAGCTCTCCTTGAAAGAAGAGCGACTGTCTCCATTTTGACTGAGCTGAACCCTATTTCCCCGTACTGATATGTACAGAGCTGGCCAGGACTTCTGTTTATCCTTTCAGTTGGCCTTAAGCAATGTATATTGGTTCAGCTGAGGTGCTGGTGATGATCTTTGAAGGTGTCATATGTTTCCCTGGTAACCTACACCTGTTGCTCTTTAACATGAGCTGGGTTGAAAGAGGATGAAGAGCCACTGCTCCATGCCGCCAGCTGGGATCGAGCCTCAAGACAGAGGCTATGACTTCCTGGGGCTTGAAAGACTACATCAAATCTGAAGCACCAGACCCCTCCCAAAACATTAGGTATTATCTCAATAGCATAATGCAGATTACTTTCTCTGAATATCCTCTCTGTATACGGCAGAGATAAATGTAGGCCACCCACTTAGCTCAGCTCACAGGAGTCCCCTGCTTCCCACAATTCTCAGTCATTCCTCCTCAAGCCACTCCTCCACTGAATGGAACTGAGTGAAGCTGTGAATCAGCCTCTTTGTTCCAGAAAGCCTTCTTCATGACTTAGGGCCCCTTGGCTCTCCAGTAATTATAAATGTGTTTTAGTGTCTTTACTTTTGCCGTGGGATGCGCTGGGAGTGGTAGATTGGAATTAATTTGGTGGGATTCCAATAATGTATCTTTGGGATTACAAATATTAACTTGTTTGGCTGAGACGAGAACCAGGAAGGGACTCCTATACCTCAGTGCATAATAAATTCTAGGTGAAGACAGAAAAGGGCTTTCGTTTGTTGGTGGAAAAAATGAACAGGGAGTCCATTCCTGCTGATAGCAACATGTTGTACGAGGAAGCACTGGGTCTACACAAAACTTTAGCAAGTGATCTCCTGAAATGAGTGACACCAAGCCACTTGCTACAAGGAAGGATGGTCACACAGATTCAGGATAGGTTTGGACTGGAAAATATAGAAACTGCTGAGGGGCTGCAGCTGCTGCCATTTTTCCAGCAGAGCTGACGAGAAGAAAATAGGTCCTCATTTAGTGATCCAGTTAGCTCTTAGCTGTTAATCTTTTACTTTGTCTAACTTATAAATGAAACTTTATGATGGTATACATATGTGGGGAAAACAGTATACACAGGGTTCGTGTATCCATAATTTTAGACACTCCCTGGGGGCCTGGGACTATAATCCGCCCTAAATGTGTATGAGAAGGTTGGGACAGGCAGAAGGAAAAGGAATATGGTGAGATGAGGCTGCTGGATGAGGTGGCCGCCAGGTTGAGGCCTATGTAGGTGGCACTGGGGCTTGCATGTGCCATGTTGCAGCTGGTCAGTCACTGGAGGGACACCCCTGCTCCCGAGGCCAGGACCCTCCCTTCAGCCTCTCAGGGTGGTGTATGCTGGCTGAGCTTATTCAAGAGCTGGTATGAGGTTCAGGGGATGTAGTGTGTAGGCCTTCAGATTTAGCTGTACAAAGCAGGCTATAGAAATGCATAAATGCCACCTCTGGATACACTTCTTAGACTCATTGTTCTAATATGCTATGACTCTAGGAATGCCTCATTCCAAAGATGGCCATGGCCAGAGTTGACTATGGATGAGTCAATTCCCAGAGAATTATCCTTGTTTATTTTGGATGGTGGTTTGACTGGGGATAGGAGTGTGGATAATTAATTTGAATGGGCAAGAAAATTGGACTGTCATCTTATTCATCAGCATTCAAGAGAGTTAGAATTTATGGAAAAGCAATAGACGTAAGAGTCTTGCTGCTCACATCTCTGTACTTAGCCATCAGTACAGAGACTATTTACATGCAGGTGTGTGTGGTGGTGTGGAGAGGCAGGGCGCCAGCATGAAACTGTGAGTATATGAATCAAATGGAGATAGAAGCAAAAGTCAATCAACTACAAGTTTATATGAAGACGCAATTCTAGATTCTCAATGAGAAAGATAAATTTAAATTTATGAGAACATTGCTAGAGAAAGCCAGTATTAGGCCCCAATTTTTCCACATGCCCCACCTTTGAGGGTAGAGATGCAGGAAGCAGAGGGAGGAATAACCAGTACTGGTTGCAAGGGTGAGTTTATTATTGAGGAGTTTATGAAAATTGCACAATGAACAACTCAGATGCTTAATTCAGGATCCCAAAGATACTTAAATATGCAGTGGATTCACACTAATGGATTTTAAATATTCATTCCTTTCCTATAAGAACTACTTAGCAGTGTAGGACCAGCCAGATAGCTCAGGAGACTAAAGCGCTTGTTTAGACAGGCCCAAGGACCAGGGTTCAATCCCTGGCTTGCCGTGTTGGCCCTGCCCCTGGGGTGAACTGACATGTTGACTGAGACTGGGCATGGTGGCATGTGCCTGTAATCCCACTGCTTGGGAGGCTGAAAACAGAAGGATCACTACAAGTCTGATCTGTGTGGTGAGACCCTGTGTACCTTGTACTAAATACATTAAAAAACTAGTTAGCAGTGATAATTTATAATGAAGATTAATAAATTATTGTCTAAAAGTGGCCTGCCAATGTGAAAAATCAGATCTGAATTATCTAAGCTGCTTTAGACACTTTAGAAATTATGTTTTCCATTCTTCTTCATTGTATAATGAAGCCAGGGCCCAGGAAGCTGAAGTAGCTTATTAAAAAAAATTAGGACCAGAATTCCCACTTCCTGATTCCCAGTCTGGTGGGTTTACATCCCCTGAGCTTTGCCAAAAACTGCACCTTGGATTTTGACAGTGACTTAGCCTAACGCTGTGTGGAACATAGAGGCTAAGTTTTCTAGATTCATCAGAATCATCGTTGCATACTTTTTCAAAGTAGATACACCTGGGGTTGGGGAGATGGCTCAGTGGAATAAGTGCTTCCCTGGCAAGCTCAAGGGCCTGAGTTCAATTCCTGGTTCTGCAAAAACAAACAAAAAAAAGTAGATACACCTGGAGCATAACCCATAACTTCATAGGAAGTAGATGTGAATGAACATGGATTAAGAGTGTTTATTAAAAGGCAAAAATTAAAAACAAACAAGAAACTCCCATCTAACTACCTTATGATATATTCCGATGTGTGGCCTGCCATTTCCCAAACCCAAACCTGTGCGGAGAATATGATTTTAGGGACTGGCTGGCAGAAGAGAGAATTCTTCCCAGGTGTCTCCTTCTCGTTGCCGCTCAGGTGAAGCTGTGCCCTGAAGCATCTGTTTAACTTGGTGACCTCCTGAAAGGCTAACTCCAGATACATCTGCATTAGATATTTCTATGGGCTTAAACTTGATCCTTGTATCGACAGAGGAGAAGTCAGGATAAAGGTGTTTACCAGTGTCAGGTTAGCTCTTCCCAGTTTCTGCAGTGCAGGAAAGTGTGGGATGACACCCACCTCCAATGTTGGTTCCCTGGTACCAGGTTGTATTTACCCAGTAGTTACCATGGAGGGCAGCGCTAGGGATAAATGGTCTAAAGAGACATTGCTTTTCCCATGCATTCTGCATACAGGTCCTGCAGAAGCACCTGGCTCATATTAGGTGTTCAGTAGATATTTGTTGATTGAGTGAGTGGAAAAGAGACCCTCATGGATGTTAGCTGTGAAACATCTGTAGTTAATATATGTGGAGTCACTAAGTCTTCTTTTTCTGGAAGTGTGCTTGAAGTCTGAGTGCAATTGTGATGCGTCCAATAGAGCTCCCCAAGGCCTAATGTATGATGATAAATCATAGGCCTCCTAGGTGTTCAGAATCGATTTCACACCTCATCCATTATCATGAGCAGAATGTGTGAGAAAGTCCCTTCACTGTGGTAATACATCAGCTCACAAAAATAAAAAAGAAATGCCTGCAGATCAGAAAAGGAACCCTGTTATCGTCCATGGTGCTAAATCAGCCACCGGGACATTGATGGATTTCAGGGGCGATTTACATTTGAATCATGGCACCCTGAATGTGTCAAGAGGAACATATTTTATGAGCAGCATGGAATGAATTAAAAAAATCATTTTTCATTATCTGTGCTCAGAAAGTAAGTTTCTCTTTGTAGAACTATTAGCTAAAAAATTGGAAAATAACTTACTATCTAGAACGATAGTTCTAGATATATGGGCTGTTGAAATCCTCATCACATGCATAACAGACAGCCTTGGCTGATCACAGTCAGTTTTCCTGCTAGGTCTGACTAGTTAGTCTTATTGCTTCTTAATCGAAACCTCTAAGAAGCCACTGCTGGTTCATCCACGTTGGAATGCTGATCTGAGATTCACTGATATTTGCTGATCTACAGTTTGCTGTTTATTATTATTTCTGTAGAAAGGTAACACTGGCATACTAGTAGGAAATGAGAGAATGAAAGATAAAAGAAGTAAAAATACAATGGATTTAGAAAGCGTCTTGTGATAATTAACTATGGTGTCCATTTGAGTAAGCAGTGCCTAGTTGACTTGATTTAGTGTAGTCCTGGACCTGTGGAAAATTGGCTCACTGAGGGTGGAAGATCCCCCAGGGTGGGGGTAGAACCAACCAATGGGCCTGTGACTTGGAAGGATTAGAAGAGAAATGAGGAGGTCTTTCAGAGGAGGTCCAGTCTTTGTCACTACTGCCTTTACATATCCGTCTGTAGGCTTCCAGCGCGAACCCTTCTGCTTCCCGATAGGGCTTGCTTAGGACTCTGCAGTGAGCTTCAGCACTTTGACTTTTGACTGTTTCTTCCGTTCTTCAGTACACAGGTGGCCCTTTTGTGTTCTTCTGCAACTGATTCAGGAGGCAGTCATTGGAAGCCTACCTTGTTAATCCTTATATGTCTGTTAAATCTGTTCCTTTCACGAACCCTAACTGATATAGGTCTTGACTTAAATAAGCTGAGCCTCTCCTTTGCTTCTGGGAGGAATAATATTCAGTTATAGATTAAAGATTATTGAGGGCTGGCCAAATAGCTCAGCAGATTAAGGTGCCTGTAAGCAGGTGCAGGGGACAGGGATTCGATCCTGGGGGTTGTCGAGACAGTCCCACCCCTGGGGCGTGCTGAGACGGCAATTGACACTGAGCATGGTGCGTGAGAACCTGTAATCCCAGCTCTTGGGAGGCTGTAAACAGGCGGATAACTAAGAATCTGATCTAGTAGTGAGACCCTGAACACCCTGTAGACCCTTCCCTAAAATAAAAAAAAAATTATTTCCTCAGTAGTGGTGTTGCATGAACCGAGCTTTTGGGGCTGCATTGATCAGAACTGCCTTGGTCATAATGTACGCACTTGTGCCCCACTCAAGGCTGAGTCAGAACATCTGGGGTTGAAGCCAAAGCATTGGACTAGAGCAGGAATCCCAGTGCATCTACGTCACTCTGAAGTTGGAGAACAACCTCTATATGCAGAGGTAAGTTCTAATCTAATTTCCACCATGCACTTCTGGGCAAATGTGGGTGCATCCCCTTTCTTAACCTGTTTTTCTTATCTTAAGGATACATAAGTAACACCTATCCTATATGTCAATATCCCAGCGAAATAATGAGGTGCACCTGAGCTAGACAGCTGCTAATGCTCTGGAAAGATAAAAGTGATGCAAACATAGAGTACATTGCTGTCCACCTGTTATGCTTGGTGGGGAATAGTGCAAAAGAGTGATTTTAGAAAGTGTATGATAACTTTATCAGGAGTCAGTAATATCAAAAACCAGACTAAAATAGGGGAAAAGCAAAACAACTCTGCCTAAGAGACCAGGGAAACACTATAGTTAGCAGTTATGGTTAATAAGAACCTTCTGTGGAAATTTCACTAGACTTAAACTGGGGCCTGATCCAAGACGGAATTACAAGTGAATACGGTAGGACCATGCCTTGGTGTGCATGCGGGAGCTTATTCTGCTGCTGTCCTTCCTGAGGAATGGCTCATCTGTTTGTCCTGAAAGCCTACCTGGCATTTCAGTATTCTCTTGGCACATTAAAAAATCTATTTGTTACTTTTTATCTGTTAATTAAGTCATGTCTGTTGCTGGTAACCAGAAAACATGAACTACACTGTCTCATCAGCAAGTTAATTCTGAAATGCTAGGAAATTGAATGCATCGTTCATCTCTGGCTCCTGAGTGACTGGCACAGTTCTTGAAGGCGGAAGACAGGAAACATTTGCTGCACAACTAAACTGAGAGCTGCCCGAGTGCTGATCTTACCTGGAACAGCTCATGTCTATGCTCCCTTGAAGAAGAGCAATAATGGGAACAAAGTCTGTGTGGATGTGTGATTCTGGTGCTATTTCTGAATGGGAGGTAAGGCTTAAACGAATTTACAAGAAATTGTTAATGAGAAACTTGAGTTGGAGCGCGGCCCCATCCATGTATTCGTGTATTGTCTATGGCTGCTTCTGTGCTACACCAGAGTCAAGTGTGGATGCTCTATTTAGGACAAGGTTCCATCCAGTAAGCCTTTCGTAAGTTGAAAATTCCATAAATTAGAAAAGTGTTTAATGTAACTTATTGAACACTGTAGTTTAGCATCTGAGTACGGTGAGCATTGGTTGTTTATCTTCATGACTGCGCGGTTGAAGGAGAGCTGTGGTTTGCTGCCACTGCCCAGCATCTTTAGACACTACGGGACTCTGTATTGCTAGCCAGGGAAAAGGGCAAAATTACAAGGATGTCTTTTGTTGAATGAAAATAGCTTTCTCATGAGTGTAAAGTTGAAAACTCTTACCTAGAATATAAACAGATTATTCTTTTTGTTATCTAAGAGAATACAAAATAAAAAAAAAACATTAGAAATGATACAGAGCTTCATCAAACAAAGAACAGGAATTCAACTGTAGTTGCTGTATTGCACGACATTGTCTTTAAATTAGTTGTTCAGATTATCAGATATATGCATGCAAAATTGCACCAGTTCCTCTTTAATAGTAACAGGCAGGTAATAAGGCTTGGAGAGCCTAAACGTTTGACTGTGTGACCTTTACAGGAAATTTTGACCCCTCGTCCAAGGGCATAGAGTTGCTGTGTAGTGGAGAGCTACTTTCTTTCCTCCGGATCAACAGTTTGCTCCTCCCAGCTGTTCTGGAGTTTAGGAAGCTGGCTGGTGCGGGGGTCGGCGACTGAGCTTGTCAGCATGTACTCCTGGGATCAGCATCTTAGTAGGGCCACCTGTGATCTCCCTGAGTATCACTCTAGAGCAGCTGTGTCAGAGACGCTGGAGTGCATGCAGGCATCTGTTTAATAGGCCTTCAGGTGATCTGGATACTTGTTAAAATTTGAGAACTACTGGCCTATGGCAGTGAGCTTTCTAGCATCTGGTTGAGTTGTGTTAATGAGAAGAGGGGAAACAAAGAGGAAAAAGGGCAAGCTGAGGTATTCATTTGTTGTCTCTTATCTGATGGGGATCATGTATTGACTTGAGTGTCCCAGCTTCTGTACTGTGGTCCTTTCAGGATATTTTCAATACTCGGGTCCCTTTTTTCATTCCTTTTGGGCCCAGGAGTGGTTAGAGAAAATCCTCTATTGCTAGGTGGGTTTTGTATCCCCAGCTACAGGTATCTTAGCCTTCCCACACCTGTGTAAATCTCTATTAAATGCTTTTCAAATTATGCTAATGAATGTGCTTCTTGCTGGAATCTTGATCAATATGACATATATGGAATGAGAGGTAGTAAAGATTTTTAAAGCCCAGGGGATAGAAAAATCTTCCAAGAAACTGTAGCGGGGCTGCTGTGGTCACAGAAGGCTGGTGGCGGGGGAGTGTTCTTGGTTAGTCTCTTAGCTTAGGTAATTTTAAATAGAATGTTTTTCAAGCTGGGGAAATGATAAGTGCAGAGGTAGGACCTTTTGGACAATAGTGAGAGGCTATATTTGGCTGACACATAATGTCAGCTTTGAGAAAACTGTTGTAGGCAACAGGGCAGTATTGAAACTTTTTAAGTGGGTAAATAATATCTCCTGCTTTGATAGCAGCTGCCCTTCTCTTCTTAATTTCTTACACATTTCTTTTTTGTTTCTTCTTCCAATTTTACACATATATATGTGGTAATATGAATAGCTAGTTGGAAGACAACAGCTGTTGTATGTATTGCAACAAATACTATAAAATTCATAAATGAAATTCTGTATCACTGGTAATTTTTCTGTTTTCATTCTAATTTGTACTCTATTTTTTTTTTTTTCAGAACCAGGGATTGAACTCAGGCCCTTGCACTTGCCAGGGAAGTGCTTATTCCACTCAGCCATCTCCCCGGCTGTACTCTCTTTAAGAAAAACCTCCAAGTTTTTCTTTATGGCTGTGTAGTATTCCAGTGTATAAAAAGACCACATCTTTTATTTTTATTTTATTTTTTGGCAGAACCAGGGATTGAACTCGGGCCCTTTCACTTGCCAGGGAAGTGCTTATTCCACTGGGCCATCTCCCTGGCCCACATCTTTTATTATTTGAATCTATCTTTCAGTTGTTGGGAATTTGGGTTATTTCTAAGATGTTGGTATAATAAAATTGTGCTGCTAAAAACATAGGTGCACATATCTTGCTGTGGTAAGATATTTTTAATTCTTCTGGGAAGAGACCCAGAAGGGGAATAACTGGATTGAATGGAACATCTAATTCTAGTTTTTTGAGGCATCCCAGCACTGAATTTTACAGCGATTGCACCAGTTAGCATTCCCACCAGTAGAGAAGGGTTCCTTCTCCTCCATGGCCCAGTGTTAGTTATTGGTTGATTTCTTAATTATAGCCCTTTTTTCTCAGGTAAGATGGACTCTCAGTGTTGTGTTAATTTGCATCTTTCAGATGACCAGGGATGTTTGATATTTTTTCATATATTTATTTGACATTTGTATTTTTTCATCTAAGAAGTACGTATTCATCTCAGATGCCCATTTTTTTTTGGGTTGAAGCTTTGAACTGAGTCTTCTGATTTTTTTCAGTTCCTTACATGATTTACATATAAATCTTTTTTTCTGAGGGACAACTGTCTAAAATTTTTTCCCACTCTGTGGGTTATATTTTCACTTTGTTGTTGAGTTATATGCAAAGCTTTTTAGTAAGATGCATCCTAGTTGTTGATTATTTGAAGTATTTCCCAGGAAATTGGGATTTTGTTCATGAGCTCTCTGCTTGCACCTAAATCTTCAAGATTTCTGCCAACTCTCACTTTTAGTAGATTTAATGTTTTAATATTTAGATATTTGATCCATTTTTACTTTAGTTTAGTGCATGGTGATAGACATAAGTCTAATTTTAGACTTTGGCATGTGGAAAGCCAGTTTTTCCAGCACCATGACTATCTTTCTTCCAGTGAACATGTTTGCCCTCTTTGTCAAAGAAAAGGTAGTTGAGTGTATTTGTAGGTGTGTCTACATCTTCTAATCTATTCCACTAATCCTCAGGTCTGTCTCTAGGCTAGTACCATGCTGATTTTGTCACAGTAGCTTTGTAGTATAATTTCAAATCAGGGATTATGATGTCCCCTGTCTTGCCTTTGTTGTCAGAATTGCCTTTGAATTCTAGGTCTCTTTTGTTTACAAGTGAATTTTAAGATTTTTCTCTAGATCTGTGAGGTATGCTCATGGTATTTTGATCATGACAACATTAAATCTGTATAATCATTTTGGGAGTAAGGCCATTTTCACTGTGTTGGTTCTTCCTGTCCATGAATAGGGGATATTTTTTCATTTTCTGATCTCTTCAATTTTCTTTTGCAGAGTACTGTAATTTTCACAGTATAGATCTTTTAATTCCTTAGTCATCTTGATTCCTAGTTCATTTATTTTGGGTGCCATTGTGAAAAATAGTGTTTTCCTAATTTCTTTCTGTCGTGGTTGATACACTGTGTCAACTTGAGATGTTAGAAGCTTGGCTGGTTCCACTTGGTGATTCCACCCCCTGGGGCATGAGGGCCCTGCCCTAGGGTGCAGAGGGCCCATCCTAGGGTGACTCAGCACAAAAAAGGTATATAAAGGGGTTGAGGAAGGCTTCTATGCCCCATTTCCTTGGAGGAGCTTGATCAGATGCAGGCATGCTAGAACCACTGTCACCTTGTTGGAAGAGCTCTGGTCTTCGCAGTCAGTGTGGAAGGAAGAGAGAGACTCCACAGTTGCTCCTCCTGTGCTCTTCATTGTTTTCTGCCGCCATGAACTGCTGCTGTCTGCATTGGAGCCAGTGGAGTGTAGACTGAAACCTCCACTAACTGAGCTAAATAAACCTTTCCTTCATTTTGAGTGTTGGGTATTTGTCTTAGCAACGAGTGAAAAGTAACTCAGACACTCTCTTAATGAGTTTGCTTTTCATATACATATTTGGTATTTATTTTTGAGCATTGACTTTGTATTCAGCTATACTGCTGCTCTTGCTTATTAATTCTAGGAATCTTTTGGTGAAGTTTTTGGGGACTTCTATGTAGAGTATCATATCATCGGCAATGAATCATAATTTGACTCCTTATATTCCTATGCTTATTCTTTTTATTTGTTTCTCTGGCTGATGTTTCCAGAACTATATTGAATAGGAGTAGTGATAGTGGGTATCCTTATCTTGTTCTTAATTTTAGGGTGAAAGCTTTCAAGTATTGGTCAGTTAGTATGACGTTAAGTGTTGGTTTGTCACAGATAGCCTTTATCAGATTGTAATAAACACCATATATTCCAATTTTCTGTATAGTTTTTTTTTTATCATGAATGAGTGCTGAACATTGTCAGATGCTTTTTCTACATCTATTGAGATGATCATGTGATTTTTGTCCTTTGCTCTGTTGATATACTGTATTACATTTATTGATTTGTGAATGTTGAACCGACCCTACATATCTGGAATGAATCCTACTTGATCATTGCATGTAATCTTCTTGATAATTTACTGCATTGTTTGCTAGTAGCTTAGTCAGGATTTTTGTGTCTATGTTCATTCATTAGGGAGATTGGCCTGTAGTTTTTTTTTTTTTTGGTTGGATCCTTCTGTATGTCTTCTTTTGAGAACTATTTATTAATTTTTTTAATTTATTGACATCAGTTATTTTTATTTTAAAGAAAGAAA
>NW_004524605.1:16749507-16752007 GCF_000260255.1 Octodon degus
GATTCCTCCAGGTGGGTGTTGTTTGGATCTGGCTGCTGTGTTCCACTTCTTTCTGCTGCAGGTGTTAGAGTTGAACCCTTTGTGTCTCTCTGGCAAGATGTTCTGCTCCTGAATGGCGGGGGGTGGGGGGGTCTTGCTTCTAGCCTCTTTGCAGGGAGTTCTGCTGAGGGGTTCTGTGCTGGGCCTGCAGCCTGGGTCAAATGAGGATCCCGTGGCCCGGGTCCTCTCATTCACTCGCCAGGCCTGCACTCTGGGTCTGTTCAGGATCCCGGCCTGGGTCGTCTCACTCACTTGCCAGGCCTGTGCTCTGGGTCTGTGCAGGATCCAGAGGACCCCAGGTTGTCTCACTCATGCCGGACCTACGCTCTGGGTCTGTTCAGGATCCCGCGGCCCCGGTCCTCTCACTCACTCACTGGGCTTGCGCTCTGGGTCTGTGCAGGATCCGGAGGCTATTTATTAATTTTTTACTCCATTTAAAAATTGGATATTTGGGTCAGCCTGATGGTTCAGCAGACTAAAGCGCCTGCTTAGGTAGAGCGCAGCATTCTGGTCCCACCCCCAGTGTGCACTGAGATGGCAATTTTGATTGGCATGGTGGCACACACTTGCAATCCCAGTGCTTGGGAGGCTGAAAACAGGAGAATCACTATGAATCCGATATATGTAGCAAGACCCTGTAGACCTAAATACAGAAAAAGAAATTGGATTTTTTTTTTTTTTCTTGTGTTCAGGTCTTTGAATTCTTTGCATATTCTGAATGTCAATTCCTTGTTGGATGAATAGTTTTCAAACACTTTTATCCATGTATTAGTTATTTTTCTTGTTGGTAGGACAGAAATACCCAACACTCATCATTGAAGGCGGAAATGTTTATAGAGATTTCAGACCATAGCTGGCTGTCTCCAAAACAGAATGGTTTTGCAAAAGACAGTTCATGTTGGCCAGAAGGTAGCAAAACAAGTAAGAAGTCATTCTGCCCCTTTTAGACTCTATATAAGCTACTGGAATTAGGCAGTGCCTAACCATGTGGTGAACTGGTTTAGTAATCACATATCCTTAATCCTAGCATCACACACTCTAGGCTCAGCCACCTCTGAAAAAGTCCTTTCTATGACTGCATGGGGCTTTAGGGGCACATCTAGATATGAGTCACAGCACTCCAATTATGTATGTTGTCTCTTAACTCTGTTGATTATTTCCTTTCCTGTGCAGAATTTTCTTAATTTTGCTTTTGTTGTTTGTGCCTTAGGGATCCTGTCTAAAAATCATTGCCTACAACAAAGTCCTGAAATGCTTTTCTTATGTTTTCTTTTAGTGGTTTCATAGTTTCAGGTTTAACATTTTAGTGTTTGGTTAATTGCTGTCCTCAAGGTACAATTTTTCCTTTGTTTCCCTCATTCTTTTCTGTGGCAGAGTCATGCTCAGGGCCATCTTGTATGCAAGTCCCCAGAATGTCTTAGTGATTTGAATCTATCATCCTAAATCAAGGATTCTTTCATTTTCTCCCCTCCCCCATCTGCCATAGATTACTGCTGAGCCATATCAGTTATTAAGTAAAACCTTCACATCCCCCAAAGTTATAGTTTTAGGTCTTCCATGAACCCTGCTTACATACCCATGGGCTATTAGTAGCATTTTAGATCTTTTCTCTGCTTTGCTGAGATTCCTCACATATTTGCTTCTTTCTCATGTCTCTCTTATCTCCAGCTAGTCCATGTAGATTCCTACAGCTGTTTTCTCTACTGATGCGGTGTGTTCCTTACACCATCCCAGTTTTCACTACATTGATTCTAGAGCTGTGGAGGATTTAACTTTAGAGGTCAGAGTGTGGCTTGAAGCTTGCACCTTAAGATTAAAATGAAGAATCTTCTCCCCATAAAACCTCAGGGGAAAGCCTGGAATACAGAGCTGTTGGATAAGAGCTGCTCTGGGTCATGTAGGGGCAGAGATCTGACCCTATCAACCCTAGTTGCATTTCCCCAGTAGTTTTGAGGAATATGATTGGAATATCACTGATTTTGTTAACTCTCAGCTTGAAGATGAGCTGAATCTTGGGAGATGAAGTAGGTTGCTCAAGGTCAGACACTGGATTAGGCCACCATCGGAACCAAGGCTTCCTTATACTGTCCTTCTCCCTTGAGATCCACAAGTAAGGAAAGGTGACTGAGTCTTTAAAGTGAGTGATGAAAGGCTGGGGGTAGAGCTCAGTGGCACAAGCACCTGCTTGGCAAGTGCAAGGTTCTGAGTTTAATCCCTGGTACCAGAAAAAAAAAAGATATAAAATGAGTGATGAAACAGTGTCTGTGTCCTGTTAACAAGATGTCTGCTTTCTTTAGAGCCTCAAAATCCACCACTCCATCTACATACAGTCTTGTATGGGCAATCATAAATTGCAATTCTTTTTAAGTGGGCCTCCTTCCTGCCCTAATATCTGTGTCCTGCTGGTTTGTTAATTTTAATTTAGAAATCACAGATCCAGTGACAACTGCTATCATGCCGG